>NW_020455350.1:971193-987894 GCF_003342845.1 Nothoprocta perdicaria | reverse complement strand
GGGGGCGGCGGGAGCGCGGCGCGCCCGCCCCCTCGCCAGCATTGGCTCTCGCGCACGCCCTTCAGCAAAGGCCTCGCGTGATTGGAGGAGCTCGCCCGCTTGGCCTCGCCCCCTGCCCGCCCACCCGCTCCGGCACTCACCGGCGTGCCCCGCTATTGGCCCACGCCCCGCTAGGTTTGGCTTCCCATTGGCCTCGCTGGCATGTCAGTCAGGAGCCGTCGGCTCCGCCTCCCAAGCCTCTTATTGGCTGGGGTCGCCGCGCGCAGGTCACTGTCCGGCAGCGAGAGTGCGAGAACTTCCTTCCTATTGGCTAACTGCTCAGATCGTCGCCTAATGTCACCCGAGGGCGGGATCAACCGAGGTGCCGCTAGCCAATGGCAGCCGGCAGCAAGCGGCGGGCAGGCGGGCCGCACCTGCGGGCGGGGCGGGCGGCCTGGAGGCCGTCGGGCCCGGGCGCGGGGGGCGGCGATGGCGCCGCCTCCGGCCCCGCACGGAAACCGGGCCCGCCGTCCGCTCAGTCCCCCCTCTGCGCCGTCCCTGTTCGTGTTTCACGAATAATAATAAAAAGTACAATGATGATGATGACAATAAACAGCCCGACCCCGAGTGTGAACCCAGGCTTCCCCAAGCATACGTGTTCTCTTCCTAAATACTAAAAAATTACAGGTCTAGGTTTTTTGGGAGGCTGTAAATGGAGTTAGGCGTTTCTACCCTTCGTAAGATTAAAAAGAAAAATGATTCCTAGTGAAGTATTTGTTTCATCCACCAAGTTCCTAAATTTTGTGCAGCTGGGCCTCTATGCCTTACCTAGGGAAAAAAAAAAATATATATATATATATATATACACATATTAATACTTATTTTACCAATGAGGAGCGAAACGTGCCCACAGGGGGTTACAGACTGCACATTTTAGCACGGCACACGGCACACGCCAGACCATCGCTCCTGCTGCGCCTGGGTGCCGAGCGGCCCCGGGCTCATCCCCATGCGCCTCCATGTGCTGGTGCCGGAGCCAGGACGGAGCCGCGGGCGCCCCTGCTCCAGCGCCCGCGCTATGGGGCTGCGCTGCCACAGCACGGCCGGCTTATCCAACATTCATCGCCCTGGTGCTGGAAGGGGCTTTGCTCTCCCACACGCGTGACCTGCTTTCCCCATTCCCACCGCAGCCGCGGGGTCATTCCGGCTGTTTTCAGGCAAGGGGAAGCTAAGCCCCCGAGCAAAAGCAGCGGGTTTCGAACCAGCTCGAGGCTGATCTGGCGTGTGCCAGGCCTCCAGCGCCCACACAGCCCTTGCTCTGGTGTTTTGGCACTTCCAGCAATAAATGAGCCATGGAGAAGTCTGCAAGGCTGATGCTCATGATCCTATTTAAATCTGCCACGGTTGCATTTCTCTCTGTTCTGGGAGAAAAAAAAAAAAAAAAAAACTATGGGGTCTTTAATTCATACAATGAAGAAATACACTTTAAAGCAAATATTATACTCAAAAAAAAAATGCAACACCTAAATTTTAGTAAGACTTGCAACAAAATGCAGTTTTGTCTTTCTGCTTTCTGAAACACTACAGCGGTGTTTCATCGCTGCTATAAAATACTGAAGGAATTAAAGTAGAGCACTGGTCAATGTGGATACTGGGAAGCATGAGAAAAAATCCCTTATGTGTGCATTTGAGACAAAAAGCAGACTGAACCCTGCCATCTGGTGGTCCTTACACCGCAGTACACAGATTTACTGATAGTTCTTGCTTCCCTTCTCTCCACCCTTTTTTCTCTCTTTTTTATTTTTTCTTTATTTACTTTATTTCCCCATGATGTGTTTGGCTCTGCAGAATGAACATTGCTGGCTCACGATCCCAGGACAGCCACTGTCGGGAGCTGGGAGAGTGTCCTGAGAGTGCTCTGGAAGGGCCAGGCTCCGCTTGCCCCCATCTCAGTCAGCTCTTGTCATCTTTTGCCAGCCATGTCCGAGACAGATTCTTGGATGAAATGGGTTTTGGCCTAATTGGGAAGCCTGTTTTTGTGAGCTAGGTAAACAGATGAACCAAAAACAAAACAAAACAAAAAAATGCCAAAAATCATGTTTTGATCACTGGCAAAATACAGGAGAAAATAGCATTAGAGACTCAGTCCACGCATGATGACATTTTACCATTTGTAAGATACAGAAGGAGTTTTGGAAAAGGGTATGGCCTTCTGGTGAACATCGGACCCACATGCTGCAGTGGAGATCTTTTCTTAGACATTTTTTGACAAGAAGTGTATGGGGTCCTGCTGTCATTCAGCAAATCTGAATAATGAGAATTAGATTCTTGGTGTGGATGGACCCAGTTCTCAAAGTCTCTATCAGAATAAACACCCAGGGTTTCCCAATGTTTGAGTATAGACTTTGGTTTAATACATTTTAAAAGGAGAGTCTAACCTGCAAAATGTGAATGTTGATCTGAGTGTAGTTCAGACTTCCCCTGAAGTGGGAACTTTGAGCCAAGAATTTTAATCCAGGGTCATCTTTGCTCCTGCATTAGGAAAAGAGAAAATGGAGCATATACAAAAAAGTATATCCCATTATATGCAGAAGTTCAATTTATTCTATATAATCACTCATATATATATATATTTAGCACTGTGATGTCACGTTTTGGCCTGTCTTCCCTGTGGTGTTTGTGCAGACCAGTAAATTAGGATTTTCCCTTTTGATTGACATATTTCTTCTCTCATCACTGGGCCTAATGGCTCTATAACAGCAGGCTACTATGCTAGCCCATAGCCCTAAATCCACACTGCACTCCTAGCTTCTGGGCTCTGAGAGAGGAAAATAAACATCAAAATGCTACAGAAAGAAGGAAAGGGAATGTCCAGAAGAAAAAATACCAACATAGGAAAATTGCATCCCAGTACTGGAATCCCTCCAGTTACAGCTATGATAAAAGCACATCTCTGCCAGCACAGTAAGAAAGCACAGAGAGAAGGAGATGCTCCTTAGTACATCTGCTTAGTGCAGCTCACTGCTTTAGATCCCATGACAGTTCATATAGCATCTTAAATTAACCCATTGCTAATACTCTCATTCTCCTTATATATGTGTCAGAGGATCTTTCTCAGATGTGTCCTCTGTGCTTTTATCCATACATATAACCATATAAACCACTCTGGAGATGTACCTTAGGCCAGTAGACAGTTATTTGATCAGCTGGTGATAACATCTCCTTAAACAATATAAGTTTTACTTACAAATTGATTCTTCCATCACTATAAATTGCCCTCTGCATAGCTGTAAAGCGGGAATGTGTTTTTATCCTCCACTTCAGAAGCGGGTTGCCTTGCCAGCGTCGCCTCGGGGTAGGTTTGTTCTTCATGTAGGGGAGAGAGGTAAGCCACCAGCAACAGAAGTTTTGTGAACTGTGCTGTGCTAGCTGGGAGGGAGGCTGGGAATCTGGGTCTGTAGCATCTGAGTCTGGAAAAGAGAGAGCTCTGCTCTGCTTCATAAAATATATATGCTAATCTCCCAGATGGTTCTCTCTTCTTTCTTCATAGAACAGATGACCTGGAAAACAAAACAAGACTAGAAACTGTGGGTAGTGGGAATTCTGGGCCAAGTGAAATCTGGGAGCTTCAGAGGCACAACAAAAAAGTGAAGAAACTTGCATCTGAACTCAAAGCTCGAAAGACAGACAAAAGCTTTATTCCTAGTTCTAACTACCCATGAGATTTAAAACATCCATTAGAAACACCACTGTTCATATCCAAATCACTGTGACCCACATCATAGCGCCACTGAACGTCCTGTCATAAACAAAGTTATAAAAGAAACATCGCTTTATTCGCCTTTTTATTTGGAATAAAATAATACCTATGTTGATTGGGGCTGGTGTCTTCTTTTGCTAAGATGTATTCAGTAAGCTAACTTACCATGCAGGATAATAAACTTCTATCTAAAATAAGATCTAATAGGTCAGTACAGTAGTAATTGTTTTTTCGTTGTTGTTGTTTTCCCTGTTGTCTTGAGGGAACTGGCAACATTTGCCTGCTGTCACCTTTGATTTGCAATCACAGTTTAAACCCGCAGCAGAGTTATTGGAGGAGCCTCCTTCAAAAGATGTTTGACTCTTCACTGGAAAATTTTCAGTCTCGATTTTCCTGTATAGTGCCTACTCTTTGCCTAGTGACTAAGCTCAAATATGATATTGTATCCATTTAATATTTCATAAGGCTCCTGGAAGGGGATTTCCTTGGACTTGCATAGAAATGAAGCTAATTCTCTTTTGATCTTTTAGTGAGTACAGACAGAAAGACACATAATGTTTTTGTTGTAATCTCTTTAATTGCCATCTCTAAGCACTGGCAGCTCCATAGCCAGCCAGAGACACCACCTCACAGAGGAAGGACACCACAGAGCACCATGTCAAGCTATTGCAACCATCTCCAGGAGTTTGCCTTTACATTCCAGAATTAATTTACATTATCTATTTTTCCCCCCTTCCTTAATTGGCATATGGAAGGCTCTGGCTCTGCACGCTGTGCAGGCATCATGGAGCTCGGTGCAGCTGAAGCTCCTGCAGAATGTGAGATGACTCATGGCATTAGCCTACACAGAGCCGTGCCAGACTGCCGAGTGTCTTCCACTCTAATTGGTACCTGAGTAGTTATCGAGAGATAATATTAAACAAAATTAACTCCTGACAGATACATACATCCTTCTCTCTCACAGCGTGGAATTTTCCGTCCAAATTATGCCACTGAAAGGACCTATATGTGTAAGATTCATTACGGTATAAATGACAGGCTTTTTGTGAATAAACGTACCTCAAGCACAAGTTTCCTGCTCCACTGGTGGCAGAATTTGGAATTTTCTCAGCTGAGATTCTCAGTTTCTGTCCTAAAGGGTCTCACATGATAGACTCAATTATCTTAAATGTTCATGCACAGATGAGTAATATTGTATTTTTTTGAAGCCAACTTTGATGCTTGTATTGAAAATAAGTAGGACGCTTGTCTTTAAAGGAAAATGGAATTAGAAAAGCAGTCGCAATAAAATTGTATGTGATTCTCAGATCTTTTAATGTACATTTTATTCTGTGACTTGTGTTGGACCAGTGGGCAAGGGGGTAAAGATGAGCCAACATTCAATAGAATGAGCACTCAGTTCACTCGCACACAGTGAACAGTTTGTGAAACATTGACCTCCAGTTCATGCCAGCAGAGCCTTTACTTTATTCCACAGCAAAATTTACTCTTGTTAGATTCCACGCTGCTCATACCAAAGTCTAACAGGACTGAACACTGCCACACAAATTAACACTTAACTGGGCTTATAAACAGGCTTCTAGTGGAAATAAAACCCTGAACTGAATGCACTATTTTCTAATAAGCTTCAGGAAAACCTGGCAAGATATTTGCCTATATTATTCTGAATGCATATGTAAAATATGATACAGTGAGACCATTTCAATGGCTACCAAAAGTCACTTTTTTCATATTTTCACACTGTTACCTCAGCTTTTCTGATATAGCATAGATTGTTCAGCAAAGAACAGGAGTAAAAGCAACAGGAAATATCCTCCCTTTTTATCAAACATTAGCGTATGAATGTTTTCGACTGCGTATTCCTAGCAGAAGGTACATGTGATTGTCAGTATTGTGCCAAAATTTCTTATGTGGATAATAAAAGGTTAACAAATTCGCCAGCTGTCTGGAGAGGAGGCTCTGTAATGAGGCAGTCTCATTATCCGTATGGCATAGGAATTGCACACTTGAAAAGGAGCTGCAGTGTCAGCCCTTAGGTAGCCCCTCTTCTCCTAGGACTCGCTCTGGAGATGCCAGAGGCAACATGACATTTACAGCAATATCCCTGCACGTATTTTCGGTCGTTGTCACCAGCGAGGCAGAATGGAGACCGCCCTGACCAGCAGGAGCTGCAGCCGACTGGAATCAATGCAGCCTCCTCAATCTCAGTTAATGCAGCAATGGAATGAAACCTTTGGCTTGAGCGAGATTGAAAAATAAATAAAATAAATAAAATAAATAAAATAAATAAAATAAATAAAATAAATAAATGAAAGCTGAGAAGAGCCGGCTGCGGGCCTGGGCAGCAGCCGGGAACCACCCCCAGGGGCTGGGGTTTGTGATGGGAGAGAAGCCGTGAGGGAAACCCGGGCCGCGGCGCCGCACGCTCGCACGCTTCGGATCCGCACGGCGGCCGATGCTCCTCCCCGCTCGGCAAGCACTGCTGCCTGCTAAATGCAACTTATTTTCCCATTCCGCAGTAACAATGAAGAAATTCTCGCCCAAGCTATTTTGGGGCAGGCTGGAGCCACATGCTGCTTCCTCAGGGCTGAGCGCTCATTGTTTTTATTCGCCTCCGTGAAACAATTGCCGTCTGCGCAGGGCATTTTTGTTTCCCAGTTCCTCCAACCATTATTACCTTTTCCTGTTCTCCTTGAGAAAATGGAGCTTTGATACTCCGCCAGGTTGCGTTATTTTCATTTCCTGACCATTTTGGATGAAATCACGGCAACGGCAGGCACTTTTACTGAAGGGAAAATAAATGTGGAAGAAAACTTTGCTCTGAAAAAAAAAAAAAAGGAAAAGAAAAAGCAAGTTGCGTAGCACTGAAGGAATGAGGTAGCGTGAGTCATGGTGGAGTTCTCACCCCATCCAAGAGGGAGTTTGCCAGGCCCAGGCTGCATCGCACAGGCAGGAAGCCCAGCCAGGGGTACAGCAGCAAATACAGCACTGTGTGTATGCAGCTGCTAGCATATATGAGAAACACCCTCAAGGTTACCTGTGCAGAAGCACATCAACTCTCTTTCCTGCGTTTTACACCCAACTCATCTAACTTGTGGTGACACCACTAACCCAAACCTTGTCTAGGTGTGCAAAGAGGTCCAGAAGATTTAGTTCCACAGATTCCCTAAGCACCAGGTTCCTGCTTGGAAGACACCTTCTCATACTACTCTTCACATACTTTTCCTTCACTTTTCATGTCAGAAAAAAACCCTTTTCCTCTGACATGTTTCTTTTCTCTTTTTCTTTTGTTCTTTCACATTTAGACCTTTTAATCTTCTATGGGCCTTACATGTACCACGCCATTCCAAAATGCACTGGTGGGAAAAAAGAGACACACGCTTTAGGGATGTAATATTGTTTCTCATTCTTAAATATTGTGCAGTAAAAATATCAATAATCCTCTGGACATTTCTGTCTTCTATGTTTTAGTGTGTTAGAAAGAATCAGGGAGAGAATGGCTCTTGCTATCTTACCAGTGAGAAGAAGAGAGGTGTTATCATGAAGGACAAGCCTTCAGAAATGCACTCTTTCCTTCTGCTGTAGACTATACAAGGCTGCACACGCTGCCTCTGCAGCCCTCTCCCACAGCATTTCCTTGAAGGTCACTCTAGCTAACTGAATTTGATGGATTTTCCTGAGATATCAGTCACATTCTACTAAGCACTTCTAGCCTGGAGCTGATGTTCTTCCATCACTTCATTAAACTCAGTCCCTTGTAATTTGTTTGCTGTGTTTGTAAGCAAATCTGACAATATAAAGCACTTGTTTCAAAGTTTATGAGAGTTTGAGGTTGGTAGAACGAGGAGATGCAATTAGATAGTGGTAACAACATCTGCTAGAAGCCCCTATCAGAAGCGTCAATCACATACAGTCCTTCCTTTTTAAGAAGATGTGTGTTGTTTAGACCTGTTGCTGAGAGACTTGTGAAAAGTTGGATTATAATAAGCTTTGAACTATTTCCTTCTAAAACCCAAATCCTAGAGACCTTCTGCATTAAAAAAGTGCATGTTTCCTGACATCAGTGGAAATGATAGTCACGAATAAAGATGCTTTTCAATATATAGTTTGAAAAATGAAGCACAAAGCTGTAATTATTACTTTTTTTTTAAATATAGAATGTTGTATATTACCTATCACGTGCCAATTTAAAGATTTACAAGAAAGCATCTAGTTGCATCAATACAAAAGTATGAAGTAGTACAAAGTCCTAGGGTCAAAATATTTGGCCACCTGTGCTTAATTGTGCTGTTACCACAGCAAGAATGTTTTTCAAATGATTTGTGTAACACTCAGTATCAAATTAAATCTTGGAAGCACATTTTCTACTACAAAATAGCTTTTTGTGGTTCAAATACCATTTGCAACAAAACCTCCTTTTTCTCTTGTCATGTCACACGCTGAAACAATGGCAAAGAGATAAATCACGCAAAATCCAATTTTAACTGCTGTAAATTTTATAACAGATTCACTGATTTCTTAAAGTTTAGAACACTTTATATAACAGATATATGCAGATAGCTCACAGATTTCTGATGCAACCTCGCCTGGCATTTCTGGGTTCTATAAGCAGAATTAAGCAAAGTATAAATCTCTCCAAAAGGGTTGCTTGCTTGCTCCACCCTTCCTTTGTTTCAAAGTCTTTTCTGTTTTTTTTTTTTTTTTTTTTTTTTTTTTTCTTTTGGGGCTATTTTTAATGTTAGATTATTTCCACTGTTTATCTCCAGAAAAGTGTTTCCAGGCCATTCTGCAGTCATTGCTATTCTTGGAAGGCATATGAAAAGATAAAGGTTATATGCTTTGCAGGCAGACGTGGTCAGAAATATATGAGTAACTGCCATCAGCATCACACTCCTGTATTTAATTCTATTTCTCTCTAACAGTGTTCTCCCTGTTCATTTCCACTGCATAAACTATTGAAGATTTGCCAAATGGCTGGACATGTATTGAGTACTGTATTGAGTACTGGCTGTATTGAGTACTGATAAAGAATGCACCAATAAAATAAATAAGCTAATGCTATCGATAGGGACAATTTGCTAGAGCCAGACTTGGAGGTAGGAGCCTAGGCAAGTCATCTATGCAAGTGACTTTCAACAGAGATCCTGCTGGATGCCTCCAGATCCCTAAGAATATGCCATGAGGGATTTACAGGCTCTTCTGTGATGGGCAAAATCTCTTCTTCCTCAGCAGGAAGGAACTCTGCTATGGGCTGCTCAGCGTGATGCACAGAATAGATGTCAGGTTTTTTCTGGATGTCAGTGAGGAAGAATTTCCATTTGAATCTTCAAGGATAATATAATACTGAATCAGAACATGGGAAGATAGGCGTGGCATAAAAGATGAGCCACATCAGAAGAAATGATGCAAGAAACCCCAAGATGATACTGCATCAGACAGTCCTCTCAGCCACGCTGTGTAGATCCCTTGGCCATAGGATAAACTTGGGCAGCTAATCGTAGCAGAGGAGCCTGTAGGCAGCTCCCACTTGTCAGCAGCGATTACACCACCTGTGTGTCCTCGTCTTTATCTAAATGTGTAGCAACCTGTTCTGATGTGAACATCCTTCTGCTTAACAGCAGAGTAGGAATGATAAATAAAATTGTTTTCGTCTACAAAAATCCTATAAGGCCAAAATGCTGGTGAACTTCACCATGGGTGGGATCTGCACAGCATGGCACGTCCTCACTGAGAGGTCCATCTGATGCTGTGTCATCTTGGGGTTCCCAGCACCAGAACCCATAGTTCCCCACTCAACATGGTGATTCCATTGTGCCACCATGTTAATAAGGGTCATCAGGTCTTACCCGTGTGACACTCCTCAAAGATAACGGGATAAATGTAAAAAATGGAATACAATCTGCTCTAGATAACAGACTGAAAACTGTCAGCTAATGCAGCTGAAGGATTACCTGCCCTCTCTCACGTGTGCTGTCCACCTAAGCCTCAGCAAAATGGGGGATATGCATTAAAAAAAGAAGAAAAAATAAATCTATTGGCTGAAAAAATATGTTTTTTCCAAACTTGAGTATATGTGCATGAGCACATATGTGTAATACATGCTTGTGTGTGCTCTATGTTCACAGGGGCTATCTTACTGGTTTACAGCAAAAAAGCTATCTGAAAGTAGAGGCTGTATGAAGAAGGTGAGTTGAGTATGTGTGTATGTGTTTGTGTACAGTCCTGGATTTACTTCCTCTGGATTTACTTACTTACTCTGTTGGAGTTTCCTCCACAGTCAGCTTAATATAAAATGCTGCCTTTGGATGGAAGGGTAAAATCAGGTGCTCCTTGAATAGCTACAGCTAAATCTATTCACCTAGCAAAATCTATATGGCAAAATCAGGGAGGGAAAAGATCTTTGCAGTCACCGTTCTTTGTCCTAAGGAATAATGTACCACCTCCAACCGGCTGTTGAAAGACCCTATCTTTAAAATCCATATGCCCTATCTAATAAAGCTCTCACCATATGTCCTTCAGGTTTCCCTCACTCTGCTGTACTTAAGCCCGATTTCATCAAGTATTTCATGTAGTGGTATGGCTTAGGGTGATGGCTTCCTTGAGGCAGTGTTTAGAGAAAACGTGGCCTAGAGAACAAGGAAAGATTGTCTGTGACAGCCAGAGTCTACCCTTCTGTGATTCATGCAATGTTGCTCATTAGGTTTCTTTTTCAGTATCTGGAATTAGACTTGCTTTAGCTCTTCCATGAAGTGGCAATGTTTCAGGGCACTCCCCTCAGATTAATCACCATTTTCACATTCTGAAATTTGTTAACTGCACCTTCAGGCATTGCCAGTTCAAGCAAACATAAAGAAATAGTAGTCACAACACCTCAGGGTATGATGTCACCAGCCCTTCTAAGCGAAGCAGGTCTGACCTGCCCACTGTTTATCTGGGAGACCTCCAGCAAACACAAGGAAGCACACAGGAAGGGGCAGATCTGGTGGGGCAGCTGAGATTTCTTGTCAGCATGAATCATATATCATCTCTGGGAATCTAAAGCTTAGAAGTTTAAAAAATGGCCCTGCTTCTCCAGAGACCGACCCACACTGGTGCTGGAGCAGAGTGTGACTGGAGATGTTACCTTCCAGAAGGAATTTGAGAGTGGGATTCTGTAGTTCTTTTCGCAAATTTAGGTTGTTAACTATGGCTGCTTTCCATCTCAAGGCAATGAATTACATACTGTTTCCAATAGTCTTGAATGTCAGAATTATGCTTCACACCTCCTACTAAAGCACAGTCATTGCCATATTCCACTTCAGACAAGGCTGTATTCACTGAGGAGTCTTGCATATACAGTTAGTAAAGCTGTTAAGATCAGACAGAAATAAGAAGTTATTTATTTCTTCCGAATGAGCTTAAATCTGAGAAAGACACAGGGAAATTGCCAAGGCACTAGGGCCTCTGAACTAATTTGCCTGGGCAAGTTACCTGACTTCTATTTGTATGAAAGCCAATCACATGAAATTGGGACTTATATACGGTTTTTCCACCGCACAATGCTGCTGGTTATTCCACAGATTTCCTCTGTTCTTTCATATGCACGTAACTCTCAGCACCCTCCCATGCCCCCACAATACAACGGTTTCCTCCACAGTTCCCGCAATTTTCTCCTCAACCCATGCTCCCTGCCTACATATTTTTGGCTGGCTAACTGTGCAAGACGTAGTCCTTGCTGTGGATAAATCAAATTACGAGCTTGTTGATCAGCCAGACGTTTTATGACTATGCTCCAAATATTGCCCAAATTGTCCTCTTTCTGTATCCTGATTTTCTTCTCTTGCAAGTACCCTGAAATACATGAGCACTTAATATTTTTTAGATTTCTGCTTCTCTGACTGTGGTTGAAACTGAAACTCTTTCCTGTGGGTTTGGACTTCCCAAGCCTAACAACAGCCTAGCTTTCATAGAAAAAAATGGTTAAAAAAGAGCCCTAAAAGAGAGAACTTCTTTTAAAATGGAGAAGAAGGTCTTCTGGACTCATTGGCACCCTCCATAGCTTTGCACTTCAAAGAGTTTTAGCTGTGAACAAAGATCTTAATTATAATTTATCCCAGTGGCACCATGAATCATTATTTGGTAGAAATTTCTTACAGGGAGGCAGTGCTGTGCTGTAGTTTAAAGAATGTGGTCTAAGTGCTGCTAAAATACTGTAAACTCGGTGTTTGGATATTCTAATTTTAGCCTTGTTTATTATGTATCATGTCCATGGTGTTTTTTAGGAAATTCTTGTACCAGAAATGCTAGAAAATGCCTCCCTCTTCACAGAGACCTTCCAGTCATTGGGATATTGATGATGCTTCCGTGAGTCATTTCTGTATGGACAAGCTCACAGAATTAAGTCTTGTAGCATGAAGGTAAATGCTAAAAATTTTGGTGCCATAATTTTCTTGCAAGAAACACTAACTGTACCATCTCTCAGAGGAAAGCTCATCTTAGAAGTGCAAACTACCTCCTATCTCTAGCAATAGGAGCATTAAGCCATTACAGTTGATTTTTCAGCCATGCTAAAACACCTGCAAGAGGTTCCTATAGTGATACTAAAGGGACCAGGCTTTCCAAAAATATACAACAGAAAGATGTATAGAGATAATTTCTGGACTACAAAGAAAAAGGAGTGGAACTGAAGATGCTGTTATTGCAGTGGAGAGTTGGAAGGTTGGAATTTGGGAAGAATTCTTTTCTCCTTGGTTCTCATATGACTTCCTTGTGAGTGTAGATCAAAATTTAAAATTTGTTCCCCTTTGAGCATTCCTTGATAATAAGGATCTTTAGTAACTACTCTCTGGGAAAAATCTGACCTTGGTCTGCTTATTTTGCCTAAAGAAAACCACAGGGCCTGGAAAGTGCACTAAAAGAGCTCATATATTGAGTGCAGCAGGCAGCTGAGACAGATTGCAAAGGCAGGATTAATGGTACTGGGAGCTTTGTGGTCCAGGTGTGTGCAGATCAGTAATTAGCACCCTCCACTCAGTGAGCTGAACTCTTGCTAAATAGCACTGTGAAATTCTCTGCAGGGCTATTTTAGTCACAGGTATAGTTAATAAAAATAATGAGGATGATAATGATAATAATTTTCTCTCATTTCTTGATATATGAATGCAAGAAGTTTGTTCTTCCACCCTGGGAAGGAGGGCATGGTGCAACCTGTGATGTCCAGGCAGGGTGCATCCTGGAAAGCCGGGTGGATCTGGAAGCAGGGGAGGAATGGTGCTAGGATAAAGGGGGATGCAGGCCATTTTCTGCCCTACAGCTGGAGCTGCAGCATGTGATGTGAGCGCTGGACCTGCCAGCACAGCAGGGAGATGAGGCCTCGCTGCGTGCAGTTTTTCCTGCTGGTAAATCCATGCCTGATATGTTCTGAAACGCTATGGAATATACCCACTTTTCTCCCCATTGTTTCTAGTGGCAGAAGCGGTAATATACAGGAGTGAATTTCATGGAGTGATTTCGTAGGGATTTATTAGTTTGTGAGGCTGAGTGTGGTGTGACTTGTCATGAAAGGTTTTGAAGAATGAGGGAACAGAGCGGCTCAGAAGGGAGTGCAGTCTGTGAAGGGATTGGGCTCTTGTTTAGAAGTTTGTTAAAAGCTGTGAAAATAGCAGATATGCCTCCTTCAGGTACTAACATCATGGCAATGTGTTCAGCAAGTAGTAGATGCTAACATTGTCACAAACTTTTCTACTGTAAATAAAAACCAGAAAAAATACCTGGTGGGTTTTAGGAGAAAACTAGTTGCCTCACAATGGAATTGGATCATTGTAGAGCAATGTTTTGCTTTCTTGCCTTCTTATAGATAAACCTACTTCTCAATATATTCTGTTACTGTATACAGGGAATAAAATAGTTTTATGGCCATCTATGACAATATTCCAAATTTGGATCAAAGTTTTTCTATAGGGTTGCACTTGCATGTAAATAGTAGAGAGGGAGTCAAGACCTGAAGATAAACAAAGACCGTTAGTGCCCCAGTAGCAAGGAAATATTTTAATTTTGGCTTCTCTGTGAAATGAACAGTAAAGTATGATACATTCCTAGGCTGATCAATTATGAAGGTTTATTTATTTTTTTTTTTTTAGTGGGGGGAGGGAGGAGAAAAGGAGGGGAGATTAAAATTGTAACTTTGGTTACTATATCCAATCCACAGAAAGAAATATCAGTCAGCAGGATTTAAAAGTCAGGGTTGCAATGCTGCTGACTAGCTGTAGATTCTGAGCCAAGGGATCGATGGCAGAAAAGCAGGTAGTGAGCTATGATAGCCTTCTTCATCAAGATTTATCTGAAAACAAACACCATGTCCAAGATGGGGAAGAGACATAGCAGTTCTATCTCATAATAATGAAGTGGGTAAATCAGCGTTTCTTCTGTTTTGTGCTGAGTGTTTCACGTGCTGTTAACATCTTGGGTTTAAACTGCAAAGATGACTGCAATGAAAAAATACCAGCTGATAATATGCTTGTTTTGTGCTATAATAAATTTCACCTAGTTTCGGTAAAGTTTTAACTTTCTGATAGTCCTACTTAGACCTAAGTTATATTCTCACAGAATTTAGCAATTCTCTTGATAACTAACTTGAAAAGGATAATTTTTTGGTAGTCCCAGAGAAGATTGCTGGGGGAAAAGTATAAAACTGCATTCCCTTGAACAAAGAGATAAGAGAGACTAAAATATTTCCAATGGTTCAAAGCTGCTGCAGTATTGCTCTTACAAACAGCAGTATACTGAAGTGGCAGGGTTCAGTGCTTTTTTACTGTTGTGATTAACTTTCTGTTCTTGTGGTATCAAGCATTTACTTTTTTTTTTTTTTTTTTAGTGTGCTCATAAGCTTAGTCCAGAAATTCAGATTAGCTGATCTGAGTATTTTCCAAAACCGATGTTTGTGCTATGTACCCTATATAGCATTGTCCTGATTATTTACTCTGCAAGTGCCGCATCTCAGTGGTTGAAAGGGTATCAAGTAAAGAAAACTACTGCAATACATGTTTACAAGATCCTTCTTGCTTGGCCAAGTCTAAGTCAAAACAGCTATATCTTCAGCATGATGGCATTCCCTAAAACACCCAATAAACTTAATTTGTTACAGAAGTTCTCCAAATAGCCTGCAGTTGTGAAGGGGGGTACTTGACTGCGTAAATACACCAAGAATGCGAGTTAAAAACAAACTGGAATATTGTTTGGCCAAAATAACCTTTACAGAAGAACAGCTGTTGGAGCATAGAATAAAGTTTTCCTCCTTTGCAGTAGGACAACTTGTTTGCCTTGGTTCTGGCATACCAAATTATAACAGAAATAATGGGGCAAATATGGGTTGATTGCTAACACACTAGAGTTAATGCCCTTCTAACTATAATAACATTAATAAAGTTTTCACTTTTTACCAATATTCTGCTCTAATTTTCTCAGAGCAAGCTCTCCTGTCACAGGGAGCAATATCTATCCTAAGAAAGTATAGGAAAACTAAAGCAGAGCCTGAAAACAAGCAAGTTATTTGTTGTATTGCAGAAGCACAACGCATAGATCTAGATCTACCCAGATGCCTTTTTGTTTGTATCCCTTAAAGGCAATCATGATTTTTTTTTTAATTCCTACTTTGTTACTGATGCTGACAGCTCGGCTTGTTACCAGCTTTACCTTCGGGCATGGAGGGATTCCAATACTATTATTTGCTATCTCATGTCTTAGTGTTTTCAGCCTGTCTGCATTTAAGTAGCTAAACAATGAAATGTAATTGTCCTCGGAAGGACACAATATTCTCTTGTTTATTTTGCTGGACTCCAAATGTGTCTTCCCAGGATTCTCTTGAGCGGGGTGACATATGCTAACTGGGTTATGCTCTGGTGGGTCAGGATTGAGTCTCTAATATTCACACTTTGTTCCCCAGGTTTCTTTTTGTTCCCCCCTCTGCCTTCCCTTCTCGGCTTTCATCACTGCGTGACTGGAACGATGACTTCTAGGAGCAGATAATATCCCACAATATCCATCATCTCACGCAAGGGAACTGCTCAGTGTGAGTCATCATTGTCAAGGCTGATATGTGCAGATTTAATCAATGGCTCCAAAACAAAAGCAAAAAAAACAACCAAACAAAAAGGAAATCTTTAGCACAGTCTTTAGGCTGGTTGTTAATGAGTATTATCCCTCTCTCTTTTCTATGAAGAGGATGAACAGCTTCTATGTAACATTAATAAAACAACTGCAGAAAGAACAAGGAACATTTCATAATCTGGATCATTATACAATCACAGTATATTTACAGATAACAGATCCCAGAAACTTCACGTTTTTAAGTGTATATTTTTTAGGTTTTTTTTTAAAGTACAGTTATTTTGGAAGATGATGATGTTGAAATACAGACTTTATGGTTTTGGAGGGCTTGTTTGTTTTGTTTTTCATCCGCTATGGTAACCAGCGGTGCTTCTCCTGCTCAGTTGCACCTCACACGAGGGAACTCCCCTCCCCACCCATGATAAACCTTTACAGGTATTTCTGTGTTTTTTTTTCTTTTTCCCTATCTCCCATCTTCCCACTCCCCATCCTTTCCTCTTTTCATGCCCCAACTTTGTTTGACAAACTGCGAGAACAACCATTTGCCAAAAACTGCCTGGAGTCCCATATCCCGTGTGCTGTTTGAAACCCTCGATTTAACTGCAGGTCCCTCTTGCATGGGGAGGAAGCCAGCGTGAGGGAGGGGTCTTGTGTCAACCACCTCCCCCTACTTTTTCACGGGGCGGGGGGAAGGGAGGAAAAAAAAATAAAGGAAAAACGAAGATCAACTAGGAGTTTATGGCCCCGAGCATGGCGCCTCCATTTCCCGGGCCGCCCTCCCGGGGGCCGCCGCCTCCTCCGCGGCGCCAGGGGGCGCCCGCCCGCGCGGCGCGCATGCGCAGCGACCCCCCCTCCGGGGCACGGCGGGCGCAGCGCGC
>NW_020455350.1:826104-971127 GCF_003342845.1 Nothoprocta perdicaria | reverse complement strand
GGCGGCGTTGCTGGGCAGGCGGCGGCGGCGGTTGCGGCCGTGCGGGCTGTCGCGGAGCGCGGGCGGCGCGCGCCTCTGCGCGGGCTCGCAGGGCGGATAGAGCGGCGGGCCCGGGACGGGGCGGAGGTGGGGCGGGCGGGAGAGGCCGCCATGGGCTCGCAGGTGCTGCAGATCCTGCGCCAGGGCGTGTGGGCGGCGCTGAGCGGCGGCTGGTACCAGGACCCGCACCAGGGCGCGGGGGTCAACGCGCTGCACCTCTACCTGTGGCTCTTCCTGCTCGGCTTCCCCTTCACGCTGTACATGGTGAGCGCGGCCCGGCCGGGCCCGGGGAGGGAGGCGGCGGCGGCGGGGGGGCCTGGGCCCAGCGCGGAGGCCGCCGTGGGGAGAAGCGGGGGTGGCTCCCGCCGGGAAAGGCGGTTTCGCGTGGGAGCCGTGGCGGGAAGCGGCCCTCCCCGTGCCGCCTGGGAAGCTCCTCTCCGCAGCTCGTCGTGGGGACTTACTCGCCCGCGGGGCGCTGCGTGGATTGCCCGTGCCGCGTGATAAGCTACCGCGCGGCCTTGCCCGTAGCCGGGCTTTGGCGTGTTTGGCTTGGAAAAGCGCCTGCTGGATGCGTCCTTGTACCTGGGGTTTCGGTCGAGGCTTGTGGAATCCTGACCTCTAGATCTAGAAGTTTCTTGATATCTGGACCGGGAAACCAGTGCCTGGGAAGGGACCTCTCCTTGTGGGAGAAGGAAGTGGTTTCCTGCTGGTCTATGTTAGTTGTGTCTGACTTGGAGAGAGAAAAAAAAGGGGGGGGGGGGGGGGAGAGAAGAAATTTAAAAAAAAATAAAATAAAAAAGAAACAACCCACACTTGTGTTTTGGGGCATATCAGTATTGGAACAATGTGACTGCCCAAGGTGTGGTGTGATCAGCATTGAGCTCATGCAATGGAAAGCAATTTTCAAGCCTACTGGGCCCAGATGTTGTGACAAACTAAAGCAGAAGCTGGCTGTGGAAAAAAGGTGAATTAGAATGAGCCCTGGGATGGAAAAACCTGCACGAGAGCGGCTGTGGAGATCCTGTGCTCTTTGTTCGGGTGTTCTTGCTCTGCTTGAAAGGCAGTTTGTAAGGATAGAAGATGCAATATGAGACACTTCACGTGGAGAAAGGGCTAATGGGGAAGAGGAGGTTACAGCTCTGTACAGTTACGTCTTAGTTCAGGTTACTGTGTTCTTGGAAAAGGTAGCTCCAAGGCTTTGTTGTCTGAAAACTAGACCGTTGGCAGGAGAACTAAAGGCTGAGACAAACTGTTGTTAAAAGCAAAGTTAGCGTGACAGCAACTAGATTAAACATTCAGTTAAATATCTCTGTAAAAGCTGAAAATCACCATCTGCTTAGAACCCCACTAAATGTGGAGAGAGGATCCTTTTGGTTTTGAATCTACCTTTTTTTTTTTTTTTTTGTATGTATAGTGCTCTTATGTTTTGGGGAAAAATAGCTTATCCAACTAGTATTGTGGTGAGAAAGAGGATCGTAAAGGTGTGATGAGTTTGTGGCACGTGCAGGAGCCTTGGAATAGGGCCTGTTCTATAAGGGGTGTGAATCATTGATAGGTGATAGGTCCCAACTGGCACTTGAGCCAGTTGAAGCAGCAGTTAGGCCTCAGTTGCCCCTGCAGTGGGGTGAATTTCAGCATTGCTTAATTTTTTGTGTGTTTTCTATTATTTTTTCTTCTGTGCAAAGGGAACACTGGCAAAAGCAAGCTGCTTCAGGTTTTGTTGAGGTCAGAAATTCTCTTGCTTCATCGCTTTGGACAAGTTAAAGATGCAACAGCAAGTGCCAACTTCCCTGAGAATAAGTACAGAGATTAGTCACAAGTTAAAGGAGATTGAATCATATTTGGCTGTTGTCCCTCTTTCCACCCTCTGCAGTTGAAGTGTTGTCTAGACATAAACTAAACAGGCAGAACCATGATGGTCAGCTCAACCTTTTCACATCCTTTAGACTCTCTTCAGAATAGACAGCAGTTAAATGTTGTGTTGCTGTAGGTCATACATAAACAAGCACAACTTGCTAAAATCTTAGGTAACAGCAATCTGAATTCTGAGTATGTCCCACTGGTGTGGGAGGGAATTTTTAAGCTAGTTCAAATGACTTGCTGCTGGCAAACAACCCTGCATGTTTAAAAGAAGACTGTGTGTATATATAAAAAACGTAAAATGCTGTCAGGTTTAACATTGCCTTTACAACTTCCTTGCATAGGAATTCTGAGATCATGCGCTTGCTTTGCTGCATCAGTAACAACTGTAGTTTCTGTTAAGTTCTGTAGCGACAGAGGCAGTAGGCTTCTGTAAGCACTCTGCTTGTAGCTGTTTCTCAAGACTGAATGCATCTTGCAGGAGGGTAATCGCTATTCAAGTGTTATTTAATCTCAAACAGTAATGGAAAGTTTCACCTTCCCAGGATTCTGTAATTCAGATGCATCCGTTACTTAAGGACTTGGATTATTACATCAAATACAGCTATATACATGTTTTATTTTCTCTCTCTATGTGTTCACTATATTGATCCCGTAACTTCAGAACGGGATCTGGTAATGGTTATTGTCAGCGAGTCATAAATCCATATGCTGCTTTGTGCTCATATAGTACCCATGCTGTTACATCTGAAAGGTAGTGGATGCTTTTTGGGGTTTAATGTGTTTCTTCAATTGGTTTGCACCACCAGCAGGAAATTCAGCCAGCTCTTCCTTGGCCCCTGATCTGGCTTTGGAGCTTGGGCATGTGAAAGTCTTGAGTCTGTATCTGTAGTGAGGGAGAAGGGAAAAAGATGCATACGTATAGGTATCTGTTATAGATAGCTGTGTAATGCATATTTATATGCTTGACTGTCCTTGGCAGAAACATGGCAAAGAAAGTCCAGGTAGTAAAGGATTTAGGTTGTAGAGAAGAATCTGGATTAGTGAAGCTGCTTAAATGTTTACTGTTAGATCTGTGGCTTGGCAGCACGTGTGTAAAAGTACTGCTTGCTGGCTAGTTTAATCTATCCTCTTGTAAAACTTTTATTAAATAATAAGCTCAATTGTGCCAGTTGCTCTGCATATTGGTCATAAGAGTTGATTATTGCTTTAGTCTAATCCAAAACTGAAGATGGGAGAGAAAGAATGTGTTACACTATGGAGAAGTTTTTATACAAGGCAGTTGTAAAAGTTGGTGATGGAGTTCAGTAAAGCTAAGGCATCCCACATCCAGAGGCCACTGTCTCCCCCTCGCTACAGGAGGGGAGGGAGGAGCAGAGAATGTGCCAGGGCACTGTCCCAGTCGGAATGCTGCTCCAGCTCCCCACGTGCCTGGAAGAGGGTGAAGTCTTGGCTCCAGAGCCAAGGGGAATTTTGCCAGTGACTGAAGAGGAGCCAGAACTGGAGCTTGCTCTGGGTGATGGGCTTGTACCTACAGAACTTGTCTGTCAAAGTTGAACTTGTTTAGATAACAGTTGGTTTAACAGGCATTTGATTTCTTGACTTTGTGTGTAGTGGTAGAACTAGGTCATATAAATGTAGACTTCCTAGGAAAGTCTTCTCTAGCCAAGTTTCTGATAAAAGCACTATTTCTTGAACTATCAGTTTAAGTACTTGGAGATAAATCAAGAGGTTAAGTACTTGGACGTGGATGTATGGCAAGAGTCCCTGATAGCTCTGTTAGCTCTAAGTCCCATCTATTTTCTTGATTATTAGAAGATTGTGTGTGAAGCCTCAGTCAGAAACCTAGGGAACTTGCAGCTGAATATGCTTGCTAACACTAGTATTTTTTTTAGGGCTGCATGTGTTCATAAACAGAAAATGGTGACAAAATGAAATCTATTGCTTGATAGCCATCTTTCTTCCTCCAATATGAATATGTCTGAAATACTGGCCTCAGAATGCTTGAACCTCACAGAGTTTTGGAAGGCAGCCTCTATTGCTCAATGAATATTCAGCTGATATCACTTGGGGGTGGGAGGCTTCCTGTGAATATTCTTTGTAGGAAACATCTTTATTTTGAAAAGAGTCAGGAAATTCTTCATTGTATTTGCAGTGTCTAGCTAAAGCATGATGTGGTTAGCTAAGATCAACTTCATGTCTCCCTTAATTCTTTTAAAGTATGCAGCACAACCTGTGATCAAGTGGAAGAGGATCAGGAACTAGAGGGAATTCTATCTGAAACATTAAATCAAGATGTAGGGAGACCTTTAGTTTAAATGGGTGTGTTGGAAAGCTATGTAACCGTTGGCCTCAAGTTCAGGGAGGAAAGATAAAGAGAAGTTAACCCGCTTTGGAAAAGCTTACCTTGATATCAAGGCTCAGTATGTATAGTATGGATTTCATAAGTTATCCTGAGCATTTTAAATTGTGGAAGTAAATCTTGAAGAGAAGATTTTAGAAAGTCCCAGTTATCGTGTGTATGAGATTCTCCCCACCCTTCCATCCTTAGTCTTTAGAGATGCTGCTTAATGTCCCTTAAAATACGGATAAAAGCTCTTAGCTAGAACTTCATGCAGTTGCATTTGTTCAGCCATTAGATTACTGAAGCTATCAGGAGAAGTTTCTCAATAGGACAGGTTTAGAGCAAGGAGTGTATGCCTGGGCAAATGTAGTTTGCTATCTTTTTTTCCTCCATTACAACAGCTTCAGTTGTGAGCAATCCTGTTCTGTCCAGGTTTTCTTTTAGTGCTAACTGAAGTGGCTGCACAGCTGTGCACCACAACTGGATGTTCTCTGAAATGAGGTTGCAGCTGTGGGCTTGTGGCCACTTAGCATCTGCTAACAAGCTCTAGCCTGAGCTTTTAGTCTGGGCATGATAAAAAGGCTGCTTTATCACTTGTGTGTGAGGCGGGGGAATTGTAATGAGGTCAGCAAATAGGTAGGACTTGCAGGTATTCCTATTTACCTAAAAATATATATTGTGTAGAATTCTTAGTTATGCTGTCAAGGCTTGTTTCTTGGGAGTACAGTGATATGTCAAGCATGGTTTTAATTTTCATTTAACCTGGAGTGTAGGAAAGAGATTCCCAGATGGAAGGTAAATGAATCCAGGTATTGCAAAGAAAAATAGGTCAAGCACTTGTGACTTAAGTTAGGGTTGAAGAAACTCTTCATGGGGCTGTGATGCAGATTAGCTGTGGGTAGCCTGGGTAGTACATGGGTAGCTGTGCCATGGGATGAGATTGTGTGGGAAGTGTGATCAGATAGTAGACTGTGCTGGGTGTATTCAAGTTTTCTCTTTATTCTATGGAATGCATGCTATCAAGAGAGGAATAATTACTAATAAATAAAAGAAATCAAAATACTGAGTTTGGTTTTTCCATTACTCTTAGCTGTCTGCAGTCCTGTGCAAAGGGAATATGAGTAAAATCACTCTAATTCCTTACTGTGCTTACTGTGCGTTGTGTTAGTTTCTGTCTCCTTTCCTGCAACTCTCCTTTGTGGACCGCGATGCAGAATGTGACATTGAGCACTGGATACATGGGGTGATGGGATTGCTGACAGCACTGGGGGGGATACTGAAGAGCCCTCCCTCTGGGAAGGCACAGGCACATCTATCACTGATGCCAAAATGCTAGTCTGATCTTAAGGTGTCATCACTCCTCTGGTAGTGGCTTCTGAACCTGAGGTCCTTAGAGAGCAGAAGCCACCTGAAGCAGTGTGTGCAATAGGGCAGCAGCCTGCTTGGCTCTTGCAGGAGGCTGGTATATTTTTGCTGAAGTTAATGGGTTGTTGTGTGCCTGGGGGAAGCTGACTGCTTCTGAGGCTCTCCAGGTGTAGCATTTCTTGAGGAAAGCCTTGGAGCATTGCTTCAGGGCATGAGTATCACCACTGTGGTTTCTGGCTGATTACTGATGCAGTTTTTAGATAGCTTTGTTTCCTCTTTCTCTTCCTGGGGTGGTTCTTGGTAACTGAATCTTTCTGACAGGGAAAGTTAGGGTTTTGTCCAGCACTGAATGAATGATGACAGACAAAATCTAAATAGTCATGGGCCAGCTTAGTTTGCCCATCCTCCTTCAGATGTCAGTAGGTGTTTGCTTACTAGTAGGAGGTGTTCACTTAGTGGGAGGAAACAAAGTTGGCTAATCTTAATTTCTTCAAGAACTATGATAAGCTTCCTCTGATCAATGTCAAACCATGCTACTTATGTATTAGTCTGTAAAATTATTATATTGGAGGTTTTGTTTGTGCTTTTGTGGGCTTCCTGACAGAAAGTGGATGGCAAGTTTAGGAATTGGCTTTTGTTCTGAAGTCAGCAGTTGATAGGATATTTAGAAGTGTTGGTGGGGTGTGTGTGTGTGTTTGGTTGTGCTAATGAAGGGAAAGCAACATCAAGACAATATTTGGTATTTGGAGATCTGTACAAAGTTTTTTTTGTTAAATTTGTGGCCTAAATTACATGATGAGCACTGCCTGTTCTTTCAGGACTAATAAGCTCTTGAATATGTAGAAATCCTAATGTTTTAATCAGATCTCTGTAAATGACTGAAATTAGCTCTGTGTGCAAAATAGAGAGGACTTTGTGTCTTGTTCTCTGATCACACTTCTGTTCTCGTTCTGCAAAGTGCTTGGGGCTGTAATCATAAATTACTTCTCCGTGGCCAGTATGTATATGGAGGATGCCTAGGTGTATCAACAAGCTGGAGTTAGCGTTAGAATAGGAAGTCTAAAGACAGTTCATTTATTCTCCTCATAAACTAATGCTCTGTTTGTGCTGGATAAAATGCTGTTGTGTGTTGACTGTATTATATTTCTCTGGAGAGGATTTAAGGATTTGATATACAGCTGCACCATTAGCAGTTAAAGGAAAATGAAGCAGCAAGCTCGAGTACATGACTTGTTGATTTGTAAGGTATTTATGGATGAAGAGACTAATGTATCATGTTGTTTGGTGACTGATGGGGGAAACAGTTGCAAAAGGTAATGAAAGGTGAATTAGATGGGCAAAAGTCTTGAAATGAAAGAACTTGAGTTTGTGTAGTGCTCCAAAACTTCTTTAAATGACTAGTCGGCCACACTTGTTCAATACTTGTTGCTGTATTGACTATTCTGCAAAAACTTTTGGACCTCAGCAAAAACCAGGGGAGAAGTCTTAATTTTGAGTGGAATTTCAAAAATTTAATCCTGGTCTGAGGTTTTTCATGTGGCTTTTGACCGTCTTTGACACAGCTGAAATTCTTTTCAGAACATCTGGGTTGGCTGCCTGTCCATGGGCATGCTATGGTTGAATACAAATAATCCTTGTAGTGTGTGGTTTTGTGGATTCATGTGGGTCACTGCTCAAAGCTGCAAGCCACAGTATGTCAACAGACTTTTTTTTTTTTTTTTTTTTTTAAATGCAAGTAAGGAAGTATTAAACTTTGGTAACTGCTTAGAACCTTTTTGTGCAAGAGAAGCTGTTGCGAGCTGACAAGTGAAGTCAAAACTTCCAGGTTGAATTGAGCAGGACTTCTTTCCCAACCATGCTTTCTAGTTTGTATTGTGATCCCTGAAGGGGGTCATTGCGGTACACTGGCCCTAAAATAAATTTTCACCCTGTGTTTAGTTTTAATTTAAGGTGCTTAAGATCTCTTGATATTCCCAGTTTATAAGACTTTAAACGTTGTCTATTATGCCCCCCCCCCCCCCAAAAAAATCATGCTAGCTATAAAACTTTTAGTGTAGGTGTTGCATATTGATAGACTGGATAAAGGAGAAATGGACTAAACATGGTTCTTGAGTTGCTTTGATAGCTCTACTTAGCATGCTGCTCTAGTGCTTTAGTTTCTTGTAGTCATACAGAAACCCTTTTTTTCTGTCTTGCTAACTTTGTTAACAGTCTCCCTGCAAAATTTGGCTGAGTGTTTTTTTGCTGCGCACGCTTGTGTCTGTGTGTTAGCTTAATTATTGGTGTGATCAACTTTGTGTAAAACTGTTAAAATTTCAATAACTTTATGTATTCTCATTGACTTTTGACACTGTATTTGTTAACTTTTTTTTCTTGTTTCCTTTTAAAAGGCCCTTCCTTCTTCCATGATGATAGTAGCTGTCTACTGCCCAGTGATAGCAGCTCTCTTTATCGTTCTGAAGATGGTGAATTACCGGCTGCACAGGGCACTGGATGAGGGAGAAATTGTGGAAAGGAATGCCCATGAGCATTTGGACAGAGGTGGAAAACAAGAACAAGGCAGTATTTCAGCCAAGAGGAAAGACAGCAATGGGCCCAGGTAAGGTGCTTGCCAGTACTTGTACTTTGCTTCAAATGATAAGCAACAGCATTTTCATCAAGTGTTACTGCAGTGGTGGCTGACACAAACACAAAGAATACAGCTGCAGACCTTAGTGGTTCTGGAAGATCAGACTTCAGTCGTCTTTTTACCCACTAGATTGAGGTCCTGAACTTAGGTTAATTCCCCAGTTCTTCACCAACAGAGATTCTAGAATAATAGTGGAACTGTTAGAAGCAGTGAATCAGCATCGAAAATGTGTGCTCCTTAGGTCTCCAAATACTTAAGATCACTTATACTGGTTGCATACATTAACTCATCAGTAGGCTTGATTTAAAAACTTTTCCTGCAGAGACTGCTTACTCTGCCTGGACTCATGCATTGCTGAGCTTGACCTGGACTCAGTTTGCTTTGTTTTGCAGAAGCAGGAGTTGGTTGTTACGCTGAACTGCAGTTGTGGACTTACCCTAGGAGAACACTAACCTATGAATTTGGCAATCTTGGGATTGCTTAATTGTAATGAGATTGATATTTGCAGATCATAATTAGGATTCCTTTCCAGGACCTCTTCGGTCATCACCAGCTTCCAAACTACATGCACTTCCTTTCCTTGTCCGGACTGTTTTGTCAAAGAAGACTGTTTTGCTAAACATCTCTCATCAGAAAGGCCATCCTAACCAGCCTGATCAGACTGTGCAAGTGTTAGAAGCTCTGTTATCAGAACTTCTACCTGGCACCAGATAATTGGATCTTTGCTAAAAGTTAGATTGCATGCATAAGCTTGTTTTGGCAAATGCTTTTTGTCTGCTTTGTAGATTTCTGGTAATAGTACCCATGAATAGTTTCAAAAGCTGATAGACTATCTTGGCTTTTTAAATGTGGTTTAAAACAAAATCTCAAACTGTGAAACTTCCATATAGAGAGACTTGTATGCTATAGGGAAATATAGCTGAAAGAAGCCTCTTAAATCCGTTTATCAGGATGCTTAGAGAAAGGAAAACTTAATGCTCTTTAAAATGCTTAATGTAGAAGGGGGAAGAAAAGACTTCATTGTCTGAATGGAATAGCTTCTCTTGTGGTGGACCTAAGTTCTTCTGCATCTGTTTTCAGCTCATTCACTGTTTTTCCAGTGCAAACCATGTTTTACATACCTGAAAGCTGGGGCACAGGAACTCCCTGTATCTTTTTTTTTAATCTGACCCTTCTTTCCATGTTGTACCTAGTAACTGAACCTGTTGATGTTAACTGTGACTCTAGTTAAATCACCATATATCTTATTGACTGTATTGAATGTGTTTGGAATGTTTGCTTAAAATATAAATTGATGCTTTTTCTTTTTTCTCTTTTTTTAAATAAAAATCATGGAAGTGTACCAGAGGCCTGTTCTGTTTCAGTGCAGCCTTGTTGATATGTGTATTAGCTGTGCTCCTTAGATTTTTTTTTTAAAGCTTTCAAACAGTAGCTGAGACTTGACAAAAGGTGACCTTGTGTTAGTTTTGTAAATAATTACTTCTGAATATTTTTAGACATTTCGGGCATTCTGAAGAGCAGTTGACATGGGCCATTTGAACTTAGAGGTGGAGGTTAGTCTGGTGCTGTGTATCCTGCTTACGAAGAAGTTTCATTAACTTGTATATGATCCTTGTTCCCACTTTAGGGTTTCTTAACTAGGACTGGGAACAAGGTCAATGCAGAAATAACAGGGTTACTTTCTGTTAAGTGGGGGCCTACAGTATATATTAATCTCTGCCTGGAAGCCTACAGGAACTCCACTGTTGTAGTCAAACCAGCAGAGGGGATGTAGGGTGGGGTTTTAAAATTGAGCTGTCACTTGTAGTTATCCTGCAACAATATATACTTTTTAAAAAAAAAAAAAACTTTAAGGTAGGAAGGTTTTGTGTGTTGTTGGTGCTGACGTTTTTTGACTTGGTATAGCGTTGATATAGGGGGATCTAAGAGAACGTACATTCATTAGATATTTGCATAGTAAAAGTATCACTTAATAAGCTGAGTTTAATGAGTAGTAGTGTTGTGGGAGGATTAAGTGATGGATTTATATGGACTGCCAATTTTCTTCTGTTTCTGTCAGTTTTTGAATAAGCTCAAATTCTGTGTTTTTTCCCACAAAACTTCATTAGCAAAGAAGTCATCTTGCTCCTGCTTAGGAGATGCCCTGTTTATGCTCCATAACTTTGTGATTCCCTAGTTAATGTCTTTAAAAGAAACCAGTGCAGTTTAAGGATTTAGGATAAAGTGTAGTTCTTGCTTGTGTACCTTCTAGAACAGATGTTGATTTCATTCTTGCTTGGCAGGGTCATGTCTAAGATTTTGACGGAAATATAGATTAAGGAGTAAGATGCAGGATCCCCATCTCACAGAAAAGCCTAAATGTAGTTCTTGTCAAGTATCAGTTGTAGTTATTGTCAAGTATCAGTGGACCAACATAGTTACCTTAAGTATGCATTGATTTACACTACTATTCCTGCTCAATATCAAAACAGGGGCCCTGTGTTTGTTTTAGTACTTCACGTGCACTTGGTTACAGAGTGAATTTTACACCTGCAGAATGCAGTTCATCTAAGAACCAGTGCAGGGACTACACTATTTGCCTTAATTCTTGGTATGCCTTCCTCTTATAGTTCTGCCTGATTAGCAGCCTAGTTGCTAAGCTTGGAGTGGAAAAGGGGAAAAATGGGGGGAAAAAATGTTTTGACTCTAGCCTTCAGTGTAGGCAGATGAAGTCTTACATATTTAATGGACAGGTTCATGTTCTAAGTGCAGATTCTCCTCACTTCTGTCTTTCAGTGATCCTGGTGGAGGGATTGAGATGTCAGAGTTCATACGAGAAGCGACTCCCCCGGTTGGCTGTAGTTCACGCAATTCCTATGCTGGGGTAGATCCAAACAACCAGGTAAGAATTCAAGCTGTTGCAGCTGTTGCTTTAGCAACCTGGGGGTCATCTTTGAAATTAAAATGAGAAAAATGCCTCTTATTGTGCAATATTTCCTGATTGTATTGGGCCTAGCAACTTTCTCCACTGCTTTGTTACTGTGAAAGTGCCTTTTTCCGGTGGTTTGTTTCTAGCTGCTCCCACTTAGCATTCCTTCTAGTTGCTCGTGGATCAGCATACTATCCCATCAGAGAGACTCCCTGCTGGGTTAGATTCTGATTTAGTAAATCATAATGACTTATGGTGTAAGAAGGCAGGAACCATCGACCACTGGCTGAGGTTTGCTCCTTCTTTTGGTATCAGTTAGCCATTAGATAGTTCAAACCATAATATATGAGGTCATCCTTGAGTTCTAGCCTCTTACTCTTACTCTCTCCCCATTAGTTTTAATCTTGGTCGGTTAGGTGTGTAAGAGGTAAAATGCAACTGCATGAGTTTTGAGGAAGTTTCACTTTAATCTCATCTTAGAATGTATCCACTGCTTGCCATGCAGCATGGCTTTCTAAAAATTATGTTTCTGACAGTTCAGACTGACATCTGAAATATTGATTTGAGAATGTCCAGCACCATTTAAATTGCTGGAAATGAAAAGACTAAAATCTTTTGATTACATGTGTAAGCTCTTCCTTCAGACACTCCAACAAGGGTCTGTTCCCCCCCAGAACAAGGCAGTAGAAGGGGACTGCAGTACAGCAGATGGAAGGGCTGAAGAGCTTGGCTTTCTCTTGAATTTAATGCAGTTTCATTATGCTCTAGTTGCTTTGTGATTTCACTGGGGAAGTTGTTCCATTCCTTTCTATATTCACAAGATGAATGCATTGGACTCTGACATGCATATGCTGTCCCATTTATTTTGGCTATGATGCTTAGCCAGTCATGGCATTTTTTTTCCAAGCTCTTCATGGGGAGGAGTAGATTAGCTGGCCAACCTAAGGTTATTCTGCCAGTGAGCAATGCAGTAGCAGGCTGAAGATAAAGAAGCTATTTTTGCATGCAGTGGAAATTCTCAGTGCGATATTCCGTTAAGTCTCTGGGCAATATATAGGATAGCATAATGTTAGGCTGATGCTGGTGTTCTGGAAAAGATGACTGATGCTGACTGACTGTACAATGCTGTTACGCAGCATAGATATGCTCTAAGAGACTCTTCTGAAGAGAGCAGGTATTTTGTAGTGTTCACGGGACACTATGCAAGAAATAGAAAGTGATAGTCCCTATAGGAAGAGCGGACCCAGGTGGGGGTTGTGGGTCTCTGCTCTTTGGAGCGGGATCTTCTTGATGCTAGTAACGGTTCTGATGGTCAAGCCTGGGAAGAAGCTTGGTATCCCTTCCTATGTGCTTTAATGGTAATGTTATAGCGGAACTAAAACCAGTGTTACAGGAAGGAGGGCTGTGTTGAGAACATGTCTGTGCTGATAAAAATTAATGCTTGCTACCTCCTGTTATGGAATTTTCCATATCAAAAGAGTACTTGAACAGTAAATACCCAAGTTCCGCTTTTTTTCCTCCCTTTTCCTCCAATGCTGTACATTTGCACTCAGCTGCAGGATCTAAAGGCAAAGGAAAGGAGGGGGGATAAATGAAATACAGCCGAATAGCTAACTAAAAACATTCATGATGTAGTAGTGAAAACATGCATTTTTTATGTTTAGCATCTGCTTTTCTGCATTACATGTCAAACAGCTGATGTTCTATAGTGGCCAAGTAAAATTTGCATTTTGTTTGCTATGCTTGAATTAGTAGAATTGTCCATTGGATGTTATTAAAAAGAAGATGCAATAAATTCAAAACAAGATTTTGAGTAAAAGAATAGATCAGGAATGCTGCGTAGTCTTTCACTAATCAGTTTGCTTGCTTGGAGGGAACTGAAGTTTGTGTACTTGGGAATGGCTTTCAAATGAAAAACTGTGTTTGAAAATGAGAGTAATAATAGCATAATGATCAATTTAACCTAATCTAAGTTTATTCAGTTACCAGCAGGGATCATCCTGCTGTCTCCCATGTTCAACTTCCCGTGCTTTCCATGCACTCGTGCTTGAGTTCTTCATTTACCTGGTTACCTCCTTGACAGACCTGAAAACTAACCTCGCCTAAAACATGCAAATGAAGCAGTTTCTGGAGATTTAGCTCAATACTATGTTCAACAAATAAGTGCTTTATTAACTTGTTTTCTTTAAGCATTTTAGGCAACTGTATACACTGTAATAAGCATTCAGCTCCTATAGTAGTCCATCCCCATAATATTTTAAATGAAAGTTCAAATTAGAAATTGCATGTTTAAAGTCCTTGTGTTTCAGTCACTGGCTATAACCAACCTGAAGCAGTGCTGTGGTTGGATGCATAGGTTAGATGTCATCATTATGTTTGCAGTAGAAATGTTCTGAGGCAGAAAAGACTTCACAGCGGTTGTCAGTTTTTGTATTTTTTTGAAAATCTCTGCTATATCTTGAACTACATGTGTTCTTATAATGAGAAACAACAGCTGTGTCATTTCTGAAAACTTGCAGCTTTTTAAATGCAATCTTGTTTCTAGGTTGGATCTGGGTTATCTCGTCTGGGAACGGCAGCGACCATCAGAGGTGAGATTTTTAGCTACCATTTACTCTTACAGTAGCATTTCATATCAGCAGATAGTGTCTATCTTGTTTAGCCTCAGAACTTTGAGGCAAGTGCTGCCTTTTCCTAACAATAAAGGAAGAAGTCTTCCTTGGTGTTGTGTTGAATGGCTGCTTTTTTTTTTTTAATCTTATTCAGAGTTCCACGCAACCAGTGACCCTTCCATTGTTTTGATATTGCTGGTTATTCAGCATCTAGCAAAGTTGTTCAGAACAGTGATTGCAAACATCTCTGAAAATGACTTATTTGTAATAGGGAAATTTTCTACCCTGTCGACCAAAGCTGATAAAATGATTATTAACAGGAAGTGAGGTTTGAATTTTTGTCACCTTCCTGATTTTTTTTGAACTTTTTTGTCTTCAGAAGTGCTTAGATAATCTCTTCTTTGTCTTTATTGTCACCTGTGTGAAAAGGAATATTCAGATATATTTATCTCTCAAAATAGTGTTACTTCCATTGGGTTCTGTTTCATATACTTTTCTATTTCTTCATGGGGGATCTGTGTAATTGAACAAAAATTGGCTTGTATTCAGAGTGAAACAAGTGGTGTAGACATTCTTCACAAGATTAGAAATATCTTGTGTTACTTAACTACTGTAGTTCAACTCCAAATAAAGGCAAGAGCTTTTGTTGAGTGAGAAATGTACACTTTCCGTACGTACATGACTGGGTAATTTGATCAATAATACTCTTGTTCTTACATTTACAGGAGATACAGACACTGCAAAGACTTCTGATGATATCAGTTTAAGTCTTGGCCAGAGTTCTAGCCTATGTAAAGAGGGGAGTGAAGAACAAGGTAAAATTTCTTCTTGCTGAATATTAAACATGGTATTTTATTACCAACATCTTAAAGATGCTAAAGAAATCTATACAGTTTCTTGATAGAATCTAGAAAGGGTGTCCTGAAGGACTCTCTTTTTCCTAATTACTGCTAGGTTCCTAAGATGCATGACTTAAATCCTTTTAGCTTGACTCTTTGCCTGTGTGTTTCATGTTCTAGCACTTTACAGTAAATACTTGTTACCTGCTATATACCTGCCCCCTTGCTCCTGAGAGAGGCATATGCTTGTATGTCGCCAGACTAGAGTTTTCTGATCATAGAAGTTGCTTGGAATTTGTGGAATTTTTGTGATGGCTAATGTGCTTCTCTTTCCTGTGCAGCCAAAAGGGTGTTTTTCACATCAGGCCTGCTTTTCCTGTAAATAAGCTTGCACAATGTTCTGGTTTTAGACGTAGACTCCATGTAGCTAGACTAAGTAGAGTTTTTTAATATAGAGAGTTTTGTGGTTGTGTTTCCTAATATGGAAGGAAGCTTGAGTTCTCTGCTTCTACATTTCTGCAAATTTTTTCAAGTTTAGTGGTTTGTTTTTTCCAGTTTACGTTTAGCTTTGTCCTAAGAAAACTCTGCCTCAACTAAAATGGAGCTTAAAGCTGTAGAGAAGTCCTTTGTTTGCTGATTCAAAACACCTTGTGGCAATTAACAGGAGGCTAACTCTGGGAATTCTAAGTGTAGCTGTATCTCTTTTTAATCCATTTCAGCAGACAAATTCCTTAAGTCTGTTTGGGGTTATGATTGCATGATTTAGTAAGAAATTCTGTTTAAGGTTCATTGTAATGGTGGTAATGCTATGATAATGAGCAGCAAGATTTTGCTTTCAGCTAAGTAAGGGAATTATTGGCCAGGTCTCTTAAATTACACATATGCTAATCACTGTGTTCAAACTTTAGCAATTATAATAATTCAGTTTGGTCTCCAGATCTTCTATTTTTGGTGACAGTCCCCAAAAGGAGAATAATCTCAATAATTACTCTGCATAATAATGTCTGCATGTCACACTATTAAAAGGAAACTCTTAACTGTCAGTAATAATAAAGATTGTGTGCAAGACCCAACAGGAAATTCTAGTGATTTATGTCAGTGGCACGAGTTTTAGAAGTTAGAGGATCAGTTTTACTAGGGTGTTAAGTGCTTGTTTTTGCAAAGCTGAAATTGGGAGCTGTTCAGAAGACTCTCAGTAATTTTGCAGTCAGTTTATTGCAGCCCTGATCAACCTGTTCAAGTGTCTGAAGGTGCTTGCTGACTGTGAGCTCTGACTGCCCTTTAGTAGACAAGGGGGTTATTATATGTTGTGGGGGGCAATACATTACCTTTTCCTCTAATCCTTTGCAAGTTTATGCAAGAGACATGATAAAAGATAGGGTTAGACCTCTTTGCATATCAACTTTGGAATACGTAATGTTGTCTGCAACATGAACAAGAAAGAAGGTTGGGGTTTTGTCAGAATCTGTGTCATCTTTTATTAACTGCTAGGTTAAATATGTTCCTAACAGCTTATTTAAGGAAAAAAAAAGTCACTCAGCTTTGTTCAAATGCTAGAAAGTGTGTTTTTTATGGTAATTAATGCATAGTACTTCTCCATGGATTTAACTGCTTTTTTACTTTCGGATATAATCAAGTAGTTGTAAAAGTAATTGCAGAACTTTAATATTCTCAATTGTATCCTGAAACAGATTTGGCAACTGATCGGAAGCTTTTTCGTCTGGTGTCCAATGACTCATTTGTCTCCATCCAACCCTCGCTCTCCTCTGGACAGGATTTGCCAAGAGACAGCAGTGACAAAGTGTGCCTCTCGAACAACCAGCTTGTGGACCAGTCCAAGTCTAGTGCATGTGACACCGAAGTCGCTTCGCTTATAACTTTGCATTCTCACTCCTATAGAAAGGATCACAGACCACGAGGTGTACCAAGGACTTCTAGCTCTGCTGTTGCTTTCCCAGATGCTTCGCTAAATGACTTCCCTCTCTATCAGCAAAGACGAGGACTAGATCCTGTCAGTGAGTTAGAAGCTTCTAAGCCCCCTGTGGGATCCAAAGAGTCCTTGGCTGACAGCTCTTGCATTTCAGGAGTCTTTCAACTGGATGACATTCTGAAAAGCAGCAGCCCCCAGCCATTAGCCAAGGGTGGGAAAAGCAGATCCTTGAAAGCAGACAAAAGTGTGGACAGTCTGAGAAGCTTGAGCACCAGAAGTAGTGGCTCAACAGAAAGCTATTGCAGTGGGACTGATCGTGACACTAACAGTACTATCAGTAGCTATAAGAGCGAACATACAAGCTCAACGCATATAGAAAGTGTGCTGTCAGAGCACGAGGAGGAGTCTCCTAGGGAAGAAAAGGACCGCAGGAACAAGGGCTGTGGTGTGGACTCGGAGGATGACAGTAGCTCCACTACTGACAAAAGGACTAGTAGTGAAAGGACTACTGTGGAAGCGAGCACCAACAGCGGGGCTCAAGGGGCAAGGGGTTCCAACTCCTCGGATGAAGTGCAGGGCCAGAAAGGTCTCAGTGCTTCTGCTGCCGAGGAGGCCAATAAGAACCCCCATGCCAATGAACTGACTACACAGGTTGACAGGCCACCTGGGAAAGCAGCTGAACAAAGAGATGAGCAGAGTGAGAAAACAGCTATGTTAGTAGATTCAAGAACTTCTAAAGAAACAGGTGGAAAACACAAAGAAGGAGACGTTCGACCAAAATCTTCTAGCTTAATTCATCGAACAGCCTCTGCACACAAATCCAGCCGGAGACGGACAGCAAAAAAGCGGGCTAGCAGTTTTGACTCAAGCCGGCACAGGGAATATGTTTCCTTCCGAGGCGTATCTGGTACTAAACCCCACAGTGCTGTGTTTTGTCACGATGAGGATTCCAGTGATCAAAGTGACTTGAGCAGGACGTCAAGCTTGCAGTCAGCTCACCAGTTCAGCAGTGATAGCTCTTCCAGCACCACCTCTCATTCATGCCAGTCACCTGAGGGGAAGTACAGTGCTCTAAAGACCAAATACATTGCTAAAGAGCGTGGGGGCACGGACGCTGAAAACATTCACAAAACCCACTTAAGCTCTGAAGGAATTAGCAAAAAAAGATCCACGCGACGGACTTCTAGCACAAACAGTGCCAAGAATCGTGCCAGAGTTTTAAGCCTGGACAGTGGTACTGTGGCTTGTTTAAATGACCCACATAGCTTAATGGCACCAGGTAACATAAAACAATTAACCACTTCAAAATCTGATTTGGAGGCCAAAGAGGGAGAGGTGCTAGATGAGCTATCTCTGTTGGGAAGGGCTTCACACTTAGAGTCAGTCACTCGCTCTAGGAATAGCTTACCAAGCCAGGCTACATTTCCTGAAGGAGAGGAACAAGAATCAGCAAGTGGAGGTAAGTAACTGAACTACCAGAAGTAACCTTGCCGTGTTTTGTTAATGAGTCTGATATGTGTGATTTAAGTTAGAAGGTAATGCAAGTAACCACGACTTCCAGTTTATGTTCTTGCCCAGTAAAGCGGGCAAAGTACTTCCTTCGTCTTGTCCTGCGAGATCTACAGAAATGGGAGTTGAGTTCAAAGAAATGTTATGAAATGTATAGGTGGTGGCATTGCGGACTTGTTATTGATAGCCTTGGCTAGCTACTGCTGTGTCTTACAAGTTGTGATCAAATTGGATGTGCTCCTCTCTATTGCTCAAAAATATCAAAGCAGATGTCCAACAAAAATAGTGTTGATTAAGACTATGCAGTTTAGAAAATGAAAATGCAGAATTGATTTTTTGTTTAGATTATTTTTCTACTATGGCTTGAGATGGTGCTGAACTCCTACCAAGCTTGCTTGAACTGTGCTTTTTCATGGTGGTCTAGCTACTAAACTACATTCTCTTCGATATTTGATTTTGCTTAGCCTTGTCATTGTTCAAGTTGGCTGTACAATGTTGTTTATGTTAGGATTTATGTGGGGTTTTTTTTGTCCTCATTATGAGAACATACCAGACTTCCTGTGCCAGGGAGAAGAACGCAGCTTCCTCTTACTTTCTAAAATAATGACTTTGCTTGGTATAATGTGAAGAATAAGCTAACTGGTCAACTGTTTGCTAATACTTGTTGCACCGCTTCACTTTCTGTTGTTAGTTAGCCAAACTGACCGCATTGTCTGCAAAGCACTTTTGTGTCCTGGAAGATCAGTGAGCTGAAAGGAAGTTTTCAGAGTAGCATGTGATTGCTAATCATTTTGGGCTGACTCCTGGGATTGTTTCTTGGAGACAATACCCACCTGCGAGGCTGGATCCTGCTGACTGGAGGGCACAAACAGTTTCTAACATTGCATCTCCTATGAAGAGATGGATATCTTGGGAAGAGACGGATATATTGGCAAATGTGTAACCAATTTACTGACCTTGCTGCAGTATTTAGATTGCTAAAACCCAATGTTGTGACTGTCATACTATCATAGAAGTAGAGTCCTCAAGACAGTGAGAAGTAACAATTCTTTTGTGACACTAGTTTAAGAGCAAGCTTTAAAAAATGATACCATTATTTTTTGGGAAAAGTAATTATAACATTGTGAAACTATTATCTGTTGATTACTGCTCAAGCCTGACTAGTTTATGACTAGTCCTCCTCAGATACCTCAACTATATTAAAAAGAACTCCCATATACAGACTGTTTTTCTCTCTCTTATTGCTAGTAACTGTCTTCTGCAGTAATTTTAATGAATCCAGGTTGCCCTTTCGGGACTGACTTAGCAAGCTGAACACTTGAAATGTAATTGTCTAGTTGTTAGTAGAATGATAGTTCTTTAGTATTATATCTACTGGGAGTAAATTTGATTAATAAAAGGGCTTCTTTATGTATTTAAAGGACTTTATATATGACTCTACACTTCATAGTATTAAGTTTAATTTCCTTTGGGCTTCTGTTATTACAGCTTTGAACTGTTGAGCATCTTTTCTGATAGGCAAAGGGAGGTTAATATACTTTGTTTTACTGAATATGACAAACTTGATTTGCTCTTCAGTTAATAGTCTGTGAAAAAATTCCTATCTATTACCAAATATTATGATGAGACAAAAAGCGTATGATGCAGGGAGGAATGGATTCACAGTTGCTTTAAAAACTAGTTTTAATGATGTATAGTCTGTGTCAGCTTACCAGGGAAGTCGTGCTGCTGTTCTCTTCAGTGTCCCCTCTAAACTCTCTACTGTAGATAAGTATCATTTTGAAGTTGGTAGTATGTTTTATACATAGAGAGCAATTGAATGGTTCTTCCCTATGGGCCTCAAACTGTACTTAAGAAGTCATCTGAGTTTAGGTTATCCAGACCTGAAGATACTGAATGATTGATGACACTTGCTGTATCTCATGTTTCCTATTGCTGGAGCTAGGGAAATATTTCATTTGTTAATGCAAGAAATGAATGTTATTCTGTATTGCTGGAATGAGAAGAAAGATACCAAATACTTTTAACCTGAATCATTGCTTGATATCTGTGTAGTCATGTCTAGCATCAAACCACTATTACTTGAATTTCTGTTCCTGTCTCTGAATAATTCCTTCCTCTTGTCCTTAAAAACAAACAAGCAAAAACAACCCAAAGACCAGTAGAAAACAAATTGAATTACATATGAATTTTCAAATGGCTGTACTTCAGTTGTTGCTTTCTTCTCCAATTTAAATGCAATTACTATTAATCAGAGAAAATCTTTTTGACCTTTTAGTCTGCTAAGTTGCTTTTAAAGCCAGCTTTCCCTTTGAGTCCTCTTCCTTTTGAATGTTTTTTAAAGCCTTGCCTATGCATGGCATAAATATCCATCATACAAATAATGTCTGTACATGTGTATGTAAAAGTTGAATTTCCTTTTTTCTCCTATTCATCTGCTATATGAAATGTGACAGAGGATACAGGCTGGATGGGAATCCTAGAGATTCTCGTCCAGTCTTCTGTTCAAAGGATTGTTTTATAGTTTTATCTGTCTATATATTTTTAATTTCTGTTTCACATGTGTTGGGTTTTTCAAATAATGAATTACTCACAGATGCCCACTGGATAATCTTAAAACTGATATCAGTATTCCTCCACCTTTTTAAAGCAGCAGCTATAGCTTCCTAATTTTCAAATATGGTTTAAAATAACAGCTGTCATTTTATACTTGAGTCTTTACTGAAGTAACTAAACAGTACTTCGTACTTGCTCACCTAACCATGAAACGTATTTAATGAGGGATATGAGCTCTAATCTTTTACTAAGCAGGAGTTCATACAAATTTGTTCATTATCTTGCATAAGCAGATACAACTAGCAGTTTCATTTCTGTTATTCCAGGAAGTGGTGAATGAGTTTTGTTTTCCTTTTAACAAGTTAAGGGTTTTCTTTGAGTAGAAATTGAGTTTCATTAAAGCGAAGACAGACAGTACTTGACAAGCAGCCCTTGAAAACATGGTAGGTAAATACAGTAAATGTGGTGGAGCTATAACAAATCAAAGGGAGAAAAAGCCTTGCCATAGTTAGTACTTAAATCAGCTAAGAGCTGTTAGTGAACTGGTGGTCCGTGGTCAGATTTCCAAAGATACTTGTATTCCCAAAAGGTGGAATAGGCCTCTGGTGTTACTTTGAAAATATCAATAGAATATTTTCCTGTGCCTGTTTTTTTCCCAAATGTGTTATTCATAGATCTCAATTTTGAAGGAATTAATTTAGTGCAGTATATGACAGTGTTTTGTAAAGCTAAAGCTAACTTGAACAGTTGAACATGCTCTCCTAATTCTGTGTCACTATAAAAGCTGCACAGTTTAACTTTTTGCACTCTTTTACAGTTTATCATTTCAGATTTAATAGACTCTTTAGGTATTTGAGTTGCACATTATTCTGGAAAATAAAAATGCCTGTAATACTATATTTCCTTTTTGCTTTGTGGGCCTCTGTACAGGTGAACAAAATATTCACATGAACCTGGTTTAGAATCTTGCCTGTTCTGTGACATACAGACACACGTTCATCTTTTTAGTCTGAGTCTGTTTGTGTGTATGTATCTGCATAGCCTATCTACATGTAATCATTGGAAAGTACTTTTCCCTAAAGCCACAATCAGAAATTAGGAATTCTCTGCTCTGCAGCAAGTTGCTCATGTCAGCTACTACCAATATATCACTCTTTATTTATTATGTAGATGTTACATAGCTTTAACCCATCACAGATGGTTGCGCATTCTGTCTGTGTTGTAGAGGTCTTATGTGCTTCTGGTGACTTGAAGTCCATGTGTTTATTTTTCTGTATGTAATTAATACATTTTCACAAGATGGGTTTTTGATGTGTTCTTTGATTATCCACTGCTTATCACTGAAACTACTGAATCAGTTTTGCATAGGTAGTTAAATTCTGAATTTAGAGAGGATAGAAATGATAAAACGTGCATGAAACCCTAATATCATCTAATTTTGTATATTCAACCTGTTGCTATTTTTATATGGTTACCAAGACCCTTTCCATAATGGTATTGGATTAAGTAGGTTAGCCAGCAGAAAGGACTGTTTTGCATTTAAGGTTATCTGAACCTAAAAACTGTATTTTACTCCTGTTCTATAAAGTCTTGATTTAAGATGCCAACCAGCAATGTGCCAGACCTGCGCAGTATTTGACTCAAGACTGAAATAGAAATTTGAATTTTGGCCTTTCCCGATATTGCTTGCTGTTTCTGATAGTGATTATAATATATAATGTAAGTGAAAAATTAAAGTAGAATTGAGCCTTGCTTATTCTACTATCTCTGGTATCGATTTGAAAATTTGTCTTATCAGATTTCAATCCAGCCTACAAAAATGTTTGGTTTAGTGTTCGGAACAGATGGCTTCATGGTCATGACCATTCCCCGCTTGAAAATGTTTCCTTAACAGATTGCTGTAGCACTAGCTCGATGTAACTGTACATGTTCCTCCAGTCTTTTCTTGAGCTTGTTTTTTTTTGTGCTTTAGCCACAACAGTGGAGTCCTAGGCTTTGCTGCATTTTTTTTCTCTTCTGTTTTTCTTCTCTGTGACTACCATTCCTTTCTGAACTGTGCACTGCTTTCCTCTGCCCTGTTTTCCAGCAAAAGCTGGTGTAGTAAGGAGATGTCCCTGCTTTTCAGTGTTTTCCTGTTTGCCACCCATGTCTCCATTTTTAGCTTTCTTTGGAAGTTGTTAATAGGTATATTTGTTAAATGTGCACAAGAAGTTATTGCTATAAGCCAATACTACTTTTTTATCATCAAGGAATAATGAGAAATCTCTACAGTTGCAGATCATACACTGATTTATATTTCATGGTGAAATAATAACTATGTATTGAGTACAATGACTGAACTGTATTTCTACTCAGAGTTTCTGCACCAGCATACATGGAACATCTCATGAGCTTTTTATAGTTTTAAGGCATATGAGAATCCATACAGGTGATAAGCTTACAAAAACCTGTGAGAATGGGGTTATTAACCAATAAATGCTTCTGTATAAGAAACCAAGTTTCATTAATTTGGACTGAGTGTGACTGTCAAATTGCACATCTCTGTTGCTGCTGAAGAAAGTAGGGGTTCCCTCAAATTTCCATCCCAGATAAGACCCTATATATATATAGATAGATAGATAGGTGCTTGATAATTGACCATGAAATTTTTTTTTGGTTTGGCAAAAATGTGTTCAGTGTTGGAAGACAGATTTCATAGCTCTTCTGAATACCTGAGCCATATGCCATTTGTTGCAGATCTTGCTGAAAATTTGTAGAACTGGTTATTAAAAGTAGTTGAGAAAAGTTCCTGTTAGTAAAATAGAATATCCAAAGGTCATTCATACAGATTTTCCTGCAGAGGTTTGGCTATATTTCATCTGAATAATGTTTAAATGACCTAGACTTCAAGTAATGTGACTTTTCTTTCACAAGAAGAGTGTGTGTTATGGGAAGGTGGTATTGTGCTGTGATTGTGTTCTTGTAAAAGTCACCAATCTTTTGTCTTTGCATTTCTGGGTTTTTACGCTAATAGAGCATATGTCTTGCCCTCATACCATATCTTCCCAGGAATCTTCTAAACTTTGAAGAACTTCTCCATATTTTAGAATCTATCAGAGGTGCTGTGTTTGGTATGTTTGGCCTACCAGAAATTGGTGGCATGAAAAATTTCAGTTTTCCAGTTTGTGTTGAAAACAGTGATGCGTAAGTGCGGTGATGGCACTGTCTATTTTGGCTGTTAAGGAGTGTGACTGTGTATCCATGAAAGAAAATATTTGCGTTCTGTATTTCTTAAAGCTAGTTGTGGTAGATATTGCAGTGTATGACTTGATAAGTCTTCAGGTCTTTCCCAAACATTGAGGAACTGTAGAGGTTTTCATCAATAACACTTGCATATGTGCTAAAAAGCTTGAAGAAGGTATAGCCCAGAGGCAGGAAGTTCAGTCAGTGCTCAAGCATTTCCAGCTGTCTGGTACAAGAATGTGAATCACAGTTAATGTAGAACTCTCTGGAGTGAATTTTAGTTATTGGGAAAATATCAGCACAAGTGCATGGTGACAGAAAGGTATCCTCATGATCATCTTTGGAGTGCTTCTGACTTTTGACCTTCTTCCAAGCAGAATACTTTTTTAAAATTTCACTGTATTTCATGTAATCCATATCTGTATGCATAGTTGCATTAGCCAGTCCAAAATTGGAAGCAGTGTTTTTCTTTTGATATGCCGGCTTTAGTTTTCACTTGGGATATGTTACTTAAATTGACACTTAATTTCACAGGTGTGATAAACTTTCCCAAGTACTGGTTTAAATTGGTGGCTGTTCACACTCCAAGCCCTAGCAACTAGTATGGAAGTTTCAGGTACCACTTATTGAGCTTCATCTGTGGATAAAACCTGAGTATGGACACATTTATGGACCCTCTTTTAATGGGGGGTCAGAATTAAAGCCAAGCAATGGAACAGTTTCCAGAGGAAGCAGGAATAAAAACATGGCTATTTTAAAGGGGAAGAAGTAGTAGAGAGTTAAATGGAGTAAGTCTACACTACATTTTGTTGCTTTCTCTTCTTTCTTTCTTCACAGGGGCTTGGGGAGGGAGAGGAGAGCCTTTCCCCTAAGCACAGTGGCAGTTTCATAGCTGAAATTCTGGAGGAGAGAGTTCCCGAGCAATTTCACAGGATGATATCCTATTACAAGCCTCTTTCTTCCTTCTGGTAGTTGGAAATGGGTGTTTACGAGGGATGAGTTTGTCAGAGTTGTCATTAGGCCCCTCCCTTTGATCTCTGGCTCTGTATTTTTAGTTTGTGGTTTGAACTTCAAATCCTGATCTGTTCAGGAACCGAAAAATAACACGTGGGTCTCAAATATGTATGAAAATTAAAGTGCAGAAGTAATTCCTACTGAAATTTCTTAGCACGAATGAAGTGTAGTGCTTAAGTGCAAACTGGAATAAAACAGAAGAACACAAAGAAAAATGACATTACTTTGTGGAAATCTTACCATACTTCCCTGATTTATTTTAAAAAGTAAGCAGAAATGGTCAAGGTAGAATTTATGTTGTTTATCTGTATTAGATCCAAATTTGTATCTGAGCACAAATGTTGGATCTTCCCTTTCTAGAATCTAAAAGGTCTTTCAGACAAACCATAATCCTTGTTGCTCGCTTGGCTTTTTTGACTCTCTCCATCGTGTTTCAGCATGTAACTTCTTGAAGTGCTGCACGTGCTCTGCAGTGACGTGGAGCTGTTGGGGCTGAAAAGTTCTGCAGCCCTTTCAGAAGAACTCACGGACTGACTTAGTGGCCCTGAATGTCATCAGCTGCGTTCAGGAGGAAAGTGTGTGGAAGATAAGGATTGAATGTGCTTAAGTTTTAAATCACAAACAAATATTCTAGCCCACAGATGATGTGGAGAGTAGATAGATAAAACAGTTACCCTCTGTAGCTTGTATTCAGTGCCCAAGTACATAGTAATTTTGATGTGAAAGTTTTTTGAAAAAATCCTCAGGTGTTTCAGTCTTACTGTCTCCTCAGGGCAGTGTCAGACAGTCCTTGAGGCAGACTTGTTTTAGTCATGTCTGCACTGTGTGGGAAGGTCCTCCAGTATTTCTGGAAGCTGGACTTTACTTCTTGCATGCTTAGTGAATAAAGGAGATAGCAAGATCAAACCAGATGTGTTCCCTGTTAAGTATCTTACCTTGAAGCTTTGCTATTGAAGACCACCCTTGCTAAGTGGTTGCTCTCCAGTAGTAATTAAGATGCTTCCGTTTTAGTGAGGCTCAGTCACTTTGTTCTTTATTTTGTGGTGCTTAACTATTGCCTGGCTGCATGGAATTCCCTCTGCATCTCAAGTCAGTGGTACCTCTGGCCTAAATTTATACATGTTGGAAAAATTCAGTGTTGCAAATTGCTGTCTCAGGTTAATGTGAGACTTTAACCTGTTGTACCTTAATTCAATCCAGCAGGAAGTCAGGGTTAATTCGAGCTTGCTTGATGTGCTTCACTTCCTTGCCACTTTAAATACAATAGCTCTGGAAAAGTCCATGAAGAAATTAACAATTCTTGCTTTAGAGGATGGCTTGAATAGGTTGTGTGTTAAAGTAAAGCTGAAAGCTGTATATTGAACCACAAGTAACTGAGTTCTTGTTGAAATCTACTGAAACACAGATATTTTCTGTACTTACGTAGAGTGAAGCAAGAGTTGTGGAGGGACAAGGGAGAAAGTGGGCAATCCCATAGTTCTCAAGGAAAATATATAAAAGGACTGAATTAATGATGTCTGTGATAAACTTTGGCAGTTTGGTAACAAAATGCTTGTAACCTTTAGACTGGTTGTTGTAATACTATGTGATGTTTTCACGTAGCTTCCTGTATTTTAAGGAAAACTGCTGATTGAAGTTTTCTTCCCTAGTGTTCACTTGACAGCCCGTTGTTTGAATTAGGCTCTAGCCTGTCCATGCAGTCCCTGTTGCTTATGCTGTGGGAGTCACGTGTAGCCGTGGCAGCTTGTCAGTCCACACCGAGCAGTGTTAGAGCCAGCTCATAGTCCTTGCTAGTAATTTTGCAAGCTTAACTGGCAGGAATTTTGTAACTTGGGAAACTTGCTTAAGTCAAGATGGACTATTTGACTGTGAGCCTTTTGACCCTCTCTCAAAAAGTTGTTCCTCAAGCATTTTCTCTGCATTTTGGCTTGACATTTTTTTTGCACTCTTATTAACAGGCTTCTTGTCTGTTAAGCTGCAGTTTCTAATGCCTTCAAGATTCTGTTCTTACTCTTGCACTAGTTTCATGTGCAGCTTTCCCTCTTCCTTGCCCGCTTGCCTACCAAGACCTGTTTTCCTTTTCTCTGTGGCCCCTGCATTTGAAGTTGTCAGTAGCTCTCTTGGCTCAGAGGAGGGTTCTTTGGGAGCATAGGCACACCATGAAGCAGTCCAGATCTGAAGCTGTGGAGGAGGTCCAGTTTAAACTCAGGCTCGGAGCACAGGGAGAATTTGACTGGAAAAAAATCTAAGGTGACTCCTCCGAGTATATACAAAAAAGTGTATGTTTTTTTGTGTGTGCACAACCTGCTATGTGTTCGTGTGTGTGAGAAATATAATGTACAAACCTTAAACAGAAGTTATTCTCTTGCTTAATTGCAAAGCCCTTTTCCAAATCAGTGTTGCTAGTATAAAAATGAGCACTCTGTTAAGCATGTGTTCTGTGTTTGTGTCTTTTTTGTCAAATTTGTCCTCCGCAGAGGTGCGATGTAATGAACTTCAACCCTGTCGCTTGGCAAAATTGTAAAAGTCAGAGCAGATCGTTATGGTGAGGAGTGGCAAACAACCTTACTAGGTTGTTCTGAGTCTTTCCTTTACCTATTAAATGGAGAGATTGGTGTCTCTTCCTGTCCAGTGTCAAAGGAAATGTTTGGGGATATCTCTCTCTTGCACCTTGGCTTTTGGCTGTGTCTGAGGCAGGTTACTCGAGTAGCTGGGGCATAAGCTACTTGTTGCAAGTCAAGTTGGCTAACTTTGGGAGGGACAGGGGGAAGAAAGGAGTCTTAAGTTACTGTGTACATAACTAGGATGGGTTCTTCTTTGACCTAAAGTCTGTCTTGATGCAGCAGCACAAGCCAGCGAGGAGACTGTCACATTTCGCCGTGAACGCAGCACATTTAGGCGTCAGGCAGTACGACGCCGGCACAATGCAGGGAGTAACCCTACCCCTCCTACATTGCTCATCGGATCACCCCTCAGGTAGGGTATCTAAATGTTCCACCGTATTTAGCATGCATGCAGCAGACCACTGCTCCCCACACCCACCAGTGTTGCCAGAAAAACACCTTTTTTCTTCCCTTCCCACCATAACTTCCTTGAGCTGTCACTGCATGTCACTGTGGGCTTGTTGAATTGTGCATGTATATGTGGCACTATTTTGGAAACGACCAGGATGGCCAATCTCTTAAAACATTATAGTTGGTTTCAGATTGATAACAAAATGAACTAATGCTAACAAACTTAGACTGTTTTCTCAGTTTTAACGAATATTCAGGAGTAGTCCTTACTTCCAAGCAAGGAGGAGGTCCCAAGAAAATACTGTTATCTGTTACTCCTCATTTTGTTTTTCCCTGGGGAAGTGTTAGTGATGGAGGGACATAATCACTCTTGACTCTCTAGATGAGAGATCTAAGTGAGAGATGAGCATTATAGTGAAATGGCAGATCGCTATAAGGAACTGTCACACCTGAAAAGCTTGACAACTAAAATAAGTGTTTTATAAACAGCCTGCAATTTGATTTGCAGCAGAAAATGAGTTAATATTCTGATGATATTTTTATAAAGCACATAATATTGCTCAGTATTAAATCTAACTGCACATAGCATGTCTCAGCAGTGTATACTCTACATGTGTATTCCAGGGCTCTGTAAGCTTCAGACTCCCGTGGTAACAATTTTGAGCCTAGTGATACGTTGCAGACCCCAGCATTGTGTGTTCAGCAGCCACTGTAAAGTAGAAATCTATTTTCATTTCACTGCCATGGCTTCCTACCACATTGGAAGATGTGGCAAGCAGAATGTTGCCCTTAGTCAAAGGAGGAGTCCTGCATCCTTATCCAAGTAGCCTTTCTTCCAGTTACATGGCAAATACTCAGCATAATGAGAGAACCACATTGGTTCTCAACTATCATCCGCCAGATACTAAGCCAACTTGTCACAGTTTTTCAGTGATATCTGTACTTTTTTTTTCTTAAAGGATAAAACCATAGAAATTTTGTCATCTTTTTGGTATGGCTGAAATTCCTATTAAATTCCTACGTAGCCCTCGGCAGGAGGATTTTGCAGTGGTACCTGAGATCTAACAGACCAAGGATTAACTTTGGGCATGTTATAGACTGCAATTAGTAAGGTGTGTTTTCACTAACTGGTACAGTATGTGGTAGAAATGAAGCATTTCAGTTAAATCTTTGGATTCTAAACTTCTGTTCTTGCTTAAACATTAAGTTGGTGAATTACTTTGTAGTAAGGGATGTTGCAATAACCTTTGGATATCACCTTCGTTCTCCTTGCTCTCTCTCCCTCCTCTCTTAGGGTAGTAGTGCAATTTTGTCTCTTGTGTAAGAGGTGGTATGAAGTAATTGGAGAGCAAGTAACACGTTTTCTTTCTCCTAGACAGGTGGAAAGTGAGGCAAAGGGAGGGCTCTGTTTTAAATTAAGATTGACTCCTGCCCTCTTTTCAAGTGCAGTTATTAAGGCTTATAATTTATGTGGGCAAGACACTTGAGGATTAAAGAAAAAGGAAGTAAATGTCCTGGCCAGATAACTCTGGGCTTTTTTGCAATATCTGGATTTGTTCTTTTCTAAAATAAAGCAAAGGTTAATACTTTATGAGCAGCTAATCAGTTTGAACTGCAGATGAGAGAGATTTGCATTATATGGGTAATTTATTTTTTTATGTGCCACTAGAAGAAACAGCTCTTCAGTAACAGTAAAGTATCAGTTTGGTGCATAAGGAAGAAATGTGAGGTAGTACAAGAATTTTTAGCTATTTTGAAAGGCTTCTGTTAGATGACTTACTGGAAATGTACAGCACTTCTGGTTTGTGCCAGTGTGAACTACCTAAGTGCCATTCTTAATTTTGCTAATCCATATGACTTCAAATGTTAAACTACTAATCTGTATTAGACCTAATGTTACTTGTCTTATTCTTGACACAAAAATATAATCTCCTAACTTTTTAGTTCTTGCATAAAATGGATATAATTGGGATAGTCCCTTGGAGCCTATTGAGCTCCACCTGAATTTTTCTACCTACTGTTAAAAATACTTCTATCTTCTATGAAATACTTAATAAAAGAGATGCTGGTGTTTTTAAAACTGTTTGTTCGACAGTGAAAGGCTGTCTAAAGTAAAACCTGGCCAAGTAAATTCTGCTTGTTTGGCCCTAGATACCAATGTATTTTTTGACTTAAACTCCACCTTCATCCTACTTGATTATCAACAGTGTTCTTGAGCACTTCAAACATTCATTTACTTTCGCATCCCTTGTGCTTAATGATGTGCATGTGTGTCTGAACTGAGTGCGCTGTCTCCAGTATGATTATATTTTTAGAATTTTTGTGATTAGGCAGAGATTTAACTCTTTTATGTATCCATGCAATCTACTAACAACATTCTGCCCTCTTTATGCCAGAAATGGACTGATACAATTACTGACAGGACAACTTGTATTTACCTTCTGGTATTCAGCTATCCTTTAAGGGAGAGCTGTGTTCAGCACTGTTATGTTGCTGATGATACTTAAGGAAGACAAGGAAGGCTGATGCATCTGTGAGCTGCCTTAGGGCTTTTGTTGCCATGCAGCTCACTAAGCTTGTCCACAGCAGCAAAATACTGAATTAAAATTCAGACTCAAATGTATTAGAATACAGTAATGATGACTGGCAATTTTGTTACCTCATCAGCTGTATGCATGTCTGCTTTATCTTGCATGGGCTGTTCTTAACACCTATTCTTGTGCATATTAAGATATTTTTTTCCCAGTGATATTCTAACAAAAAAACTGAAAGGTTTTATAGACTATGTTACTATAAGCAAGCACAAGAGAGACGTGGAGATTTTAGAGAGGATCCAGTGCAGAGCGACAAAGATGATTAAGATAGAGCATCTATCATATGAGGAAAGACTAAGTGAGCAGGCCTTGTTTAGCCAAGAGAAGACTGAGAAGAGATCTGATCAATACATACATGAGGGGAGAATGTAGGGAGGAAGGGGCCAAACTCTTCTCAGAGGTGGCCTGTGACAGGACAAAGGGTAATGGGTACAAGTGGAAACACAGGAAGTTCTGTCTCCATATGAGGAAGAACTTTTCCTGTGAGGGTGATGGAGCCCTGGAACAGGCTGCCCAGGGAGGCTGTGGAGTCTCCTTCTCTGGAGATCTTCCAAACCCGCCTGGATGCCACCCTGTACTCAGGGTGTCCTTGCTGGAGCAGGGCGTTGATCTAGATGATCTCTAGAGGTCCCTTCCAACCTCAACCATTCTGCAAAAATGCCAGATGATCCTATCCCCCAACTCTAAAATTTTATTTTTCTCTTCGGCTTCCTTGCTTACTCATTGTAGAATAGCATCATGCTGTATTCAGTGAAATGTAAAAAGCAGCAGGTGATAGTTTGTGTTCTTGATGACAGAACACAGAGGAATGCTCGAAGATATTTTTTATGATAAAAAACACAAAATAGCAATCCTTTAATCTTGTGTAACAAGGTTGTCTTTTGATTTGATCAAGTAGCCTGTGAATAATGTATGACATATAGCTTCTTTAAATATGCCAAATGAAAGGTAATAAACCCACTAACATTGCAAGGTAGAAGTGATCTGCAAGAATGGCACTTTGAGACTTTGCTATGTTAATATTGAACAAGATATTCGCAAAAAAAGCTAAGTTGGTTAAATATCCTAGTAAATTAGTTCTGAAGTGGGAAAGAGGTAAAGAGAGCAAGTGACACTTTCAGGCATTGTCTGCTCATATGTCTGTAAATCTGCAAATATCTCTGAATATCTCTGAAGCCTAAGTTGAATTTAAAAAAATGGCTTTTGGTGCAGGTATGTGTTTATGCATAGAAACAGAAGATTTTTGTGGTAGGAATACTGAGATACTAATTTACTGCAATGCTACAGAAATGAAAGTCTAAAATTGAGCTAATGAGTAACAATATTGCCAATTAATAATTTTAAATACATTCAGAAAAGAAGCCAGTAGAGTCAGAATTAGCTGCAGTTAACTACCAGGTCTGTAACAGTGTATGGCTGCTACTTAAAGACATTTTGTAGAGTAGAGATGGTGGATGATGGTCCTGTTAGTCTGACCAAAAAAAGCCCCCAACCTACAAACCCTTGAACTTTGCTGAGCAAGCCGTGCATTTTCAGGCCCTCAAGCTTGCTTTTGTGCCCACAGATTAACGCCCGTAGAAAAGACTTGGAGAGAAGTTAAAACACAGTGACATATCTGAAAGCAGTCCAGGATCTCTAAAGCTGCTGTGGGAACCAGACAAACAAAATGCTTGACTCTAGAGCTCATGCATTAGTGTAACCCTATCTACCAGCTTCTTAATACCCTCCTACCTCTTCACTTTGACTTTCGAGGGGGAAAAAAAAAAGCTTTGTGTTGCTTCACTGCTGGCTGTATTTTTTCCCCACGTCTTCATCCCGGTAACGTCTCCCCAATCCGTGTTTTTTCGTAGCCTTCAAGACGGTCAGCAAGGCCAGCAGCCCTCCTGCCAGGCCGCAGTGCAGTCGTGCCCCCCCTGCCAGGCCGCTGGGCTCAGCGCTAGCACCTCCTTGCTGGTGAGAAACGGCAGCGTCCACTTAGATGCCTCTCATGCCACTGCGTCTGCTGTAGGCGGTAGCAGTTTGCACGATGACCTTGGTATGCAGGCCTTATGTAACCTTGGTGGCATGGACGGTTTAATGTGGCAGGTGGATGGGTAAAGGCCGCCTCGCGCCTTAGTTCCCTGCCTCTTGCAGTCGCTTTTCCGGGCGCTTTCTCGAATGAATGCACTGGGGGAAATGTTTTTACGCCTTGTAAAGATAAATAACGAAGATTTGAACACGTGTAATGCAGATGCTACTGTCCTAGTCTGCATCGCCACGGATAGCAGGGCAGAGATTGAAATCAGCTTTGGGGGCCTGTGGTTCTTTGTATATGTGGGGGGGCATTCATACTTCTTAGAGGACTCTTAATCTTACCCTCTTTTCCTTTTTATTTTTTGATGAGTCTTGTTCAGCTGCTGTTTAAAAAAGAAATTGCCATGTGAAGGAAGAGAGTTTCTATGCACAAATTACTTTAGCAACCTGAGATCTTATGATGATCACAACTTTCTTGTATCAAATATCTGCAGCTTATTTAGTGCCCCATGGTAGTTCTTTTCTTTCCTCCCTTGAGCGGTTTTTCCATTTTGTATTAAATATCTTAAGTCTTTATTAGCTCATCTTTTTCTCTGCAATTAATAAAGTCTCTATGGCAAAGGAAGTTAAGATGGTTGTAATAAGTGACTGGCTGATGTGACCCAGTAAAGAAGGGGTAGATAGGGAAAAATTCCTGGCGGGGTGTTTGCAGTAATCCATATGTGACCTCAATTGCTTATGACTTCTGGCATTAATGTAGAATTCCTGCTTAAAATATTAACATGGCTGTCTTTAGACCTGATGTTCAGTACTGACACAGTATTTTGGGCAGCTGTGTATGGAGTTATATAAACTACAGGTTAGCTCAGATCACTGATAAAAGACTTGTGCTAAACACTATTGCTAAAAGGGAAATGAATAAAATCCTACTGTGCCAATGAGGAGGATTTCAAGAATTGCAAGCTGTGGTGGCCCTTAAAATATGAAAGTAGCTGTAACTTGTTTACCAAACTGTACCTTCTAGTTGTAATATAAAATCTATAGCCAGACATCCTGTGATAAATATTATAAAATGAGCTATAGATGTGGGAATTGCAGTTAACTGTTCTGCTTTAGAGCCTGTGGTTCTAGCAGTAGTTTCTAGACAGAAAAAACAGAATTTAGGATTATATGTTTCTGAACTATGGAATAATACCTTTTTTCAAGCATACTGAGGCTCAGGACTTCTTACAAGCAAGTTCTTCTGAGCTGTTTATGGTGCTTAGAGCAGAATGGGGCGGTGCATTGCCAGGGCGAGGCACAAAGCTACCAGGATGCATTCATCTAAAAAGCTGATGTGCAATAGAGATTTATTCTTGACTTAAAGCTCTTTAGCAGTTCGAAACATCTGTTTAGAAACCTTCCCTGAGTGAAAACTGTTAGTATAGGCAAGATTGACCCACCCCCTTTTTACTTATTTACTTTTGAAAATTAAATCTTCTAGTTGGTATGGCAGACTTCCCAAAATTCAGTGGTGTGAACAAATGTGTTCTCAAGGAGATGTACATTTTGTGTGAGTACTCTTTGCAGAACAGTCTGCAGGTTATTGTTTTTGCTCTTTTGATCTAAATTACAATAGAGCGAAAGGTTGCCCTTTTTGTTTTTATTTTAATTGTTATGCTTCCGTTAAAGCCATGTAGATAAAAGGATTTCTCCCACCTGTTTTTTCTCTTGCTTAAATCCTACTAGCTGTTTTTTTCCCCCCAACTCCATGGAAGATAAATAGAGCTTATGTTAATGTACATGAAAAATACTAGCATTCCTTGTTTAGTGTACAAGTATAACATCTACCTTTACTTCCTTTCCATTTACATGTTGATGTCAAATTGCAACATGATGTCCAGTTGTCCTTGGAAAGCAGGCAGAATTTTGATTTGAAGATTCATGTCTGTCTTTTGTGGCTTGTTAAATGAAGGGTGTGTCTTAGTGCATTATACCTAGTCTCCATGCAGTCCTATCAGGCAGGTAAAAGTGTGGAGTAGTGGAGAGCAAGGCCAAACTGTAAGGAGCCCCTCAGCAGAGGCTGCAAGCCCTGAGCTATTAACACTTGTCCTGAGCACTGACCCTTCTGCCATAGCTCTCAAAGGAGTGAAGCTTCCTAGCAAGAACAGTTGTCTGATAGTGACTGTTTTATCTTGAAGACTTGGTGACCATGTAGACCTTATCTTGAAGACTTGTTGGGCACTCTCCTGCCCCTAGGAGAAGAGGTACTTTGAGGTCTTATCTTGAGCTGTACCCTAAGGTAGAGAGAAGTTTATAAATTACTCTTGCTTCATGAGGGATGAGAAGGGAAGAACATGAGTGGAAAAAGAAGCTTTGTGTGGAACAGTAAATGGAGAAAATGGTGGGAGAAACACAGGACAGAGTAACAGGCTGGATGCCATAGCGTGTTACAGGCAGGATCAATGTGATCTCCACATGAATCCAGAGAAGTGGGACGGGGGGGCGGAACAGGCCATGACTGAATTGAATTATAGTCTTGGGAGCTAGTTCTGGAGTTAGCTAGCCCTTCATTCTCACTAATACCTAATACTTGGATAATTCACAAATTGCATTTCAGGAAATAGTTTAGAATCCAAGTAATAAATTATTAGAGTAGATGGCCAGTTTCTGAAACGGGCATGAAATGGCAGCGTCTTATCCTCAGCTACTGACCTTTTAATGACAGAATGTGCAATTGCTCTTGTGATTAGAGATCTAGTTATTTGAAGGTCTGCAATACAATTACTCTGTGGCTATTTGTACCATACGCAAATGATATCTGATTTATGTATTAGATTAGAAAATTTCCCATACTATATTAATCAAATTGATCTGTGTATATATTTAAAAGTAAAATTCTATATCAGTTCATCAGTGTCTTTTCAAAATTGTGCTTTACTCCATGGCTTATTTAGCATGCATGGGAGAGTATTTTCAGAGGTACAGGTAAAAGATGACACTGAGTTGTATATGAAGATTAGCTTAAAAATAAACTACTAGGAAGTGTCCAGAGTCCAAAAGTGTAAGTTTGCTGCAGCTAAAAAGAAATTTCTTAGACCTCTGAAAATATTTCTTTGTGCACTAGTCTCTTAAATTCTTACGACTTCACTGGTTGTCCTGACTTGGTTTTCAAGAAGTACTGCAGTGAGTGGCAGAGGAATATATACCAATGGTGCTGCAGGCTTCAGCTGTTAATAGCGTACAGAAACTCCATTTTAATTGGATGCAAGTCACTTAAGTGCCTTTCAGGCTTTATCTGGGTAAGCCCATCAGTCTGCCTTCGTTGATTCTCCAAGTTGTAGAAGACCAGTTCATGAAGGCCTGTGTGTGAGCCATTACACTATCTTTGGACTCGGTAGTGAGTTTTTTGTTCTTGGAAACAAGCCCATATGCTCATTTTTTCCTCTTGCTGTGTCAGGATGAAATTGTAAGCTGGGTTTAGTAGTGCAGTACATGCAAGTATGGCCGAGCTAGAGTTGCTTTTGTAGTTCATGTGATGGTGTTTTGTCTGTTTGTTGAAATCAATTAATACAGGTCTCTTTGCCAGGTATATTTTATTGCACCGCAGTTAAGCAATACTTAAATCAACAGTGCAGATACAGAAATTTGTTGTAGGCTTAAAGATGAGTTGGGTGCGAGGAAGCTATAGGTATTTTATGCTGATATTTTCTGTAGTTAGCAGATGCTGACATTATGTAGCACAGTTCAGTGAACTTAACTTTTGAGATGCTCATCTGATACGTTACCTCAGCCTAAGAGAAATATTTTTTTTCAAGTAACATTTTCTAATTTCTGTGACCACTTCCAGAGTTAAAAAAAATCAAAATTTCATTGCCAGGATCTGATTTGACCTATATAAAAAGCGTAAAGAACTTAACATATCCCAAACTTGCTTGTTTCTTTTAAGAACTGATTACTTGGAGGAATCTTTTTCCAATACATTGCAAGAATTTTGTCCACACTAGAACATGAAGTATATGATCCATTATGTATGTTTGTTAAAATTTCCTTAAGTACTGATGCATTGTGAAAGACATCTCTGAGAGTCAGTTGTCATCAGATTGCTAAGTAGTGTGCTAGGTTTAAATTTAAAACTTGCTTTAGTAATGCCTGTTACACCGCTAACCCAAAGGCTGCTTAACTGAAAGGCTTCTTTAGGAGCCTAACTGTTCTATAATACTAACGAGTGAATTTTCTACTTGTTTCTACTCAATATAATTAAACATTGAGGGAAGACTGTTGCCTAGCTGAATTCTTATGCGTGCTGCCAGTTGCTCTTAAAATATATACCTGCCTTGTCAGAATGGTCTTTTGTTTCTTAGCACATGCATCAGGTTGATTTTTGGGAAGTCTAATGAAGATATATTCTGGTATTTTCTCTAGTTTCACTGTTTTTTTTATCCATCCAGTTACATTTCTTAGTCTCCTCATTTCCAAATGCCTCTGAAGGGAGCTTAGTTTCTTGAGGAACTGAAGAGAGATTGCAGTAAGAGACAGAAAAGAGGGAGAGAAAAGATTGGAGGGAAGAAGAGGCTGCTCTCCAACAGCTGCAGAAAAAGGGACTGGCTTCTCCCTTATCAGCTCAAGGAGAAAGGGAACTTTAGGACAAGCAGCAGAGAAATGTTGTAATTTTGTGCTTTTGATGCTCCAGATTTTTCCTTTTGTTATAAGAAGATTTAAAAACACTTGATGTCTTCTATCCTGGCTTAAAAGATAGATTTTTGAGCTTTAAGAGATGCAGAATTTGGACATTTCACATAAAAAGGCTTCAACTCCAAAATCTGATGCTTATGTTCTAAGCTGAATTATGTTGCACCTGACCTACAGGGGAAAATTAAATTAAGGGAACCTGCCACTTGCATTTTCATCTATGGCTACTTTTAACTTACACATAAACTTGAGATAGGACTCATTCAAAATTAGTTTTCATTAACAAGTATAGGAAGGTGTGCTTAATGGGTTTTCAATAACTTCAGATAGTTTTGCACAGTTCAGTTCTTGAACTGAAGTGTTTTCTTCTGGTTTGAAGACTAAATCTGTGGCTGCCTCTCTACGTTCTCCAGAGAACATCTCTGATGGTTTCTTTGACTCTGGTCTTTCCAAGTAGCAATGTACCTTTTTAATAAGCTTTAAAAGTGGACACTTGAGACATCTCTGCTATAGTTAAATGTCGTGGTTCCTAAACGCTTATAAAGGCTGATTCACTGATCACTCTATAGTGGAGGGGAAAAGCATTGAAGCAATTGGTCCTTGCAAGCTCTTTTCCTCCTTATTCTCTGAAAAAAGTTCCTCTTGTGCTTCTGTTGCATTAATGATATCTTTGTGAATATGAACTCATAAAAATTTGTTGTAATTTAATGTAAATATTGCAGACTGTTACAATAGAACTGAGTAATTAAATTCTTACTGTGCTGTTAACATGTTAGTATGTTATTTTGTATTCTGATGTTGACAAAAATGTAAATGTTGAAATGCATATCATTGGTAAGTTAATGTATAGAAGTTAGTGCCTGTGGGCTGAAATGCTATGGAATTTTGACCTGGTTCTTGACCTTTTCTTTAACAGGTAAGTTCAGTTCTACGCTCTACGAGACAGGGGGCTGCGACATGTCGCTTGTGAACTTTGAGCCAGCTGCAAGAAGAGCATCCAACATCTGGTGTGTGAAGGCCAGTCAACAGTGATGATTCTTGTCTTACTGCAACAAAAACTCTGGTTTTAATTTTAGGAGACCATTTATTATGGACTACAGAAAGCACATTTTTTTGTGTAAAATATCTGTATATTTTTACTTAATCGAACTTCTTATTAGAAAATTACATTAAATGGATAAATCTCCTCAGAAAAATCTTGGAAAATGTAGACTAATGTTAGTTAAAGTGATAAATGTCCACATTGAGAACTTTACAAATCCGTTTCTGATTGACTATAGGAGGTCTCTCAATGATTTAACTTGAATTTTGAGAAAGGAAAGCACAATTGTACTTACTATTTACAAATTACATTCAATTCATAACTGGAAGTTAAACTTGATAAACTTGTTTTTAAGTTGATAGCCTGAAACAATACAGGGTTAATGAAAGTTAACATACCTGAGGTTAAAATTCAACTTACAGTTGAAGTAGCTACATAGACACCTGAAAGTTAATCTGCTTTTGGAAAGATGCCCTTCTTTTGAAGGGGCAGGAGGAGGCAAATAACCCCCAAAGCTCCTCACTGGGTTATACAGAATTAGCCTGAGGCTGTTATATTGTGCTGACTTCAGCTAAGCCCCACTATGTGTAGGTAGAATAGCTTTTGAATTTACAGAGTAGTGCGTTTTAAAAAGTGAACTTTTAAAAACTTGTAAAAACTTGCAAAAACTCCAATTTTGAGTCCTTGCTGTGAACGGGTGCAGGTGCCCCTTGCCGAGCCGAACCACCACCCAGCTCTGCTGCTGGCACGAAGCTGCTGCTGCCCATGTGTGCCACGGGCCCTGCCTTTGGGCCCGGCTGCTGCTGCGAAGCCGCACGTGGCAGCGAAAGAAGCAAGCTGGGCACATCTGAATACCGAGATCTCAGCTTTTCCGGGCAGTATTTAAAAGTTCAGTGAAATAAAATTGATGACAGGGGCAGCTTTTAACTCGAAACAAGAGACTGAAGGAAAGTTTTTTCAAGTGGGAGGCATGATGCGCAGGGAAAAGGTAGAGAGCTAAAAGCTGCTCAAAACTGGGGACTGCCAGAGCTCTGGCCGGAGATGGACTCTGCCAAGAGAAATTTGTCTTTCTCTCTTAAAAAATGGTAATTGCAGAGTAACACGGCTCCTTTCACTGAAGACTTAAGAGTTTTTAAAGCTCAATTTTCATGAGCAATTTGAGAACTTTAATATACTTGTGCCAAGCGTACATCATCTTTGGCATGTTGAAGACTTGGGGAAAATGGTATAAAAGTAACAAAAACTGTTGGTGAACTGAGAGCAGGGAAACTCCTCCAGAAATATGTGGTACATGGCAGCATGATAATCACTGATTTTTTTTAAAAAAACAGCTTTTTAAATCAAATTACTTCTGTAGAAATAATCTTCCTTAAACTTAAGGAGTCTCTAGCTGATCAAATTATGCTTTAAGAAAATTATAGCAAGAGTAAAAAGCTACCTGCTTTGCTGTAATTACAGAAGTTATTGCAGCTTCTGTAGTTGCAGTAACTTAGAAGCCCAACATCAAGATGTTTTTCCTTGCTTGGTGGTGTAAGGTTTTTTACAATAGAAGATACCGGTATTGAAATATGTGATTGAAGGAGGAGAGGAAAAAATTAAAAGTGAATTTTTAAAATTTAAACTTGAAGGCAAAGTTGATCTAGGGCACCAGGAAATTAGAGTGGCTTGCTAAACATCAAGTGTAGTTTTATAATCTGAAGTCTTTCCCCTGTTCTTATAGTGACACGGACTCTCATGTATCGAGTTCTACCTCAGTTCGCTTTTACCCACATGACCTAGTAAGTTTTAAAATTTATTTTTAAAGCATGCAAAAAAATCAGAAGACTTTATTTTGATAGTGCTAATTAATTGTTCTGTGATATTTATCGTGGAAGCTTTGTTACCTTTGTTCAGATGAGATAAGCTACTTATTTTGCAGTGTCTTCACTATCTTCATAAATGCCTTTTTCTTGTTGCAAAGTACTTCGAATATGAAGGGGTCTGTCTGACCTGAAACTTGATTTGAATCTAAAGTTACGCAGAAGTTGGATGTGCTGAGATATCCTATAAAAGGCTTCCAGAAAGAGGATAACTGTATTTGGGCAGAGTTTTGTTCCTGGATGCTGCAGGTGCACAGCAGGTGGTTGAAAGAAAAAATGTCATGGTTTTGTTCTGCAGTGTGCAGACAAAACACAGTATCGGTATTTGTTCTGAAAGGAACTTTATAACCTTTCATTGGAATTACTTGCACAAAGTTTAATTCCTGTGAAATGTGTTCTGGAAAAAAATAAACAGGCAGAGGCTTACATGCCTTCATCCTGCAAATAATTCCATACTTTTTTTAATCTGTGGCCTTTTAAATTGCTGTCATATACAAATTTACCCCTGTTTTTAACCTAGAAGTCAAATGTTGCTGTGTCACTACAACCCTGCAAATGATCATAGTTTTTAAGAAAATAAAGCATATTAAGCTGTTACTGCTAACAATGATAAAGCACGAACTCTTCCATTGCCTTTCCATGTATTTTATTAATAATGCAGACCTCACTGGATGTTAGTTAGGGAAACTCTGATTTTATTTATTATTTATTTATTTCCGAGAGACGTGAGCCTTTGAGAGGGAGAGGCAGCACTGCCAGTGTTGTGCTGTTGGTTTGTCAGCCTGGGCTCGTTAAGGAAGATGATTGTTTAAGGCCCATGTGCCTAAATGGGAACTTCCATTTGAATTGACCATTAGTGTCCTGAATGGTACATTATAGTGATATTCTGCTGATTAAGAAAACAAATTTTGAAGTTTTGCAAAAAAAAAAAATCTCTTTTCTAACACATTTAATAGCAATGAAGACTGCTGTGTCTTTAAATTTTTAAATGCCTTTAGAAAGTAAATGCTACTCACTGTGTTTTCTTCTTTTAATAATCTTTTCTGGAAATGAAAAGCTGTCTGTACGTAATTCAATACACAGAGATTTTAAAGAATCACAGAAAAGTTGAAAAGTTAAAAATTAAATCAATATTTAATACAGTTATCCTTAAATTTAAAACTAAACTTTTGAAACTTCTAACATGAGCACTTAAATTTTACTTTGTTTTAAAACGTTATAAAGAATTTTCCTTAAATGATATCTTAATAGTAGTATTAATTAAGAAAAGATGGGAGTTCAGTAAGCTGATTTTCAGCATGTTACTGAGACTTTATAGATCTGTCTGGATTAGGCCAGACATGTGTGCTTCAAGAGTGTTCTTTTAAACCTTCTGAGTGCTTTCCTTATGTCTTTTGTGATTATTAATACGAATTTCAAGAGAACTACAGGGAAATAAATAACTAGTTGAAGAATAAGTGAGAAATTATTGTCAGTGATAAAATACTTGATCGGCTTGGACGGGATTTCTGGTTCATCTGTAGTATATCTTGTAGTAAGCTTTGCTACTGCTGTTCACGTACCAGTTACTAGTCTTCAGATAGAAAGTTTCTAGAGTAAATGGAATAATTTGCTTAGATGCTTGCTTCATTTGAAGTAAGCTAGAAGACTCAACAATTGTTTTGTACTCAAACTATTAGTGATGCTGGTGTTCACTTCCAGGGCAGGAGGAGTAAGTAGGAGCCTTGTTGCTGACAGTGCTTAATATAAAATGCTTTAAAACTGAAGCTAAATAATGCTAACTGTTGTTTTCAGAGTAGTATTTAGTATGATCAAATAATAGAACATAAATAGGCTTTTATTAATACTGTCTGTCTCTAGCTTTCTCTTCCCCAGATCAGACTGAACAGGCTGCTAACCATAGATACAGATCTGCTGGAGCAGCAAGACATTGACCTGAGCCCTGACCTTCAGGACCCCATGCAACCTCCAGAGGAAGCAGCACAAAAAGTCAAGCAGTACTATCGCTTTTGGATCCTGCCCAAGATTTGGATCAGCATCAATTTTGATAGATTAACTCTTTTGGCTTTATTTGATAGGTGAGATCCTTGCGTGTTCTCAGACTTCAGAAAGGAAAGATTAAAAAAGGGCAACCAAGCTGAGTAGTAGATAGAGATATTCTTAGAAAGTTCTACCTACTATACTCTCCACCATGAAAGAACAACACAAAGTGCCATTTTTTTCTAGTGTAATGTAAGTTATTCTCCTTTCTAGCAATGCTAAAATGAAGAAAAAATTCTGTGTGAGAAAAGCAGCAACATCTCTTAAAGTGTCAAGAAAGAGAGATTTGTTGGAAGTCTTTAAAATGATCCTGTCTAGACAGAAGTGCTGTTAAGTGTTTTAGTCAGTGCTAATGTACCATATGGTATGGGACACGTAAATACTCTTTAGTCCCCTCTACTGTAGATTGGATGGAATACTTTTAGTTTGTACACTATAAAACCATGAATGAATGGGTTATTTCTTAAGTTATCGTGCATTTAGTTTTTCCAAACAGGAAAAGGTGAGGGAGGGATTGTAATTATCCTATATGGAAATCAAATATAGCCTTATGTTCCAGATCATGCTTATTCTAGCTGAGCATTTAAATTATTTCTGAAGCTATCAGTGCTGCTGCTTAAAGGTCAGGTCCACGAGATACTAACTGCTTTCAGCTGTCATTGAAATCCTGGTAGCTTCTCTCCTAGCTTTGCTAATAGGCAGTGTGCTAATATAGCCTCTGCAAATTGAAATTTATTCTTAACTATTTTGCTACCCTCGGTATATTTTATTTGTTAACATCTGACCCTAGCTGCTTCCTTGCAATTTTTTTCTAAACATAGTTAGCTATTAATGCTATCTCTTTTGGCTATTAATGCTATCTCTTTTGTTTTTTTTCTGTTTGTTTTCTCCCCTTATACAGGAATCGCGAGATCCTTGAAAACGTGTTAGCTGTCATCCTAGCTATTCTAGTTGCATTTCTGGGTTCTGTACTTCTTATAGAGGGCTTTTTCAAGGATATTTGGGTCTTCCAGTTCTGCCTGGTAATAGCCAGTTGTCAGTACTCACTGTTGAAGGTATTTTAATTTCCATCTTTTTATTCAGTAGAAATAAATTGTTTGTGTAACAAACTTCCATGTTCTAAAATGTTTGGGTATTGCCTGCCATTTAGGGCTTTGAGGAGAACCCTGTGAGTGTGTTTACAATGCAATGAGTGAGCTTCAGCTTCTAGGAAACTCTGCCAGATGGTCATGCAAGGTCACTTACAATAGTTCTGCATATGTTTGTTGCACAACCCTTTATTTGTTGTTCTTGTGCACATTGTTGCCCTGAAGAGGGGAAAAAACATTCTCACTGGCTGAAAACAGTCGTCTAACTAAACCCAAAACTTCATTGTTCTTCAGGGGATCTACCTGAACATATTCCTATTAAGTAAATATGCATCTAAGCATATTTTAAATAAAAATCTCTTTTATATTTTTGGCATCTCTAAGCAGGACTTTTACATTATAAGAATGATTCTTTTTTTCTCTGTAATTATGGTTAGAATATTAGGATGAAAATTGTATTTAAACTAGGAATGCATACCACATCTTGTGAAACAGCATAAAATATTTATTTTGGGTATTTGAGTAGATAAAATTTTGATTAAAAACTTTGGCAGTAGACATATCTTTGAATATATTGTGATTTTATGGATCATAAATTGAGAAAATCATTTTAGATATAATAAGCTTTAATAAATTGGGAGGAAAAGAGGGTAGATGAGCTTATCCATAAGGTGGATAATTTTTCTCTCTGCCTTTTGGTTTCAGAGTGTTCAACCAGATTCTTCTTCCCCTCGACACGTAAGTCATAAACACGTTCCTCTTCAGTAGCCTTGCAGAGGTAGGGCTTGTCCTGCAGAGCACTGAGCTGTTTGTTTCGAGCTGTTGCATTTCTCAGTTGCTACTTCAGGCACAAGCGGTGTAGGCTGTTTTAGTGAATGGAAGTCTCTTCCCTCCCATCCAGTTTCTGCTTGTATCTAGTATATGGTAGCCTTTCTGTTCAGAGCCTAGCTTGTACTGTGGAGCCAAGATAGCTTTGCCAGTGAAACTCTAATATTCAGGCAATTATGCTCGAAAATATTCTTGTTATAACTTGTTTACTGTTGTTCTATACTGCCCTTTCAGTTGCTTGAAGTGTGGACCCAGCCTTATTCTTTCACTTGTAGAACTATGAATATTTGCCACAGTGCTCTAATGAGCACTAACCTTTGAGCATAGAAAGGTTAACATGATAGTGCTGAATAGCGTGTCAGGATTTTTACTTATTTGCTAGATTGCTGGGACAAAATATTTTTATATCTAAACAAGCTGTGACTTGTTTAGACAAGTCTATTTCTCTGCAGCAAGTTATTCATAGTAATTTAGGTAATGAGTCATGTTTTAATGAAAGCATTGAGCAGCAGCAGTGTCTGATCAATAAAGCTTAATTGCTGTTTCTTCAAAATTAATGTATTCTCTCCTGTTCATGAGGCCTAGTCAGAGCTGCTTCTGATGTTTAGTATTGTAGGAAAAATAATTTCAAATTCAGAGGAGAATAGGGTAAACATAGCTTTAGCCTACCTGCTGTGTATTCATTACAGAAAAGCCACAAAATCCAGGCTTTTATAGCCCTGAAAAGCAGTACACTGAAGATCGTGATTTTTAACTTAAAGCTGTGGTGGGATTGCAGCACACTGTGAGAATGTAGCTGCTGAACAGGAAGTAAACTCTAATGATGAAATTCTTTTCTGGTAATAAAACTTTTTCCTTTGACAATAAAACAAATATCTTTGTTTGTCTCCACCTCGACAGGGTCATAACCGTATCATAGCCTATAGTAGGCCTGTATATTTCTGTTTATGTTGTGGTCTTATTTGGCTGTTGGATTATGGCAGCAGAAACATATCTACAACAAGATTTAGGTTGTATGGAATGGCTTTCACCAACCCATTGCTGCTGCTGTCAGCCAGGGACTTAGTTATAGGTGAGTGACTCCCATGTGGATTTGAACTGTTTGCCTCACCACAATGGAATTATTTTGTTTTTACACTGTGTTTCTGAAATGCTCATGTTACACCTTGTAATTATAGTTTTTAGTTTTCTTTGGGAGGAATAACTTTGAATTTGTTGGTGTTTGTGGAAAGTTTGTTCCCCTGCATATGCACCTGTCCTGTCACAATTGAACAGAAGCTCTTTTGAGGCAGGTTTTATATATTTTGCACTTGGGTAAAGCAGTGAGGATGCAAGAATTTTCAGGTACACTGTAGACGGATTAAATCTTATTTAGCGCTGTGTTTTAGAGGAGGCCTCCTATCAGTAATATCAAAGTATAATTTTGGGCTGTGGATGAGGTATTTTCATTATGTTTGGGGAAGAATGGTGCCTGATTCAAAAAAAAAAAAAAAAATCACCCCACACAACCTCCTCTATATTCACTTGTGCAGAGCCCATAGAAAGGCCAGACAAAATTGTCCTAAAAAAATAAAAATGATATTCAGTCACTCCTTGGGTCTAGTGTTAGAAACTTAAAATTGAGACCTACTTCTTTACTAAGTATTCCCACGCTGTTTTTATCTTTTGGTTGCTGAAGCTACAAGTCAGATTATAGAAAAGATCTGACTGGGAAGGATTTTGTTTTAGGAATATCTTCATGATTCACAAGTCTGGACAGGCCATTCTCTGTATGAAAATGAAATAGTAATTGCTTATATTCGTTATAAATACTGTAGTCTTTAGTGGTTTTATTGGCTCGCTCAGAGTTAACCTTTTCCATTGAAAAATGTCAATGTGACACGTGAATCTATTGCCCAAACCTGTGTGGGAAAATCTGGGTAAGGCTGTTGGGCAATATTGGCAGCAGAGAATTGGGGGCAAAGTGTCCAGCCCCTCTTGAATGAGCAGGGCCAGTGTTATCTTGCTTACGTAACTCCAGGCAGGCTCTGAGGCACATGGGAGCTGTGGTTGTGATGGACGACATATACAAATCTTGGTGGCTGTCCTTAGCTGATCTTTGCTAAAACTTTATTGCATGGGACTGTAGCCATCCGAATCGTTGTAGTGATTAAAATCACCAGGTTAGAAATAACTATTGGTTGAGGTAATGACTCAGCTTGGCTAAATATAGAGGTTAAAGTTTAGATTTGCATAATGTCTGTTTTCCATGGAAATCATTATAGAAAAGCTTTAATGCTGTTGAATTAGATATTGTGTGTTCCCCTTGAACTTGAGAGAACTGAAGAGTACACTACAGTGCTGTATTTCTCACAACTTTTTCATTTTTTTCTTCCTGCAGTGTTTACACTATGTTTCCCCATAGTATTCTTCGTTGGTCTCCTGCCTCAGGTGAACACGTTTGTGATGTATCTCTGTGAACAGTTGGATATTCACGTCTTTGGTGGTAATGGTGAGTATGGCTTTTCACATCGGTGATGAAAGCTTTTGATTAGGCAAAAACCTTCAGATTTAATAGGATAGCTTAAAACTTGGTGCTTATTTATATTCCTACCTTTTATGTGCAGAAGGCTAACTATATTTTCAAGTTTGATTTATTACTGAGGAATATCACTACAGTAAGTCTATCGAAATTATGATTTCTTCCCCTACTGATTTCGGTCTTGCAGCTGTTAACCATTTCTATTATGATACTGTTGGGTAAGGGAGATAAAGCAGTATAATTTGCTTTTTCTCCCTCATGTAGGTAAAAATGCAAGTAGTTGCTATGAATGTTTTTATCAGAGAGATTTTGCAACTAGAGGGTGTCATTTTTCTGCAACAACCTGAAGTCTTCTGTATTCTGATCTAACTAATTATGTATTGTTGAACTGTCCTTTCTTTTCCATTACTTACAGCTACCACAAGCCTGCTTGCAGCACTTTACAGTTTTATCTGTAGTATTGTGGCAGTAGCACTGTTGTATGGACTATGCTATGGTGCCCTGAAGGTGAGCACACTTGCAGACTTAATATATGTGAAAATTTGGGGTTTATTTTCTGCTTAAGTCTTGAATTGTAAATATGTAGATATGAAAAATGTGACTTAGAAAGTACTCTTCTGATTTGACACGTTCCTATACTTGTTTTGCTGTATTGCAAATTGAAAGATAAAAAGCAGGAAGGAATTAAACTTTTGCCTTCAGAGATCTATGACAAAAGCATATGCTAATGAACACTATCAGGTACATACTAGCAATCAAATATGCTCAGTTGACAATCATAAGGGTTCCTTCAGAGTTGACTTACTCTGGCTCTTTTCCACTGTCATAGATAGTAAAAAATGTTTGAGAGGAAATATTCCCATGTCGCCATCACCCACAGAACATTATTAGTGTTCCTTGAATAACTCATTAGCCTTTTGTAAACATACCAGTGAAAGATAAACAAGCTTTTGCAAAGAATCATCATCTCATCTTTGCAGCTCCAGTACAGGTTTTGGGACAAAAATTGAATACGCCTCAGAATCAGCACATTCAAAAAATAATAATAATAATAATAAGGGGAGGGGGGCAAGAAGGCAGGCAATTCTAAAATACTAAAGTGGCAAAAAATGCAGTTCTGAGGAGCTATGGCTTCAAAGCATGAAGGATGTTCTTACTATTCCATAACTCTCACAATGGTTTTGAAAACTAATTAATGATTAAGAAATATAAGTACTATTTTAAAGGTTCTGATATGTAGTATGCCTAAGTAAATGCCAAGTAATATTTTTATACTATAATTACTGATATGTTTTTGTTGTCAAGTTATTTTTCCTTTCTTACACTATCATATCTTTAATTCTTGAATGTCCCATAATTGTTGTACACTTTATTTCCTAGCTATTAACATTTCATTTCTGTCCCCAGGATTCTTGGGATGGGCAGCATATTCCAGTTCTCTTCTCCATATTTTGTGGCTTGTTAGTGGCCATATCGTATCATCTCAGCAGACAAAGTAGTGACCCTTCCGTACTTTTGTAAGTGTCTTGCTTTATAGCTGCTTCCCAATGAAGGAGCAAGTGTTAAGGGAAAAGTATGCTTTGCTGGTAGCAGAAGTGCAATTGAAACTGGGAGTTATCAGCATTACCAAACAGTGCTGTGTTGCTCTGGTAACTAGAGAGGGGAGAAGAATTCTTAAATTTTGGACCTGGTTTTGCATTTAACCATAGTCCTTCTGTGTGACTTGTGTCAACTTGCACTTCAGTCAGACTTTGTGGTGTATGTTAATACTCCCAGAGTTGCCACGCAGCGGGTATCTTTCTGCTGGTGTCCTTGTGTTGAACTCCCTGACTGGTTTAGCCATTTTGTATCTAGAGAGCTGCTGGAAACATTAGTGAATATGGAAGCCCATGTGGGAGCTTTTCAAAACACTTACTTTGCTCGTAGATTCTTATTTTTAATGAATGTTCAAAGCACTAGTGCAAATAGACTGCTCCCAGATGCAATGATTTTGGTGATCGGAGTTCTCCTCTAGCATGAGGAAACGTGTATTTAAGTTCATCTTCTGAATTTGAGCATTGACCTGGTGAGAGTATTTCTGATTCGGTTAGTTATTTGTGTAAAGCAAAATACTTCCAGTAGGAGAAAGGCCTCCCACCAAACTGCCAGTCATGGCTTAGTCAAAGATCAGGGTTATACAGAGCTTGGAACTTGGATTTAAGATTAGCCACAGTTCCGGCTGAACGTGATAAGCAGTGATCGTGAGATAGTCCGAGGCCTTTTAGTGGATAAGAAAATCAATGGTTCCTATCAGAGTGCCCCATGCAGAGAAGGGAGCCACTTACCTTTGGCTGGGTTAGGCAACTAAGCTTCTGTGTTGCTCCTCCTAGATAATTTAGATGATTTCATACTCAGTTGGTACAAAGTCCTTTTCTTTAGAAGTCTCTTCTCTTCAAATACTGTATCACAGATACTTGTCTGGCCTCTGGATTCCAGTAGTCAGCAGGATGTGTCAGAGTTGAGCATGGCAATATTTTGCCTTTGTAGGTTTAGGGCTTTGTTCTGCAGTTAATCTTTTGATTATAAAAGCATCTGTATATAAATACTCAAATATACACAGATATGTATATGTGTGTGTATATATATAAAATTTTGTCTATAACATATGGTACATGGTAGGAAAAATGCACTGAAGGGCTGTAACATATAGGCCTGTTAGTGCTGTATATAGTTTTCTAAAAGCCTAGATATAAGGTTTTTGAGCTTTAGCACCAGTAATGTGTGCTGAGAAATTATAGTTAGGCCAACATCATCCAATTATGAATTAACTGCAGGGGCATAGCTTTTTAAAAAATTTTGTCAATACACAAATCAGAGAATCAAAATTTCCTTAGTTAAATGCAAATAGGTCCCTTCTGGGATTGGATCAAGTTCTGTATTTCTGCAGTAAGGACAGTTTCTGCTTTGTTTCAAGTGTGAAAATGAAGCATTTGTGGTTACCTGATTGATGTAGGAGAAACTGCTGTTTGAATAAGATCTATATCTGTTTGTCTTTTTTTAAAAGCTCTTTAGTGCAATCAAAATTTTTTCCTAATTCCGAAGACAAAAACCCTGAGGATCCTCTGTCTGAAGTAAAAGATCCCTTACCTGAAAAGCTTAGAAATTCTGTGGTAAGTGGGCTTTACTTTAATTTATTTATTCCAATCTAAGTATTTGCTGTATGTTATTGGTATTCTATCAGTGTAGACTTGACTTAGTTCACAGCAATTGTTACTTGTCAGGGTGTTGTTCAGAGCTGGGTAGTAGAGAGCCTAAGTAAGATCAAGTCTCGGTTGCCTCAGGAATTAAGTGCAGTGCATATCCTGTTCTCAGATAACCCATAACACACAGTATTTACTTGGAAACCAATGCCTAGATTATCTTAGTGAAGGAAAAGAGCTCTTATTGGTGTGGGAGAGAGAGAAGGTGCTATTCCATGTTAAGGAGGAAGAACTCTGGGAGAGCTCAGCTCCTTGCCTGAGGAAATGCACTGCAGGCCATACCGTGCTCCCTGCGTTACACACATGCCCCTGTATAACCTGCCCTGCTGCTGCGCTCAACAGAGGCTCATTGGAGTGAGAAAACTGGAGTTTTCTCTTAACTCCTTTTGCTAATGTGGTAGTTGCTTTTGTGTGGAAGTACAAGTTGGAAAGAAAAACGGTGCTAACACTATTACCTTAGTATTTCTAGTAGCTGTGAGCAAAGGCTTTATATGCTGTGTTCCAGAACAAAACCAGAAATGGTGAAAACCTTGCTGGGCAAACATAACCTGCTATATTTACTTTAGCCTGTACTTATTTTTTAATCACTAATGGTGTTAACTTTCCTCCCTTAAATTGGAGATGCTGGCACATACTCAGTACACAGACCTGACTGAGGAGGAGGAGAGAAAGAGATCAAAGGACCTGGAATTTCCTGTTTAGTTCTTCATCCCTTATCTTTAGTTGCCTGTTTAGGGGGGGGAAAAGAAATCTGAGAAATACAATGTACTCTAATAATAATAGGTAATACACTATTATTGTCTCTTCCAAAATAAGCTGTATCCCAACAACTTAGGAGCTTGAATAAATAATTGCTGTGGGTAATTACTTGGTCAGTATTAGGGTGGCTAATCCAGTAGTGCCTTTCTGATCTGGACATATTAATACTGTATTTGTACAGTGTGGGAGTGGGGCTGCACTTGGAAGGCTGTTGAACTCAAATGGCTGTAGGTCTGTGTCGCCCCCTTGTGAAGGAGTCTGGTGTCAGTTATTTTGTTGTGTCTTAGAAAAAAAAAATCTTTAAAATAGCTTGATTCTCTCTTCTTTCATTCAACTTGCTCTGCTTCAGGGTCAGATTTCTAAAAGCTTCTCCACCTGTTCTGCAAAGTGGAAGGATGATAAAAGAGAAAGAAGCTGGATTTTGTGTGTGTGTGTATGTTGGGAATAGTGATCAACTCTTCCAGCTCTCTTTTTTTAATGCTGTTAAATACAATCCTTATACTGTCCCCTCACAGTCTAGAATGAGTGAGAGAGAACAGACTGAGTTAGTTTTCCTTGTACTGTTTTAGGTAGGTATATTTGCAGTTAACTCATTTGGATGACTTCATCATAAGACTTTCCTAGTGTTTGCTAATAATTATTTCAGGTTACCCTTTGTAACTTTGAAATAAGGGATTTAAGAATGTTTTTTTCCAAAAGCATTGCATGTCTCTTGTGCCAAACTGAGATGTGTGAAACTTGTAATAATTTTAGTGGAAGTAATCGATACTGGCATCATTTGAAGATTCTGTAATTAGCTTGAACGTTACTGGTGTTTAGCTTGAACGTTACTGGTGTTGAACTTGAAGACTTTGACAAGGACAACAAGGATGGGTCTTTTCTAAAGATTATTTATGTTTATTTTTCCAGAGTGAACGCCTGCAGTCCGACCTGATTGTGTGTGTTGTCATTGGTGTGCTCTATTTTGCAATTCACGTCAGCACAGTATTTACAGTGCTACAGGTGAGGGGTTACATCGTGCCTGCTATTTGTGTCTTTTTAATATCCAGATACTGTAGTGTTATAACACATGCACAGGTAATGCTCCAGACTTCCTGAGTGGCTCTAGATCATCTTGAAATATATAGTGAGACCAGTGCCTGAAGATCTTCACACTTCAGTTCTGTGTCCCAAATCTCCTCCTTTTCTGTTTTCTTTTAAACTCTGGGGTTTTTTTGTATTGTTTTATTTTGTTTCTTTAAATAATATAGTCCCTGCCACTCTGTAATGATGATGACTTTCAGCCAAACCTATGGTAGGATCAAATCAAGTAAAGGCATTTCTCAGGAGAACTAGCTAAAGAATGTTTTTATTCCACCATTCCTCAAATGAAATTCCAGTATTCCTCAAATGGAAGTTACTGGCTTGCTTAAGCAGCGTTATTTTAGGAAGATGAAAAGTAGGGGGATTTTGTGTTTTTTGTTTTGTTGTTTAATCCTCTGCATTTTGGAAGGGTTTTACTGTCCTGCTGCATCTGCTTACAGTTAAAATAAGAAACTCATTTTTACAAAGTACATGCATTTAGGTCATGTCAGATACCAAAGTTATCAGATGTGAGTCTTGAGCAGGTGTGCAAGCTTTTTCTGTAAGAAGACTCTTCTGTTGTGGATGGAGTGTGGCACTCAAATATTGCCCCTCCTGTGTTGGGGAAATTTGCCTATATGTTCTTCACCATCCTCCTGGTTGAGTAGGCTTGGACTTTCAAGAAAACTTCAGGATTCACAGTTTGTAATAAAATAACAATCCTGATTCTGCTGTGCCCTGTCTAAATCTTTATAGGCAGCTATGCATATAAAGTGTTAGTCTGAAATTTAGTTTTGATACCATGCAAATATACTATAATTTCTGATTAGGATTTGATCTTAGTGGAAGGCTTCTTAATCAGCTGTTCTTCATGAGAACACAAGAGTAATGATTTCTTTTTCCCTTTGCATTGGCTCCCTTCCTTCTCTCCAGCAGATAAAGTAAATCAGATTCTGCCTTTAGAGGATAAAGGCATTTTCTTTTAAGAAACAAAATACAAATGGGTCAGAAGCAGCTGGCTATGCAATGACACTAGTAGATTTTATTTTCTTCAAGGTGCCATGGAAATGTTAGCAGAGGACAGATAATTCACTTGGGCAGACATTCCTTGTTTGACACGCTTTAAGTTGACAGTATATTTCTCCTGAAAAAATCTATGCCCAATTTTTGCAGGAATAGCTACCTAGATTCTGGAAAAGCTGTTGTGTTGCTATTTAATTATCTTATTTATAAAATACAAACGTTAATTTATTCAATTCTTCTTTTGTTTAGCCTATTTTAAGTTATGTTCTCTATGCATTGGTGGGTACAGTAGGCTTTGTGACCCATTATGTTCTGCCTCAACTCCGAAAACAACTTCCTTGGCATTGTTTTTCTCACCCGTTGCTGAAAACCAAGGAATACTATCAGTTTGAAGTCCGAAGTAAGTATCGCAGATACTTTTTTTTTAATTTGCAATATTTGCAGACCAATTTAACTGTCAGAATTCTTCACTCTGTTTTGTTGTCAGCACTGTAGTATTTCATGACATTCAGTTTAGTGAGGTATTAAGTGAGGTTCCTTGTGCTTCGATTCCATGAGGTTTATGTATCTTTTAATTAATCGTGGTAATATTCTGGATATGCTAATCTTATTTCCAAGCAATTCCGTTAAAGATTTCTCAGAATGTAATGATTCTGATAATAATTGCTTTGATAATTCTGGTGAACTTGTTTTTTTTAATAGATATTTCTATCAGACTGAGGGATAGATCTTGCTAGTTGATATGCATGGATAGACACTGGAATCCTGAGTTAAAGTCTAGGTCTTTATGTAATCTTTCCGTGGCAGCTGTAGAATATCTAAACATCCTGCTGTTCAATTTGCCAACACAGGCTAATGCTGGGATAAATAGAAATGTCTAACTTGATATTAAATATTTCTGTAGGCAAGAAGACAGAGATATGTGGATTTTTTCATAATAAATAACTTGAATCAAGGATCTATGATTAGCAGTCTCATGAGTTTAATTTGATATTGCTATCTCTTTCTCTTTTTTTGATATGTCTTGATAGATGCTGCACACGTTATGTGGTTTGAGAAACTTCATATTTGGCTCCTTTTTGTAGAGAAGAATGTTATCTACCCATTGATAGTCCTCAATGAGCTTAGTAGCAGCGCTAAGAATATTGCTAGTCCAAAGAAACTGGATACAGAGTAAGTAGAAAAGGTTATCAAGTAATCTGAGTATGACCAATATGCTTTAAAATGGAAGAGTGAGTTGCAGTTTCAGTGTGAAGACGGCTAATGCATTTGCTTGAAACTAAGGCAAGGAATAAATAATTTTTTATTTGCAAGTTCTTACGGACCTGAATCAGCTTTCTGGCTTAAAATGAATGGAGTGTTTCAAGGTTAAATTGGGAACTCTTGCAAGGAAATTTTTCTCTAATCATGGCATATACTGTAAAGATCACAGGTTGCTGAATTATCTAATAGTGTACAGTCAGAATTTCTTTTTTGATCTGCGGAGTCTTTAATACATTTTTCCATGCTGCAAAGTTAAGATGTCTAGAGTTCACTTTGCTATTGTCAGACATAGAGCTAAGACTCTGGCATTTCCTCTCTGATCATGTGCTAGTTGGCAGCCCCTGTGCTGCTTTCTTCTCTCATCAAGAAATTCCTTAGGCATTCTCCTAGGAGAACTTGTTTCCCAACTGAATTGCACGCTCTTAAATAGAGCCTTGGCTATCATTTCCAAGTTGTGTATCCAGCTGTTTCTGTGAGTCCAGTAGTGTAGGCCCTGTGGTTTATCCATCCAAAAAGAGTGACCAGGTGGCCTTCTGGGATTTGTTGTTCTAATGATCTAAAACAGAAGTATTGAAGAGAAAATAAATCTTAAACCAGAGTGATATATGTAGTTGCTCTATTCGATAGAACAGAAATATTGGTTTAATAATCCCAGGATATAACAAATTCTTGCTTTAGATTTAATATTCTTGTTACTCCAGAGGGAATTATATAGGATTATTACCATTAGCTTAGATTGAAGAGTTATAAAGCAGTTTGCTACTAGCTATGAAAAACACACCCTTGTATTGTAATTTCATTATTGTGCTGAGTAACTGCAATATAAGTTGAAGCAATATAGTCATATGGGAAATGCTCATAACCTACTCCTTAAACATCGTCTCAGTGAATAATATAGATCATTCTTGACACTTCTGCATCTCAATATTCATAGCCCGCATTATAAATGAAGCTTTTGTTCTGAATATGGGGGTGGTATCAGCTCTTTTTAGGGAGACTCTGACAAATAATGTTAATACTTTGAACAGTATTTTGGACTACTGATTGGGCTTTGCACTGTTGATTGATAGACTCTGACAACCCTCTGTAAATGTGGAAACGAGGGAAAAGAAACCCTAAATCCAAACCTTGAGGTTTTTAAAAAAAAATCGGTATCAAAACTGCAATGACTTATGTGGTCTTTAACAACCCTTTTAGAAAGCGCAGATAAATAACTTCTCTATAAATTTCTCACACAGGTTGGGTGCTTTAATGATCACAATAGCTGGCTTGAAGTTACTCCGTTCATCATTCAGTAGCCCAACGTGCCAGTATGTCACTGTTATTTTCACAGTGCTTTTCTTTACTTTTGATTACAAAAGTTTTACTGAGACCATGCTGCTAGATCTCTTCTTCATGTCCATACTCTTCAGCAAGGTAACTTTAACTCTGTCTATTTCTGGGTGTTTCAGGTCATCCAAAAGGGAAAACGGACTCAAATCCTAATTGATAGGTAATCTTCCAGGTCATCAGTCCTACCAGCACTGTAATCCATATGCTATAAGACAACTGAGACTTCTCGTTTCCAAGCCATGTTTCCTAGAGGAAAGAACATGTAACCTTCTAAAAAATGTCATGGGTTTCTGTTAGTAGAACAATACAGTGCATATCATGTTAGTTGCTTCATTATTCCATCATTCTGTAAATCTGAAGGCTTCTGGCAGACCTGTAAGAACTCTGGGAGGATCAGGAAGCCCTTCTGGGTATTTGCTGTGCTGTTAATCAAGGTGATTTGTTTGTTTATTTTATCCAAACCACTAAATTCTTTTTTTTTCTTTCCTGTAGCTTTGGGAACTCTTTTATAAATTAAAATTTGTATATACCTACATTGCTCCCTGGCAGATCACGTGGGGATCTGCATTCCATGCTTTTGCGCAGCCCTTTGCTGTGCCACGTATCCTTTGAAAGTGCAAATTCAGTTTGTCCATTTGTATTTCTCATTTCTGAGTGTTGCATTATAATGGTTTGTGCCTTTTAGACTGATCAGTATATGAGCATGCTTGTCCAGTGAGCATTTATGAAAACCACTTGTGACCAGACAGGCAATTATACCATAGCGTGAACACAGAAGCATAGAAAAGGGCAATTTCACTGCAAAAATAACATAGCTTTTCTTCTGAGTGTCATTTTCTTTTTTCAAGAATTGCTAACTCTGGTCGCTGGTTCCTGAGTTAGCAGTGCATTTCTAGCTTGCATGCAAAATGTTTTGAGGTGCATTGAATTAATAATCTTTGAAGAAGGTCTTCCAGAAAAAGAATTACCCCTCTGTCTACTGTCAGACTTTTTTCGCTAACTTCTGTATTTAAAAACAACAAAAAAAATCACTTATTGGAGATATGGTAAAGATACAATGCTACATGAAGCTTTTCTCCTTAATTGGGGCCCCTGTCTACTTAATGTACCATTAAAGAAGCTTGAAAATACAGGTGTTGCTTTCCTTAACCTAGTTATCCCACAGATTCTGCAATGTTGTTTGTCCAAGCAGCTGTGTCAGCTTTCTTTTCCACTCCGCTGAATCCTTTTCTGGGAAGTGCAATATTCATCACTTCATATGCCAGACCTGTTAAATTCTGGGAAAGGGACTACAAGTAGGTGGGATAAAGCCTTTAAACATCTGCGAGGTTGGAATTGGGGATTAATAATATTTCTGTGGATTAAATATATGTCAATCTCGAAGTACTATTTCTTTTTTTCCAGAAAAAAGGAATTTAGATTTCTGCATGCTTAAAAAAAAAAAAAAAATCTTGCTTCTCAAATAATATAGTAGCTATGGTGTTTCCTCATAGTGACAGTATTTCTTATTTAATTTCTATTTATAGGAGTAACGTATCTTGGTTTTTTTTTTTTTTTACACATCAAAATTACCCTATTTCTAAAAACTTTCATTAAGAGGTGAATTTTAGATACAAAAGCTACTTTGAGGTTTCAAATTGTATGTGATTTCATTATTGGTCATTTTATAACTAAAGTTTCCGTGGCGGTAGCACCAAAACACACTTTGAAATCATTTAAGTAAATCTCTTGATCAACAAGCTGTTAACAGTAAGAGATTTTTCATGTCAGATCAAGCCTCCAAGTTTTATTTCTCCAGTATTGCTGGAGTGTCAGACCAGTGAAACAAATAGCCTAGGGCAAGATGAGCACAGCAGAATGGTGGGTGTAAGTACCATTTTCAGAATTAAGGGTAAAGAGCTAGGATTGTGTTTTGAGCCAAGAAAATGACAACTGCACTTTAGAAACAATCAATCAGTACAGCTAGCATGTCTATAAACGTTGTGATATCTACCCAAAAAAAAATGTATTTATGATATCATGTCTAAAAATAAAAATTATTTTATGGCTAGCTATTATGGGCAGGTTCTTGCTAGGTATTGGTTCATAATGCTGTGAAAGACAGAAAACATTTTTACAAATCATCATGTAAAAAATAAGAAAAATCTTTACAAATGATTTCACTGGAAATACTTTTCAGTGCTTTGTTCTGTTAGTGGCCTCTTCCCTTAAATTTTGTAACTGAATGGAACTTTGTGTTAAGACCTTTATTTTGTTATTTTCAGTACAAAGCGTGTGGATCACTCAAATACAAGACTGGCTTCCCAGCTTGATAGAAATCCAGGTAGCTTTTCAAGTTTGGTTTTTTGTCTATCTGAAGTTGTTTTAAAGTACGGGAGAAATGAAAATGTTATTTATTTTTAATAGGGTATATAATTGGTTTGCTCTCTCACCATTTTTCCCCTCTCCCTAATTCACTTCCCACCCCATTCTCTGACCCTCTGCTGTTCTTTTCTCCTGTCATCTCTTCTGCTGTGTTATTTAATTGTCGTACATGGCTTTTTCTTATCTCTTCTCCCCTGCACTTAAGTGCCTCTGCTTTACTTTCCCCTCCTTCATTTATAACCAAAGTGTGTATAAAGTTGATTTGTTTTTATTCTTCTCAAGGAGCTAAAAATAAGCCAAATGTTATTTGAGGATATCTCAGTGGTATCTTTAGTGATAAGACCATACAAGTCATTACTCTGTGCTCACTTACTATTGCATATTATTATACAGAATAGAGCGAAACTGAAGGAATAACTTGGGAAATGGAACAGTGAATCAGCAAGAGGGGAAAATACTAGAAGTATTAAACTTCACCTAGGATTCCACTGGAATAGTTGTCTCTAAAAATAGAGATGGCACCTTGAAATGAAATTGTTGCTAAGAAGGGACTCGGTGTGAATGGATAATTTTCATTGACATTCAGGCTTGAGGCTTTTTTCTGCTGATTCAGATGATAACCCAAATTCTGTCTTCCTGCAGGTTCAGATGATAACAACCTGAATTCAATTTTCTACGAACATTTAACCCGTTCCCTTCAGCACAGCTTATGTGGAGACTTGTTGTTGGGTCGGTGGGGAAACTATAGTACAGGAGACTGCTTCATCCTAGCCTCTGACTACCTCAATGCACTCGTACACCTTATAGAGATAGGAAATGGCCTGGTCACCTTTCAGCTAAGGGGGCTAGAATTCAGAGGTGAGTATGCTACCCTTTTATTACCTGTCTTGCAAAGCAGACTTCTGCTCTAAAAATTAAAGTGACTTTCAGTTCCATCCTGTTAATCATTTGCTTTGAAAATGGGCTGCAGGACATCCATATACTGTCCTTTGTGAGGGAAGCCAGCTTTTTCTTGCAGGATTTGTCAAGTCTCTCTTTCCATTTTAGTGCAGCATGGCTACCATAATGGTTTCTTACCTTCACCTCAATGTAAGTGTTCCTATAAGTGCCTCCTGTCACCTCTTCTCTCTGAAGGAACCTATTGCCAGCAACGAGAAGTAGAGGCCATCACTGAAGGTGTAGAGGAAGATGAAGGCTTCTGTTGCTGTGAACCAGGCCACCTTCCTCACACGCTGTCCTTCAACGCTGCCTTTGGTCAGCGCTGGCTGGCGTGGGAAGTGCTTGTAACAAAGTATGTGCTGGAGGGCTACAGCATCACTGACAACAGCGCTGCTTCCATGCTGCAAGTCTTCGATCTGCGAAAAATTCTCACCACTTACTACGTGAAGGTATCGCCGATTAATGCACATGTTGGGGGAAATAGGCTGCCTTGGCTGGGGAGTGTTTAAACCTCTGTCCTCATTCATGAGGAGATCACAGAATGTGATATATGTGATATAGGCATTTGAACAGTTTCATCAGGTGCTGGAGTTTGCTGAGCTGGTAAATAATTGATCCTGTGCTGTGTGAACAGGAAAAGGATCGTGTAGCCTAGAACAGGAGGGGAACACCCTTTCCAGCTGAAAATGGAGACGTTCAAAGGCTGCTACCCAGATGTAAAATCTGCTGAAGAAAATGAGAAAAAAATAATGCATCTAGCCTGTTCCTGTTGGAGAAAGTCAGGCTGTTTTGTTATTTGAAAGCTGTCCAAGCCCCTCTTTGTTTATTAAAAAAAAAAAAAAAAAGTACACAAACTGATTAGCTAAGGAAATCTGAGGTCTAGAGTCCTTCAACTATTTCATGTGTCTCAAGCTCACATCTTTCAGAATGTGGGAAAACTTCAGATTAGAGTACTTACCAAATATTTATAAACTCATATATATGTGTGTCTATGCATGTGTGTATATATGTGTGTTTATATATGTGGTGCTTTCTACAAACACACATGCTATTTTTATCATACAAACCTGACTTTTATTTTAGAAATGTACTGTGTGTTCATTAAGATAAATTTGTTTTTATATAAAACTACAGTGACAATCGTCCCATCCTTTTTCCTCTTCTCAGCAAATGATTTAGGACTCTGACACCATTTACATTTTTTGAAAAAACACTTATCTGCGAGCCTCTTGTTTGCTGAACCCCCAACTCCATTGTCTGTAAGCTAAATAAATGCTACTGTATATTGCTTGTATGTTTTCTGGGTTAGAAACAAGTGAATTGAAACAACTGAAGCTCTTCTATTGCATTATAGTCTCATGTTTTTATTTTTTAAACTGTTGCTCTTCCAGGGAATCATCTACTACGTCACCACATCCCCCAAGCTGGAGGAGTGGTTAGCTAACGAGACGATGCAGGAGGGACTGCGCTTGTGCACTGACCGCAACTACGTTGATGTCGACCCAACGTTTAATCCCAACATTGATGAGGATTACGACCACCGGCTGGCAGGGATCTCAAGAGAGAGTTTCTGTGTGATTTACCTGAACTGGATAGAGTACTGCTGCTCACGGAGAGAAAAGGTAGGTATGATCATGTGAGAAAAGCTATTCAGTCTTCTAGGATGGTGTTGCATGTTTTTCTTGTTGATTGACTTGCAGGTTTCTTTAGTATTGACTTGTAAATAAAAAATTTATAATCAAACACTAGTTTGTAGTATGCTGGGTTTGATTTTTCTTTTTTTCCTGCAGTCTTGAGACTTCCATTTAAATAACTAACAAAGTAATGTATGATGTAACCTGTTTAATAATGCATTTTCACATAAATCAGTTTAGTGCTAATTAGGCATTTAGGACATTTATCTGCCTAAAGAAAGATGTCTTTTCAGAACTGTTATTTGCTTAGTTATTTATTTTTTACAAGTTAACTCTAATTATTCTTAAAAAAAAACTGTCTTCAGCTTGTATAAAACAGATTTCTTGTTTAGTTTTCACACCATGCCTCTCTTTTGGATCACTGGAGCTGGTGGCATGTGATAGTGACCATTTCATAACCAACCCTTTTCCTCTCTAGATTCTCCTCCTTTATAGAAAGGATTATGAGAATGTAGAGGACTGCTTGACTTCTTGCTGCTTACCAGAAATCATAGCTATTGTAGCCTTCTGAGAATGCGCAAGAACTGAATTTAAAAGGAAAGGGATAAAGTTTGTTTTCTTAAATTTATTGAAGGATTTGAGACTTCAGAATGTTGGTTTAGTCTGGAGTGAAAAGCTTAGCTTGTTTAAATGGTTATAAGATTTAAAAAAAAAAAAAAAGCTTTCCACAGACAAACAGCAGCCAAAGATCAAAGATAATCATCTCACTCTAAGCGACTGTCTTGTGAAATATGTTGTGTAAGTAGTGAAAATTTGATTTCATCACTCAGATGCACGATCTGTTATCTAGAGCATAATGTACCATTACACATGAGTTCAACTGAGAGTGAGTTTCCACTAAGTAAAGTTATAATCTACAGAAGTTTTCAATTAATCTAGTTATACACTCCTGACTGAAGTGAGAATCCCTTTTATTCACTAGAAGTATTTTCATCTTAAAAAAAAAAAAATCATCTTTTTAGAAAAACTACTTGTGTGCAAGGTAAACGGTATGCATGAAGAATGCCTGTGCATTTGTACAGCTTACAATTTATTTCAAACCCAGCTTGATGTGGGTGTCGAACATACACTTTTATAATTTTTAAATAATTCCTAATGACTCTCGGAGCGGAAATACCTGGTCTGGTAGGTACATGTGCACACTTAAATTTGTGTGCTTTGTGTCTGTTGGGGTTTTTGTCCTGGCAAAAATTACTTTTCTTCTGTAGTGAGGAATATGCATATTCTTATATTATGTATATTTTTAAACTCTATTCACCTGACTGTTCTTCACTCCTACCCTCACCCCTTTTTTTCTCTTTGTTACTACAAGCCACTGGATTCCAGTAAAGACTCATCCCTGGTGACGCTGTGTTATGGACTGTGTGTTCTAGGTCGCAGAGCATTGGGGACAGCTTCCCATCATATGTCTAGGTAATAAAATGTTGTTGTATGCTCCCCTTCTCCAGATCTCTAAGGGCACCAAGGTAGGGTATGGATGAATTCATCTTAAAAAAATAAATAAATAAAACCCTTAAGCTAGGCTCATTACAAGAGCTAGAGAACTTCATCTAAGGAATAGAAATGAAGGAGAACTTGAATGTGAGCATTTTGTTACATTGAACTAATGAAAAATGAGAACCCTGCTATGGGTAAGCATCAGCAATAATTGATGAAAAGCTAAATGGATTGAATTCAGAAAGAAAACTATTTCTTGCTCTGAGCATGAACCCTGTGTGCAAATACAGGGAAGAGAGAGGACAACCTGTTAAAATGGAAGCACATCTTGATGGCAGTTAGGACTAGGACTTCTAAGTTACACAACTCAGCTGGTCTGTGGCGAGCAGTCTTGCTTCACAGCTCTTGAACTCTATATGAGTTCTAATATGAGCTCTGCCATCATATTCCCACCTCTGCCTTGCGTGCTCACAGCCCCAGCTGACTTTAGAAAGCCACTGTTAAAAAGTGGCTGTATGCTTGAGGAAGTCATGAGGTAAAGATGTAAAAGCAGAAATAAAATCACATGTGGAAGCTATTGCTCAGCTGTATGCCAGCTGCAAAACCTTTCTTTCAGGGAAATTGATTCCTGTAAGTGCTGCCAGCTTGTTGCCCCGTAAAGATTTTGCTGGTATACAAGCAAGCAATCAAATTCTATTTCAATGTCAGTGGGAACGTTAAGTTAGCCTAGTAAAAGGAAATAATGATACCAAGAATGAGAAAGATGGCAGGATTTTCATTCTGTGGCAATGCATCCACAACAGAGGCTGAATTTCCTTCTTAATTTGTCTGTAGTGCTACAGTCCCTGAGAAGGTTTCTCTTCCATAGTCTCAGAAAATCAGGAACTTTGTGACAAATGCCTGTTTACTTAAGTCCATGTAAATAAATTAGGTCTGTTGCGTATAAGGCTTACTCATCAGATGTTTAATGCACTTAAGCATTTAGAGTCTGGCTTTGTTTCACATGTGCTTGCTCGTATGTTTGTTCTCCTGCTGTCCTCCTTTAAATTGCCTTTGTAGAGAAGAACTGTGTGCCTTCCCTTGCAGTTTAGGGTTAGTGTAAACTTAAAATTTTCAGCTGTTGACAAAGATGATAGGTAATTGTGAAAGTGTTTGTGCATTTGTATTCAAGTTTGGGGTGTGCAATGTATTTTTCTCTTCAACAGTAATCTGGAATCCTTCTTGTATGGCCTGCATGCCTTATTTAAGGGTGATTTCCGAATATCTTCGATTAGAGATGAGTGGATCTTTGCTGACATGGAACTACTAAGGAAAGTGGTGGTTCCTGGAATACGCATGTCGCTTAAACTGCATCAGGTAAGACATTGACTGGAGGTTGCCTCCAGTTCTTGTTGTTTGTTCTTTGTGTTGAAAGATGAAGTGTTGGAAGTGAAACACTTGAGAGACAGTTCTTTCCACCTGTCTTGGATGAATTTCTTCGCCCACACCATGTCCAGAACAAGATTTATAGGTAGAGGAAATGCTGTATCAGTCAACTAGAGTAATTGAAAAGATTATCCCAGCTTTTCACTTCATGTTTCTCAGGTCTGGGAAGGAAGTTGCCTATTTCAATTTAAAATGCAAGATACAAATAATTCTTCAAACTTCAGTGAAATGTATGAAGCTATTTGGAGATGAGGGAGAGTAGTTGGTACTTGTAGAAGGGATATGAATGAGGGCGATAACAATGGTGTGTTCGTTACTTCTGAGTAGAAATGCACAGAGAGAAGCAATTTAGACCTTTTGACTGTCACTCGTTGGGTTGGTGCGGTAGGACAGACTACTGTATCCTTTAAAACCTTTCTTTCTTTCTTTCTCCCAAATGCTGCCTAGTCTACAGGTGGCAAACACGTTTCCTTTTTTAAGTAAATCTAACTACTACCTAAACTCTGAGCCATACTTTACATTTCTATTTTATACCCAAAGGTCTTGTGTGCTCAAAATATTGTCTGAGTTTACCAGTCATACCAGTCGCTCATGAGGCAGGCAGCCAGCAAGCCTCGTCTTGCCTACATGTCGCACCTCACCTCTGAGGCATCTGGTTCAGACTTCAAAGGAGAACAGGGAGATAACACTTGGGAAAACAAGAACATAACAGAAAGAGGAAGGGCATGCAACAGAAATGGATGTTTAAAAATAAACAAAAGGGCAGGGAGGGGCAGAGGAGGACAAAAATTGTCTATTGCCTTATGTTCTATTATAGCTCATTTGTAGGAGAAAGGGTCATCGACTTTATGTCCAGGGCCTGTAAACGTCATCAAATGTAGAACAGCAGAAGATAGTCAAACCCTGTTTTGTATTCTAGAAGGGGTTTCCTTGTAGTCTTCCTAATCCTTATTCTTCCTGCCCTACCCCGTATGTTTATAGTTGGCGTAAAAGGGCATCAAGCCATTTAAAGCTGTACAATGCTGTCCGGTTGTGCAGTGGGAGTTGTTGTTTTTCATTGTGCAACACTGGAAAGAAAATGGATACCTGAGCGTGACTCACTTATCTCCTCAGTCAAGTTCCAGTGGAGAGTGAGGAGCTTGCAGTTCAGAAAGCAAAAACAGGACTTGGTCTTTTCGGTGAAGTTAGGGTGAAGATGAGCAAGCTCAAATTCTGTCCAGGGAGTCTATTTACTAAATTGAGTAAGTTCAAGGAACTGTGTAGTGAGCAATAAGCTTCTTGGGAGGAGAAAGTGCTATACTCCAGAAGAACAGATGGCTTGAAAATTGTTAAAACTAGGTAAATCCAAGAGCTATATTAACGTATCTTATGTTAGAATGCATGTAATTGCTAGCAGTATAGAGTTAATCAGAATGTTCTGTGACTAAGTTTAATTCATACTCAACTAACAAGTTTAGGTTCCGCTAAAATATCTCATGCAACAGATATTCAGTACTAATTTGCATTTTTAATAGAAAATATTGATAAATTATCTGTGTTTTTTACTAAAATTGTTATGGTTATTAGAAATAACTATAGGAGCTATATAACTCGGTGAGTACTAATACTTTGGTTAAATGTGTTATAACAGAGAAGCTAAAAACAGAATCTGTAGGTAAGTGAATAGATATAAAAGTAGTGTAAAACTGAAACAAAAGTTTCAGTTAGTAATAAGTAGATTCTTTCAATCCATTCCTACTTAAGTTAAAAAGGAAATGAATCCTAGCAAACAAGTATGCATCTGTTGGGTAAGAATTCACCTTTAATTCTTTTTCTTTGTAGACATTTGTTGAGGTCTAATTTTGTGCAGTGTGATGACCTCATCATGTGATTGAGGTGCAAGATATTTACTTTCTATATATGGCTAACATTTGAAATGGTTCCTCTTTTTTTTCTGCTTCCTTCTTGGAAACAGGATCACTTTACTTCTCCAGATGAATATGACGACCCGTCTGTCCTCTATGAAGCCATAACAACCCATGAAGAAAACCTGGTTATAGCACACGAAGGGGACCCTGCGTGGCGCAGCGCTGTTCTCTCGAATTCTCCTTCTCTCCTCGCTCTGCGTCACGTCATGGATGATGGCACCAATGAGTATAAGATCATCATGCTCAACAAACGCTATCTCAGTTTCAGGGTCATTAAGGTAAGCTTTATAGAGACCTCCCATAACATGGGGTGTTATATATTGTAATAATAACAATGACAGTTAACTTTTTGTTACTAATTCCATTACTAATTTCATGGAGAAATGTAGAAGTGTTTTTGTCAGAAAATTAAAACCTACTTTTAAATATCTCTTTTCCTCATGCAGTCCTTAGAGTTGCTTTACTTTCACTGTGACCTTTCAGAACAGTGAACACACATGGTTGTAGGTCTGCAGTGCAGAGGCCTATTTATAGCAAAGCAGCCTTTGCAGGCTCTCGTTGCTTCACTTTCTGACACAGTCTTTCCACTTGGCTCCTGCCTGTCATTTTTTGCAGGTGAATAAGGAATGTGTGCGTGGCCTGTGGGCAGGACAACAGCAGGAGCTCGTCTTTCTGCGTAATCGTAATCCAGAAAGAGGGAGTATCCAAAATGCGAAACAAGCCCTAAGGAACATGATCAACTCCTCTTGTGACCAGCCCATTGGATACCCCATCTATGTGTCACCTTTGACTACTTCCTACTCGGACAGTCACGAGCAGCTTAAGGAGATTCTTGGCGGAGCTATCAGCTTAGGGAATATCAGAAACTTCATAGTGTCCACCTGGCACAGGTGAGCAGTGGAGATGAGTTCCCATTAGTATGTGGCCACGCTTTGTACTTCATTTCTGCTGGCTCTACTGAAAATATTCAGTAATAGAAGAATAAATATGGCTTGACTCTTATTTCGGGCGTGTCTATAGCATATGGCAACTTTTGTGGCACAGGAGTTAATCCTTGAGCATATAAAAAGCCATGAACTGTAAATGACAGCTCAGAAGAAAATAGAGTACAAAGTCTAGATGCAAAAATGTCAGGTCTGCTAATGAGAGGCAATACAACCTCTCATTTTTCAGTGCTTGTGTTTTTCCCAGATGTAATATCAGCCTTGCAGTATCAGGACTATTCATGAGGGTTCTAGTCTGGTTACCACTTGGCATGCATGTGCCAACATTAATATTGTTACAGTATGCTAATGCATAGTTACTCAAGCTTTAGTTGTTCAGAATTGCATAAGGGCTTATAAATGCCCTGTATCTTAGAGCCAGAAAAAGTAACAGCAGCAAACGTACGTCCTCCTCCCATACAAACCTTCAGTAACCCAGAATAAACTTTTATTCTGGTTGTGTTTTACAGCCCATGAGATTTTTTTCTTCTCATGTGGCCCCTTATGACTTTGGCCTTGCAAGCAGCAATGACAGTTGTGTGACATATTTGGAAATGGGTGTCCCAGTTCTTAGCAGTTTCTGGAGCTAGTGTCATGGTCATAACTCTGCTATTGCTGTTATGTTTATACCTAAATATCCATAGGATATCAAAACAGAACATGCTACTTCTCCCCAAAACGTGCTATGATTGCTCCAGTGTGTGTGCCATATCTCTTCTATCACCCTGTGCTTGTCTGATGTGCACAGAATGAAGGTAAGGGCATAACCCAGAGCAGTGAGGCACAGCCAGTGAGACACATCCAAAGAGTTCTCAGTTGCAGAGGAAGACAAAGTTGGGAAGAGTTACTCAGTGTATTCAAGGGGGATTGATGGAAAGAAAAATAAATAACAATAAATAATAATAAAATAAATAATTTTTGAGTCTAGTTGAATTTTGTTTTTGCAAGCCCAGTAAAAGGCCTCTGTGGTTATACACTCTGTAAAAATGTTAACTTGGTACCAGAATATTCAAATTTCATATGAGAATGTGATTCAGAATTGCAGCAGGTGATATGCGCTTCAAAAAGCTGAGCGTGTTACAAAATATAGCAAGAAAACATATAGTAGAAGTCTTCCTGTGCTTATCTAAATTAAAGATTCTTTTAGGTACGAGAGCAGCTGTATGGATGGTATCATAGGAAGAGTAAAATCTTTATTAATACTGTTACCAAATAACCAGCACATTCATGCAACATTCTGCATGTAGAGTTTTATTGTTTCTTCGTATTTCAAGAGGAGATGAATTTTTGGAAAAAAGGCATTTGTGTATGAAGACTTGGCATGTCGTAAATCATTTGAAGAGCTATCAGGAAGAGAGTGGTCATCTCCCACAGTGCCACCTTTAAATTGACTGATTGTGTTCTTAGAAAACAGAATCTAGTTTTACCTGATTTTTATGGACTGTTACAGACTGAGTGAAGCCTTTTGGTTTGTCATTTTAAGGCATTTAGAAGTCGCCATAAGGAATCCTGATTTTGTCAATTACCTTGTGTTTTCAGACTAAGGAAGGGGTGTGGAGCTGGCTGCAATAGTGGTGGAAATATTGAAGATTCAGATGCTGGAGGTGGCACTTCTTGCACAAGCAACAATCCAACTATCAATGAGTCGCAGAGCAGCATGTCGCAAGGAGGAGGAATTGCAACTACAGGGCAGGGTCCTGGAGCAGTGCAGCACCCTCCTGTCACAACTCATCCCACAGCTCATTCTGCAACTCATCCTCCAGCTCACCCCTCAACTCTGGGTAAAGTTCAAGCAAAGTGACCTTTATGCAAGTACAGTCCTATAGGCAGAACTAGCCTTTCAGCTGTGTAGTAGGTCGAGGCTATGAGCAAAAAATTAACTTGATTATATAGTATAAACAGCTACTGGATACATAACTCAAAGTACAATGTGGTTTCATGCAATAACAGGGTCCCAAACAGAGATTAGAGCACCAGGCTGTGGTTAGGCTAGCAAAATACAGGAAATAACTTTCTAAAAATACTTTTTTACATGACTGACTTTTTTTTTTGACTTGTGCTTTCATTTTTGTTTGTGAACACTGATATTGCCTTTTGTTGCAAATACCTTTGCATTACTTCTTTATACATTGGAATGGATTGTCTGCTTCTACGATATTTTAGCTGAATCCTATCAAGGTTGCAGCTACTGATCTGCAGGTGACAAGCAACAAGGCTGAGCTGATGTGCGTCCCAAAGGAAGTGTCTTTAGGTCCTTAGATACGGAGGTGCTTAGAATAGAAAAGATAATGACACTAATCCTCCTAAAAGGTGCAATTTTTGTTTTCTGCTTTCAAGTCCATTAAACAGGTTTTCTGACCCAGTCCTTGAGCATACAGTCAAGTATAATAAGAAAGAATATTTAGTGTTTTGAAACATGGACACTTAGGTCAGTTGTAGTATCTTCAGTGTTTGTGTTCAGGGCCAGACTGTGTGTGATAAGAGCAAGGCTGAAACGTTTTTCAAGCCATTTGCGTGGTTGGAATTGTAGGTAAGAGTAACAATTTGAGATGCGATGAATTGAACACTCAGGTGCTTCACTGCTACGAAGTGCAGCAGATCTCTGCTCTGCTGCTGTTCCAGATGATTTCGGAAGATCCATGCATTTTGTATCTGCATGCTGAAGGGTTGTGTGTAGCAAATGTGACGTGCGTGGGAGGCTTTATGAAACTCCACTGATTCTGTACATCCTCTTCTCAGGCACCAGCCACAGCTCTCACTCGGTGCAGTCGAGCCTCGTGAGACATTCCCCTGCGCGCGCATCGGTCGCCAGCCATTCGTCCTACTGCTACGGCAGCCGCCACTCGTCGCTGCGCACGTCGGCCACGGGCTTCGTGCCCTGCCGCCGCTCCTCCACCAGTCAGATCTCCCTGCGCAACCTCCCGTCCTCCATCCAGACCCGCCTCTCCATGGTGAACCAAATGGATGCTGCAGGGCAGCCTGGGGGCAGCGTGCAGCACGGCCTACCTTCTTCCAGCAGCTCCAGCCAAAGCATCCCGGCCTGCAAGCAGCACGCCCTCGCCGGCCTCCTCGGCACGGAAGGAGGCAATAACGGCGCGGAAGGACAGCCAGGTGCTAACGCAAGCCCTGCGAATCAAATGCAAGCCAGGAAGGATGAAGTTATTTACAGAATCCAGGTGAACAGTCCAGAAGAACAAATTAACTCGTGGTTCTTTAGCTGTGTGCTTTTGTTACTGTTATCTCTTACCTTGTGGGAATTGCCACTTCTGAATATATGCATGGTCTGGAACGCCTTAGCATGCAACTGTTGCGCGGTTAGGTTTGGAAAGCCTACGTAAGCATAAGCTTTTGTGAACAAGCAGCCTTCTGGCATGCTGAGACATGCCTAATTGCTTCTCTTACATGTATATCCATAGTGTAGGTTGGGGAGTGTCAGCTGAAATCTATTCAGTTTCACACTTCAGCTGTTTTGCTTGTAGTCTCAGTCTTCATGACAACATGTAAAGCTGAACAGCTTCATTTACAGCAAGTGTCTCTTTTTTTCTAGGCTGAATATTTTTTCCACATACGTACCTATAAAATGTATTTCCTCTTTGGTTATTGCCACAAGTTTGGATCACAGAGCAGCTCATGGTACACCCTTGACTGAGTTAATTATGGCAGCCTTACTAATTTTGTGGAATTCTGCCTGTGTTCTTGCCTGACTAGCGTTCAGTAGGGCCACATACGTGTCTTTAGTAGTATATTAATAAGAAACACCAAGAAGTAGTTACTAGGACAGGTCATGGTGAACTTGATTTCATTGCAGACATCACCTCATTTTAAAGGAAACCAGGTTTTAATCATAGTGAGAAAAGCTGACAGATTTGGCAAGTCTGAGCTTTAGCAGCTTTTGCTTGAAGACAGGGGCCCTCCTAAGCAGTTTAATTCCCATGTGTAAGGAGAATGCACACAAATTCAACATACAACCTTGAGCAGTGGATATTGCACAGTTCTTTCTGTCCTTCTGTGAGAAGACTATAGGATTGTTCTCCTGTTAGCCTTTTCCAAATGTGGAAACGCCAGTTTACTTGAAAGTATAGGGTGCATCTGAACTAACCATGTTAATGGTAAATAGTTTCTTGGCCTGCTAGTGAGTATTCCAAGCTGTTGAGCTGCAGGATGTCATTCTGAGAAGCAGTGATCCAGTTCTGGCAGCCTGTCATCACTGAACTGTTTCCCTCCTGTTGGGGCACATGCTGCTGCTTGTCTTGTGCCAGCTCCTCACTCCTCCGTGAGCTCCTGGAGCTGCATGAGGGGGTGGAAGAAGAAACTAGAGCTGCTTCTTCAGACTGCATTGAGCTAGTATGTTGTTAGGTGCCTCTGAAACCACAGTCAGAACTTCCAAATTCTGTGCTGCTCAAGCTTTTCTGTAATCTAGAACTTAAATATGCAACACTGAGATGAGTGAAACCGATTTCTGTGGGATTTTGAGGTCAGTTCTCCAGCAGTATGTAGCAGGATAGCTTTTCTCTTGGATTTTGGATGAACTAATGGCCAAAACTCAATTTCTCATTATAATCATAGATAATGGACCCTACTCAAGTACTGGAAGGGATCAACATGTCAAAAAGGAAAGAGCTGCAGTGGCCAGATGAGGTGATACGGTTAAAAGCTGGAAGAAACAGCTGGAAAGACTGGAGTCCTCAGGAAGGCATGGAAGGCCATGTAAGTTTCCCTTAGAACCTGACACTAATCTTTTTAAGGAGGAAAAAAAAAAGTGTAGGGGAGGGACCAGGGCCAGGACCGTATAATCTCTTTGCTGTTCATTAGACTCACCTAGATGTGAAGTCTGAGGATAGATTTAGTAGCAGGCTGGCTCGGCTCCTCTCCTCAGCTACTGTTGTTGGAGGAGCAAGTCTAAGATCCCAGTTTTGATCAGAAGGCTATTTCTGTAGTGGTATCCAAAAGATGCAGGATGATTCACATGTTTTCAGCTCCTCTTTGTACATGCCTTCTTCCTACTCCTCTCACATATTCATCTTGGGCACTGTGCTTACTCATTCAGCCTTCATTTTCCTTTCCTTGAGATGTCAGTCTTTGAGCAAATGCTCAAGGAAAGGAAATTTAGCGCTCCTGTGCAGATTGCTGCATGTTCTTTGGCTTGTGGCCTTTTATGGGATCAGTTGCTGCTGCTGCTAATGCAGAAGGTGAAACTGAGACTGGAACAATGGTCGGTCGCAGTGACTTGCACTCAGTGCAGCACGTGCATATGTACAACTGGATGTTAAGGAATCCCCATACTGATGTCTTTGAACTAAGGCATTAGCTTAAAGGCACCAGTTTTAAGTTGGTCTAGAAGGATAATACTTGGACTTTACTGGGAAATGCTGTGGATGCAATGTGCCTGTCCTCACTCTGTACAACCTAAAGTTTGTTTTGACAGGTTTTGATGAAACCTCCCTTGAAAGGACTGTTCAAATAACTGCATTTTTGCATCGGGCAGGGGGAGGCTAAGGATACTGTGCTTCTGCGAGCAAAATACTCTCCCCAGGGATGCAGCACAGAGCTTGTGTTGCATCAGCCTGAGTGTTGTAACTCCGTGCTAGAGAAACCTTCAGCTTATCAGCTGGGTGCAGTGATGATTAGGGGTGTCCCTTGCATTTTGTTTTAAATGATGTAGATGACTTAGTTCTCTCTCTCTCTCTCTCTCTCTCTCTCTCTCTCTCTCTCTCTCTCTCTCTCTCTCTCTCTCTCTCACCTGTCTGTCTTAGAAATCTTAAAGTATGTTGGGGCTTGGATTACGTAAATATTTTTATTTGCTTTTCCACCTTACTTTGACTTGAATTTAGCGTTCTCTTTCTCTTCCTTCAGCGGGTTGTTAGAGACCGTTCTGTTCCTGTGGAGGTGGCAATATCTAAAGCCATATTGTTGGACCATTCCTGTTGTCCCACAAGCTAAAGGGCAGGGAGGGTTTTGTTTGTTTTATGCAGGGAGCTGAGCAGACAGTTGATCGTACAAAGACCTGGATGCAAAGGGTTTGCCAATATCAGGATGGCCAGTATCAGGAGGGATTCTTGGAAACAGCAGAGGAAAATATGACTGTTGCTAGGTCCAAAGGTGCATGTGATAGCAGTTTATAACAGTGTTTCTGAAATCCTTCCTTTTTGTAATAAAGGTCCTTTTAAATCAGAATAGTTAAGTAATTGAATTTAAATAGTATCCTTGAATTCAAAGCAAGCAGGAAACAAAATTAAGTCAAACTGTTGATGCAGGGAAGTTTTACACCAACTGCTGTTAATGAAGTAGAAAGAAGTGGCTAAGACTGCAGCTTTTTTTTATTATTGCTCTCTTTGCCCTGCAAAGGTCCTGAATTATCAGAGACAAGTAAGAAATGGCAGCTCTGCCCCTGGAACTCACGTTTTATTCTGCTTGATTTTTGCAGGTGATTCACCGCTGGGTGCCTTGCAGCAGAGATCCAAGTAGTCGGTCCCACATAGATAAAACCATCTTGCTGGTTCAGATTGAAGATAAATATGTTGCTGTTGTCGAAACTGGAGTCCTCGAACTTGGGGCTGAAGTGTGAATCTCTGTGACAGTTAAAATTCCCCTTCTCTGAAGAGAGGAGGGGCCACAAGCAGCAGCTCCCAGGGCATGAAACTTGGGTCTAGTTGTAGGAAAGGACTTGAAACACAGATTTGTTAAGTCCCTTGCCCCAAATACACAAGTGTAAGAAATTTTTAAGTTGTTAGCTGCTGAAGAAACATTTGCATGAAGGATAGATTTGTTGAGACATATCTTGTTTATAAATTTTGTTTATGCATTGCGTAATGCTTTAAATCAACAAACTTTTCAGTTCTAAGATCAGAGCACCTCATATTTTTCTAATTGTTTTGCCAAAAATTGCCATGTCTTGTCACAGAGTACGTGGAATTTGTTCACCTTATTTTAAAGAAATTGAGTAACGTACAAACCTTCAGTTTGAAACATAATATAGAGGTTTCATGCGTGGCAAGAAGAGACTGAACAGATGTATAGATTCTTACTCCTTATGAGCTAAAACATTGAGAACTGCACTAATTTTTTTACAGCAATGCACTAAAAAAAAAACACCCCTGAGATTGCTGAGAACATTTATTTATATATATAAATATAAATATATAAAATACCATTATTTAAATTGCCTTTGGGATTAATCCCCTCCCTTTCAATATACACGTTGATGGTAAGGGCTGTGCCATGGGTTTGGTTCAACAATCTGTATTTCGTACAAGTGCATTTGCTGCATCTTCTTCACAATAAATGGTAAAATAACAACCGTCTAGAAACGTACCTGAGTATCCCTGGACTACCTGAGATTTTTACTGCGGTGGCAGTGGTACATTAAGTCTGTACAACACAACACATCTAGCTTTAAATTGGACCCCAATATACTCTTTAATCTGTCCTCCACTAGCTGGCCGCGGCTCCTTTACTACTTTATACCCCGAGCTGGTTATGTTACTTTGCTGGCTCTTCTCTGGCAGAGAGTTATTTTTGTGGTTGTTTTCTTAATGGAGAAGGGCAGGTCCGTTGTTTCATGGATTCTTGAAGTTTTTTGATTCCATCCATTAAAAATTAAAAAAAAAAAAAAAAAAAGACTTTATCTTTTAAAAAGCTTTTATAGAAGGCACAGCCCTAAACTTGTATCACTTTTACCACCTTGCCTTTTCTTTCCCTTTAGTCTTCATTCTTTTCTATGACTTGAATTTTATTTTCAATTATTATATATTCTATGTAAGTGTAATTTGAGTATTTATAACTGTGAAGTTGAATTATTCATGTGTTACATATCCTAGGTTTTATTGTATTTTTTAAAATGTGTGTATTCAGGGAAACAACTCAGAACTATCATGGGAGTGTGAGAGGGAACCTGCGGTTTGTTTTTTTGACTTGCAGCTCCTATGAATCACTTCTCTTAATCCATAAGAAAGAAAGAAAAGAAAGAAAAAAAGTCCCTGTTGTGATTGTTTCCTGTTTCAGACCTGTAATAACGTAGGACTTTGTGGGAACCTGCTCGCAGTCCTAGCCTTTGGGAGCAGCCATCTTCTTCCAGGTCACTTCCACCTCTTCCGAAATGATGTAACCAGGAGACACGTCTGGTAACGTCACCAAGATCGAGATCTTCTCTGGCGTCAGAGAAACCTTGTTCGTTGTATACCTAATGTAAGAGTGAAATTAAGCGGGGTGAGAGAAAATGCAGGGAGAAATAGCTAAAAATGATATTTTGACTCAAGTCACTGTATGCTTTCTAGCCATGAGAGGATGAATTCTCCATGCCTGGTAGCTCGTCAGTTGGCTAACATTGGTCCCAGGGTATTGTACTGGGGCCTTGCTTACATGAGACTTTGCAAAGCTTGTACTCCCATCTGTGCATTTTACTTTTCTCTTTATGCACATGCAGTCATATTTAATCTTGGTATAAATGTACGGTTCTGGATCTGCCACCACGGAAGTAATTTTGCTGTTCCACATAGTTTATGAGAATTCATCTCTTGCATCTCTGAAACGTAGCACAATAGATGGACCTTTCTTCAGCACTCTTGTAACTTGGTTTTCAGGAGCAAAGAGAAGGTGTGTGTGTGTTGGAATTGAAGCCATTTTAATTGAGGTTTTGTTCTGTGTACTTCCCTCCAGATATTTAAAGGGTATTGTGTACAACTAGGGATATTGCCCCATACAGATTCTTTAAAAAATTATTTTGGAAGTAGGCTCTTGTTTTTATACTAATTTCAGAGTTGTTTTTCTGTATTGAAAAGAAATTGAAGTTATATCTGGAGGTAGAAGACTGGCAGGGGGAGGAAAGGTATGTCAAGTTGTTTAAAACTTGATTGAGGCAACACTGTCTATTTTAATGATGACTTTGAACAATCTTTTTTACTCTTTAAGGCAGAATAGTGGCAATGTCCATTGGCAGAGTATGTGGTAGGAATCAGTAACCTGCTAACATTGCTTTTTTTTTTTCTCTTAATTGCCTGGAATCAAATTAGGAAACAGTAGATGAGAGAAAAAGAGAAAGACCTTTCTGAAGAGGTGAGGAGAGTTGATGACTTCTTGTTCCTTTTTTTCCTTAAGATTTCCAGTGTGCTGCCATGAGGAGATGGATCACAATGTGAACAGCTAACAGGTTAATAGCTTTTCAGATATCCAGCAAACCCTTGTTACAAAACCATTCAAATAGTTTTTTTGCCTAATCCAGATCCACTCAACTGAAACAACCTAGTTGCAATTTCACTCTTCCATAAGGTTTTGCAAACACCTTTTTTTACAATTTTCCCTTATTCTGAACTCTTGATTAATATATAAATGCGTGCTGATTTGTGTGAAGTTAATTTCTTCATTCCCCTGTAAAAGTGTCAAAACCTATCAGGTATCTTTTTCTAACTCCCCTCAGGATAGGCTTGTCCATGGAAGACTATTCCAGATGGACATAAGTTTATTTTTATTCTGTTCTCTCTGGCTGTAGTCTTGATTTTCTTCTGTTTTGAGTATAGAACGGGTAGTTCTTTCCAGATTAGTGACTTGTCAGTCTAGACAGGCCTCAGCCTAGAGTGCTTAGATCTTTCCAAACTTCCATGAAAACCCTTTCTAGAAGTGTGCTTTAACTCTGTGCACTCATCTGATGTGATGATGATGATGATGTTCTGCCAGACCAACATTCCAGTTCTTGTGTTCTAGTCTCCAGGTAGGTCCCCATCTGTTGTTTCCCTCAGATTTCTTTAAAGGTGGTATCTGTAGATACATGCATAAAGACTTACTGCTCCACTGAAATAATTACAGAGAAATGCTTAACGCTGCTAAGCAGGTTATGTTGATCAGTAAAATGGTTGTTAATTATTTAAAAAAAAAAAAAAAAAAGCTTTTTCCCACTTCACTTGCCTGTGAGATCTTTTTAAATGTTCTCATTTTTCTTGACCTAACACCTGTATGTGACACTGCTGATGACAGCTAGAATTGAGATGCCCTTTTGCCACAGGGTGGCTGTGGAGCAATGAGTTCTGGGCATCTCTGTTGTGATTCAGCATTTGTGATGTGACTTCAGCGTGGGGAGGGCTTGTTGTGCGGGTGGGACTTCAGTTGGTTGGGATTTTTTGGCAATCCCATTCTAGGGTGAATGTCCCATGGCTGTTTTTCCCGGGACAGTTGCACTCTTCTTAGGCATTGACCTCAGTTTTCCTATGAGCTGTGTAGCTCAGGGCCAGGTGTTCTCACCCTGCATACGCAGCCCCTTTGTGAAATGAACACTTAAGACCAGCCTAGATGACGGATGAGATGGAAGGTGAAAGCAGTTGGTTGTCTGCAAAGAAAGCTTGATCCCACGTGGGATGGTGGCAGGAGAAGAGAGGCCTCCCAGTCAGATCCGATGTCAGTCAAATCCAATGTCGTCTCACCTCACTGATAAGACACACACCACCGTACGACCCAGGCATGTAGACACAAAAACGTTCCTTTAAAGATCTTGCTCAGTTACAGGACTTCTCATTCACAAAATGGAGCAGGATAGATTGCATTTCTTACTATTAATATTATTCAAACTATGTAACTTAGGTTGGATTTGGGGTTATACCACCACAGGTTTTATGTACTTAATTTTATTAAGGAATCTTATACCTATTATATAGGCATCTACTTTTTTTTGTCTGGCTTCGTATTTGATAACTTAATGCAGTACGTTCAGTGAAGCTGGAGAAATTATACTGGTTAATTACCAGTGCCTTAGTAAAAGAGTGGGTACATAACACTTTGGTGGGAAGTAAAGCATGTGGCTCGTTTCACCCCAGCATGATACGCGTATTTCCAGACAGGTGATTGCAGATGGCTGCTCCAAAAGATTTCAGGAGTATACATGCACCACTCACAATCACAAACAGCGGAATAGGAGCAATTTTTATGACTTCTGGTATGTACAGTTTGAATAGATAACCCCAGTACATTTAATCCACAACTCTGAAAGATGGAAAATCAAATAGCTGGACATGTTAACTTGTTACATAAAGACCCCAAGAAAGCCTGACACCAAGCTCTGGATTAGGAAGTGGAGGAAGGCAGGAGTAGAGCCATAAATGAACGCGGATGGCTCTGCTTTTAATGGACAATGAAAATATGTATTGCCTCTACCAGCAAACGGATTCCTTGCCAGGGATAGGAATATGTGTACCTGCGTGTCTGTGAGTGTGTATGTGTCTGCGTGTGTTACAGAAACAGCCTGTAAATATTGTAGCTGTTTAAAAGGAAAAGGCTGAGGGTTTTTTTGCAACATGTTGCAGCAAAAGGACAGTATTGACAGTGAAGAAACACTGAGAAATAAAATATTAAAAAAAAAAACAAGTTTCACTTGTCATTCATTGCAATTCCACTTCACATACCCTCAGCTGTTACTCCCTGAGATTGTCTGTGAGCACTATTTAAGTTGACTCTGATCAAATCACTTTTTAATGAAGGATTTTACTTTAACATGATTTTTTTAATGCTGTTGTAGAAACTTTTTTACCCCTGAGATACTGCTGTTTGTCTCTGCCAGCAGTAGGATCTCAGTTGCTTACACTTTCATATAAACACTGTGCAGGAGTTCGCCCCCCTTTCTGCAATCAGTGTTATTTCAAATGCTTTCTGCATTGTCACAGCTCAATTAGCAGTTTTGGGTGCAATTCTCCAACCCCTTTCTCAAAGCTGAGGCTACTCTTCTGCTGTGTTTACGTGCAGCAATTCTCCATTCTTCCCACTTTGCAGGAAAATACTTTGCCCTGTGTAGTTAATGAGTGATTTCTAACTTTGTGCTGCCCTTGAGCCAAGTGCAGCCTGGGGGTGACTCCGGGTGCCTGCTCAGGGCTTCCCTCATTGATAGTGCTGTTAACTCTGTATCTCACCTGTCTTGTCCCTCTATGCTTAGAAGGATTGGGATTTCTTAAACATTTTAGTATATTTATATAAATGTATAAACATTATGTATGTGTTTGGAAGAGCAAACCCTGGGGGCTGGGCTTTGTTTTATTTTTCCTTCAAGTGACAGGAGGGGAAGGAAAGGTCTCTGTCAGCGCTAGGTGCTTAGGGTGCCGGGTGGCCGTGAGGGCAGCCAGGAGGTGGCAGCAGCTGCCCGGGCACCCCGCTCTGCTCCTGGCCCCAGGGGCTTCTTCACAGCAGCCAGTGCCGGCTTTTAAACTCCCACCTGTTTTTCCGCTTGCTCGACTACACTATGGAGCCCTCCCTTTCTTTCATTTTTTTTTTTCGATTAATGATGTCACTTTAATCTCCCAGCCCGCCGCTAGCTGGATTCAGCTGTCCCTGCTAAGCCGAGCGGCACAGGCGCTAGCCGCGCTCGCACGCGATGGGCCTGCGCGCGGATCCTCCGGGAGCGGAGCCGCGGGGTGGATGGAGGCGCCTGCCCCTTCCCGCCTTTTCACCAGGCCGGCTCCTGCAGTCCCTCATCACGGCTGTTTGCTCAGCCACACTTCAGATATATATATATATGTATGTTGTTTTTTCTCTTGTGGATATGGTGTGGATGAGGGGCTTTGCTTTCCTGCCCTCCTCCCACCCACCCCAGCCTTGTCCAGGCCCAGGGGTAGGAATGAGCAGTGAGCAGGGCTCAAGCCCCTCCACAGAGCGCAGAGGCCGGGCACTTCATTTAGGGGAGCTGCAGCCTGATAGGAGGTGCCCAGGACCTGCTGGGCCACCATGCTTGAACATCGATGAACCTCTCCCATGTCCCTCAGCGGGAATTGCTGACAGTCTTCGTGTGACATGGAATGAGTTATCCTCATTGGCTGGGTGGCCCTAGGCAAGAGGGGTGGAGGAGATCCAAGGGTAGCTCCTCTAGCACCAGGTCTCAGGCTCCCTACGGTTAAGAGAATCATGAGTGAATTCTTTAAAAGCATGAATCAGTTTTGAATACAGTCTTGATTTAGAAACACCAGTGCTGGAAGCTACTAAAATGTTTTAATGGGTCGTTTCCCCTGCTGTATGTTGTGTATAGATAACTACTTTATCGCTCCCTCATGATACTGCAGCAAAATCCCTGACCTGAGAGCTCGCAGTCCTGGCCTGTCTGCAATGGGCAGCAGTGACACTAGGAGTGAAACGGCTGCTGCTTTGGCATGCGGTTCCTGGAAACACAGAGCTAATTTCTCTTGCAACCAAAATACTTCCTCACACCACAGCCACTCAAAACCTAGCCTGATGAGGATTTGGGCAGCTCCTGCTGCTTTTTCTAACACCCCCTTCCCTTGCCTTCTCACGCCAGGTTTCACAGGACCGCCTCAAGGACCATACTGTGAACCTGGCTCGAGTTAAATAACTCTTTTTCACTCCCGCTGTGGAAAGCAATGCTTGCAAACTGTGCCCTCGGGAGCCTCTCTCACAAGCCTACCTGCTCCATCTGATGTGTGTGCCAGAAGGCACCAGCAGGAGATGGTGGCTGCTAAGTCAACACTGTCCTTTTAGGCACAGCTTCCTCCCTTGTCAGAGCAGTGTGTTTTACACGTGCCAGAAGCAGCGGCCGGGCTCTGCAGGAGAGGCTGTAGCACTGTCCCCCAGCAAGAGGAGCTGCTCCGGGCCTGCTCCCCCATCACTGCGGGAATGTCAGTTCGGGCAAAAAGCAACTTTCCCCCTGTAATGTAGCTGCCATGGTGCATTAACTTCTCTCTTGCACAGTTCATATTTACCAGTGCTTTGAACATTGAGCCTGTGTCGTTCGCTGACACTCGTGGAGAGAGGAAGGCAGCTCCACATGCTGCGTTAATTCAGGAGGGAGGAAAGCAAAATCCTGAGCACTCATCCCTCTGCGAATTACAAGGCAGCAGCTTTCTCTGGGAGAGCAGGTGCTCTGACACATTGGGAGTGGTTACAGACCACTGCTTCCTCGCTCGTTGTCACTCTTAGCTCAGCAACGTTTGCTGGCGACGGAGCATTTTGTTCCACCGGAACACGCTGTGTGCATCCCATGCTGGGCTGGGGCCGTTTCCTTCCCTGGAACTGAAATGAAGTTAGTTCAGCTGGGCTGGGCAGGACTGATTTCCCGTTGGGCCAGGCTCTCCCGTTGGGCACGTTGGCTTCCCAGGAAGTCAGGCAAAGAGACGAGTGATCAGGGACTAGCAAGTGCAGCAACCATGACGTGTCTGTGCCAAGCCATCCCCTCCACCGAGCCCTACAAGTGTGTTTGCTACTTCTGAGGGGGTCTGAGGGCAGAGCAGCTTTCTACATCGCGCTCACGACTCACGAGGTACTTCAGACACAACCAGTTTTCCCTCAGGAAAACCTTCCCACCAAACATGGGCTGCAGCAGGTCGGCCCCGGCCTTCACATGGGACTGCCAAGTGGCCTTGGTTCCGGGCACAAAACACACTGTGTGAACACGAATAAATCCTGGGGCCCCGCGGGGCACTGGGGCCTCGGTTTCCTCATGTGGAGGAGAGCGGCGGCGGCGCCACCGCTCCCGTCCATCCATCGGGGCCGCCGCCAGCGCAGGCCTCTGAGGCCTGACATAACTCGCTGTGCAGCTGCTCTTTGTTTCCTTAAACATTTAGAAATGGCTCTTCAAGGGATTAGTGGTGAATGATAGGAAGAAAAATAATAAAAAAAAATAAATGTGGCTTGCACATTTTAACTTGGTATAACCGGCCCTCCCACACCAATGTTCCCTGATCCACAGGAGCCGAGCTGCAAAGCTTTACGTATCCAGCTATAAAATGAGAGCCTGGAAGGGAGGTGCGAGCGCAGCCCCTGCCCGCCATCGGAGCCAGCACCCTGGTGTCACTTCTCTGGCCACGAGCTCCGTTGGACCTGGCTGTCCCAAGGAGGCCCTGGGACTTGGATCTCAGTGGTCCATGATGGGGCTCAAAGAGAGACAGCGCTTAATTAATTTCCCTGGAAAGAGGATGTCCTGAGCTGGCAGACCGTGCAGGAAGCCAGAGGAAAACCAGAGGGTGCGAGCGGCGTCACCGGCGCCACAGGTGGTGGTTACAGACCACGGTGGCCGGGGCTGCGGCGCCGGTGACAGCCCGCGCAGGCGGCAGGGCCGCGCTCAGGCCCAATGAGCTCAGGGACAGCGGCGAGCTGAGCGTTGCTAGCGCAGAGTCCAGGGCCTGCTGCTCCACCTGCGCTGGGCCGGGCTCAAGGACCGCGGCTGCTCAGCCCTGAGCACCATCAGGCCGCGGCCTGATGCTCTTCTTTGACAAGCTTCTTCCAACCTCTGCCCTCCAACAAGCCTGGCAGACCTGGGAGGGGAATAACTAGCCAAGGGCCAGGAGATGGGCATTGGCTGGGGCTGCTCTCATCTTGGAAGTAATAAATCCATGGAACTTCTCACTCTCATCCTTCTTCCCCATATTGCTGTTCCTTCACCTCCTGCATTATACCTTGCCATAAACTAGATTTCAAGCTTTTCAGAGCACAGATCTTGTCTTTTATGTTTGTACAACCCCCTAGACAATATGGTCTTTGAGCACTTATCGCGACACGATTGCTTTACAGCATCAGTGGCTGTTCAGATTTCGTGGGCGCAGGTGCGATATTGTTTAGAAAGGTTTTCTTCGAACACAGAGGTACCAGTAATGCAGAGAGCACTGGGAACGTGGACTACAGCCAGTTTATTTTCAGTCTGTAGGAGACTTCTTCCTGTGCAACACGGGAACCTTCCAACGTTGCCCGTGTCATGAGTCATGCTGCCTTTATAAAGGCAGGGCGCTCGGTTCCTGAGCACCGGCGTTAGCCCCGTGCCCTTTCCTTGCCGGGAGAGGGGTCTGTGCACACACGTGTGCGCGTGACTCTTCCTCCCTCTGCCTCTGTAATTGGAATTCTGCCCCCTTCCCCCAAGTACAGCGAGGTCTGCAGGAAATTACATTGCTAATTAAGCTGTGCAAGAGAGTACAAAAGCTCTAAACTATAAATACTCCATGTGCATTAAAAAGAAAGCAGCGACACGTAGTGCTGTTATTTAGAAGCCAGCGCAGCCTGGGAAGTGGATTTAGGCCCCTGTGACCCAGCCATGCAGGAGGAGGACGGCGTGAGGGTCCGTGCTTGCCAGCCCCCAGCCAGGCTGAGCTTGCTGAGCAGCTGCAGCACGAGATGGGGAGCAGAGCTCTGGGTGCAGCCCTGGCCAGCCCCAGGGGGTCAGTCCCAGGGTGTCCCTAGGGAGCAGAGCGGGGGCCAGGAGGGAGCCAGCGGCGGCATACGGAGCCGCAGAGCTCAGCAGCAGCCAGGGAGGCGGCAGGAGCTGGGCGAGGGGGCTGGAAGGGAGCTGGGGCTCCTATGTAGGGCAGTGACTCACGAGCAGAGCCTCCCTCTCGCATGACTCACGCGCTCTCCCCTGCAAGAGCCCCAAAACATCGCTGTTTCTAGGTAGAAATCCCCCTGCCCCCCTTGCAGGAGCAGGCCTGGCCCCCTTGCAGGCAGACACCGCACTGTCACGACGTTCACGTGGCCCAGTGCGATGTACCGTGGACTCTTCCCCCTCCACCCTCCATTTCTGCTCGATCCTGCAATGGCGTCACGCACAAATCTGCTTCAACTCCCGTTTCTTGCCTGGAAAATCCTGTGGAATTACACATGTGGGATTTCAGGCCGCTTTTTGTTATTCTGTACTGAGGCAAAGGGCTAAACATGGAGCAGGAACGTTGGGAACAGTGTCTGCTGGCTTGGGCGGCCCTGGAAGGTTTGGGAACGCCACGCGGGTGGCAACAGCCTCCGCGTCAGGAGGCCGCGCTGCAAAAGCGGGATCTGGCAGGCAGCAAAATCCCACCCGCCATCCAGCCGGCCCCGGGGCAAGGAATACACAAGTACTTCATGCATCTGGAACAAGCACTTAGAAGTGCCTAAAAAGCTCCTGGAAGGGAACACTGAAATTCCCAGCCAGTTTTCCACAGCAGCTCTGCTGCGACCCACTGCGAGCTGGCTTGTTCGGATTGCACGGTGGGTGTCGGGAAAGGGGAGGCCATCACATGCTCTCAGCTCGGAACACTCATCGCTCTCCACCTGGCTCCATTTTGGTCTGGAAACCAAAGCCACTTGGTTGTGGTGGGGCTGCTGTCTATGATGAACACTAAGAAATCCTGACCCATTACCAAAAGTTACATGAAACACCCACAGCGCCCTTCGACCTCAAGCGTTGCAAGCGGCGAGTGATAAATTGGCTAAAAGATCCATTATTTCTGATATTCTGATACAATTTCTGATAGTGGGAACCACATTGCAGTGCGCTCTCAAATAATATCCCGAACAATCGGGACATTGGATATCGCTTCTGTTTGGCAAATCACTCCAGTGGATGCATTTTCTTAACCATAAAAAATTGGAAGCATCATGTTAACACTATCCCAAGAGCCAGCGGCATCTGCAGCTGGGGCAGAGGAAAGCCGGGCTCCGCACAGCCCATCCTGCACCGGATCTTCCCAGGGCTGCTGGTTGACACAGCAGGTCTCACCAGCCGAGAGCTCAAAGCTCATCGGAGAGGAGTTGGCAGGTGTATGTGAACCTCAACATCATCTTTTCGGCTACAGAAATTGGGGCTCTTTTTCAAAGCCAGATCTCTGCCTCGTTATGAGCCCACCAGACACACACTATGAGAAACAACGAACACTTATGGCAACAACGAAGACCATCACTTGGTCCCTCCTTAGCTTCCCCATGCCTGCAGCCTACATTAATTAACGTGTGTCAGCTGGGCTGTGCTGTGGTGCATGCACATGTACATATCCTATGAGTATCTATATTGCATAAGAAGCAGATACTGCGGGGCAAAGGTTGGAAGAAAATTTCTTCTGCATGAGAATACCCACATCATTCGGCTAATGGAGAGGTAATTTTGCATGAGTTTGGACATGCACTTGCGTTAGAATTTTTAAATAATTTATGTGCTTTTTGTGAACAATTTTAATTAAATGCTATAATTCATACATGCCTTACCTTACAGCTGAAGGCATTAGGATTTATAAGGACAATTCATATACATTGTAGGCATCACAGAAACTGTACCCAAAAGAATGCAGAACCCTGCTCCCCACATTGGGCAGTAAAGGGGACTTCTGCAAACCTGCATTTATTTTGCCCCATGGAAAGATTTTAGCCTATTCAAATGCCTTTGATCCAGGTGAGAGGGAAAAAGTTCCTACATTCCTGTTGCCCTGCTTTGTAGTAAAATATCAAAGAGTTAGAAAAGCAGAGGCCCTTGTGCCATGCCAGGCACTCATATCCTTAACAAGCAGGTCTGCACGTCGTTCCTTTCTCTTTTTCTTTCCCTTGCTCCAAGGTGAGAGGTAGTTAGGAAAGCCAGGCTAATGCTCCCCATGTGGACGAACGCTGCAGGTGGCATTTGGCAGCTGCCTCAGCCTTCTCCCCCGAGAGCTGGGCTTGCTCAGGAGAGATGAATCATTCCCACCTGTGAAACTGCTGGGCTCGGTAACCGAGAACTGTATTTTTTCTCATGAGCTTTATGCCACCTGTGGGGGAAGGTAATAACGAAAAGGAAAGAAGAAGCAGTAAAGAGTGTACCTATGGGCTTTATATCTAGACTCCTATAAAAATCCCTCTCAGGCCTCCAAAGGATGAGCTCCTTATGCTGAATATTAAGTACAGTTCTCTCACAGAGCCCCTGCTATGAAGGGGGGGCTAGATCAACAGAGCTTAGCTCAAATACTGAGGTGGCTTCCTAACAAAGCAACGTTTATAAAATGTTAATATGGGGAGAAAACAAAAGCTTTCAGCAATAACTCCTTTTGAGAACAACATGGTATGGCTAGCCCAATAAGGGGTGGGTTGATTTATCTCACCTGTGCAAGCCCAGAATCTCCATATTTGGTGCTCTAGAGCAGCCCTCTCCCAGGCTTTTTGAGCCAGCTGGAGGGACTGTAGTTGTACCTGCTGTGCAAGGCCTTGATGGGAGCTACGGGGCACAGGTGAGAGCAGTGCCGTGCTGTTTTGGTGTCCTGGTGCGGGTCTGCCTCATCCCTGCACTGCTTTTTACAGGAATGGCACAAAAGGCTCTGTTCTCTTTGCAAAAACCAAGGATTTTCTTGTGGGTAATAGGGTCTAATCAGTTTTTGCCATTAGCCTTCAATTAACTAATGACTAACTTGAGATTGTCCCACAGAATGACATCCTTATGTGTGAATGGATGTGCAAAAGCTACGTAGAGTGTCTGAGTTTTTCCACTGTCATTGTCCAGTTCCAGAGAGTGTCAGTTCTCTGGCCAGGGGGACGTTATTAAAATGTCTTGGCCTGCATGAAAATCTTGCTGATGAACTGAAATGGGCAGAAAGCAGGCAGAAGGGTATCGCTCCTTGTGCTGCTGGCCAGTTTCTGTGTCAGATGTACTGCTTTTATTGCTCTCAGGAGGTTCAAAGATATTAAGGAAAGATTAGGTGATGGATGGATATCACTGGATGCCATTCAGAGGGCATCTGGCATTTGTTTACCTGTGTGCCGAGAGCTTGCCTAGATGAACTGCTGATGGAAGCAGGAGGCATTTCTCTGCTCATCAGAGCTCTTCTATTTGTTTAATCAGCAACTCTTGGTTCCCCATACTCTGTTATATGCAGAGACTGCCTCCGTGCTGGTATTATATGAGGATTATGTTACAGGTCAGCTTGATCTTCTCATTCAACACACAGCTCTTCTCCCCGTTTTGTTTGTGTTGGGCCAGACCATTGCATTGCATTTGTTGATGCCTGATGAAGGGCCCTGCAAATGCCGGGCTCTTCACAAAGCAGATATTGATAGATTAATTGCTCACTGATCAAATCGGCGGTGAAACCCACTCTCAGGTGAGGCTGTGAGATGAGATAGGAAAAAGCTATGTTCATGCTGTTGCTTGAGAACATAATGTGCACCACTCCCTGAAATCTCTGGGGAAAGCACCTGTCCCTGCAGCCTCCTTTTTGTGAGGCTAAAATGTTGGATAAGAGCTTCATAGGAGGCAGGAGAAGACTTGCTGTGTGACCCCCAGTGTCTGCACATTGCATTCACTACGAGTCATAGCAGGTGGTGATGGTGAAGAGGGGTGCTAAGGCAGGATGAAGAAAGAGATCTGTGGCAATCAGTGAGGGCTTTGTGTGTGTGTTTTAAATGTGTTCAAAAGAAGGCAGTACCTGTGGTTTTCCCACTGTAGAAGGGACAGAAGGAAATGACTTTCAAGAAAGATTTATATGAAGAGCCTGTAAAGGTTGGGAGAGGGCACTTGAGACAGCAAAGATAAAGCCAGGTGACCACAGCAATGTGGTTTTCTGCACACACAGAATTGTTTGTGCTTTGTTATCTAGCCTCACATAGGTGCCTGAGCATTTGTGCTGATAATTTCATTAAGTCTTTTTGCTCATAATTGTGGGTCATTACGTCTCTTAGAGGAAGGCTGGGGAAACGGCAAGGCTAACAGCCAGCTCCTCTGGGTTTTCTGTATGCATGAGGCTCTGCTTCCATAAAGGAGAAGTGGAAATCCTGTTCACTAGGGAAGAATGTGTGAGGCTCAGCCTGGATGAAGTTTGTGTGCTCTCTTTAATAAGCACTGCTTTTCTGTCTATAGACATTCGAACTGTCTGAATTAGAAGGCAGCCTGAAGGGACAGGTATTATGAAAAGAGCTGCCAAGGCCTTTGTGTGTCAGTGGGAGGCTCCTGATTATCACAAGAGGATCTAAACGTGAAGGTGACATTCAAAAGACCATTAAGATAAAAGCCAGGATGAATTTCTTTCCAACCTCACTTAATAGAAACTTTTGTTTAAAAGCACCTTTCCTGGGAGAAGGAAGAAAAGGATAACCTAGGTAACTTGGAATGCTTTAATTAAGTGCAGTCAGCTGCTTGAGAAAGTAATAACTTAGTCAGGAGATGTAATCAGATTAATGGCAGAAGTAATAAGAATGTCAATATATGTCACAAATATGTATTTCTAATCCTTCAGTCATGCATGTCTAGTGGAGAACGTGATACCAGCTACTTCCAGATATCCTTCCAGATAACAGCTTAGAGAAAAGATACAGACAAAATCACCTCCATCTGGAAAGCCAGCTCTCTCTGCACAGCTCATGGAAGTTTGGCAAATCAAAATAGGTTTTGTTGCTTTTTTTTTTTTTTTTTTTTTTCTTGCTACTTTCTGACTTACTGTTTATTTGTCCTGTGATCTCTCTGCAAAGTTCTTTTCGGTATACTCTCCAATGCTTTTTGCAGTGTAGTTTTAAATGAAATATGTGATTGGGCTAAGTCCTTTCTGTTTGGAAACAGTCCACAATTTAACATTTCTCAAGCTTGACCAAACTGTAATCAGGAAAAACGTTACATTTTTCATCACTCTTTTTTTCCTATTATAATCCCGTGACCTTTTTCCAGAAAGGAACAGAAGTGTTTGTGTGTATCTCTGTGTACATGTACAACTGATGGGCTCTTAACTCTGAGCATTTACCAGCTTGTAACATTAGCCTGGGACACAGAAGTATGCGTAGAGGAGGAGGGGGAGGTGGAAAAAAGCCTCCAAACAACAAAAAGTTCTTGTTAATGATGATAGATTCCCATAGGGCCAATCCTTTCCAATACAGCCAGTGCTGTGGTCGTCTTAGCTGGGCCTGGGGAGCTGCTGCTGATCAAACTTAGCCCAAAGCTTTGGCACAAACACGGCTGAGATCTCCAGACCCAAACTAGCATCTCAATAAAGCTTTTTTTCTGCTTCAATATCAGGTGTTGGCAGTGGCTGCAATCTGGCCAGCTCTCTCTTTTCTCCTCTGTCAGGTGCTTCCCACGTGCATCTCAACAGAAGCAGGAATGGGCAGTAAAAGGATTGCTTAATTTACTGTTGCTTTATTAAAGGCAAATCTATAGGTATCCACTTAGCTCTATGGCAGTGTGTTGCACTGCACAGTTGAGCTTTATAGTTCACGGCTCCTGCTGAAGGAAATGCATTAAACGAGTAGGTTGCTTTTACTGTGTAGGATCCATGGCAGTTCAAAGCCTGCCTGCTGCCTTCATGAGTTAGAGCCAACTTTTCCTACAGCAATTTCCCTTTTTTCCCTTGAGGGCTGTCCATCCTATGCAGAGCAGAGGTCACAGAGCTCTGCATCCAGCCTGCAGACCTGTACGGGGCAGGATCCATAGTGGAGGCTCCTCCACCCTGGCTTAAAAAGTATCTGCGGGGTGTTGTGGTGAGAGCTGCCTCCCAGGGAGCTGCCCTGATGGGGCTGCCCCTGGGCTAACTCCCACTTTGAGTTATGGCTCTTGATTGCTGTGCAAGGGAGCTTTCCCCTCTGGGAGCTTAAATGTGATCCTTTAGGCACCCAAAAGGCCATCAACAAACGTGCAATGGTAATAACCTGAGATGCATTAGAACCTCTTGCCTAGCTGTGAGAGGCTTTCCAGCCTGGCAGGTTTTTGTGAGTTGTTTGGCTCTCCTAGAGGTGGTTCTTGCTTGCACTCCAGCCCATCATTTGATCTTAAAAGCACCCATGGGTTCCCACCATAGCAGTTTGTCATTTTGCTAATGACTCTTCACTGTTTTCCTACCTCTGTGGATGCCTCTAACAGTATTTACTTATGGCTGGGAGAGTACAGGCTTTGGAATAATTTAAATGTGCAGTGTAAGAAGTACACACAAACAAGCTCCAACTTCTGTGTTAAGTGGGGCTGCCCACTGGGTAAAGTGGGAGGTGGAGGAGGCGGTTTCAAGTCATGTAGGAAGGCAGTGGGGGGATGAGACAGCTTGGCCATCGTCACGAGAGACTCTTAGCCCCATCTCCTGCCCCAAATGTCTCATGTGGCTGGGGACTGGGGAGTAGCAATGATGGGTCCCTTCTAGCTGGCGCTTTAGGGGAATATTGTTCCAAGTCCCACGGTGTAAAGTCTAGCTAGGATTGCTACAGCAGTTGTTTGTTATGTGGTAAACTACTTATATCACTGCATATATCTCCTTGTGTGTTCTTTTCCATCTAGTGCTATATCTGTCTCTCGCACAGTATCTATTTCAGAAGTTCGTTTTGTTTTGGATTCTCTCTTGATTTAGCACGGAGATGAAAGACAGTCTCTGCTCTCGTCATTTTTCCTGCTCTTCATAAGTCTGTCTTAACAAAATGCCTTCAAATTGCCAGAGTTAGTAACAGGTACAGGCATAGCTCTGCGTTACCTGCTATTGGGCAAATTCTCCCAGGTTCCTGTTTAGAAATAGTCATGTTAGCAACTCCAAGAAGTTGAAGATGAAAATAACTGGGGCCTGTCTTCTTGCCAAAGCAGGCCTGCTGTCTTGCATACACTCACTATCGCTTTGCCCAACTTAATTTTAAGCATACTAAGTATTGGTGCTTCTGCCACTTTACTCTTGAGAGATAATGATGCCTATCTCACTGCCAAGAAGTCTTTCCTGATATTCTGCATTTTCCTGTCATATCCTTATCTTTGGATGCTAATTCTATCCTAGTCCATCCTGCTGGCTGGCTCCTTGCTCTTCAGTGGTTTTAGAACCTCTTAGACTTTCTCTGTCACCACTTGACTGTGCTGTAAGTGTTAACTCTTTGAGGCTTCCTCCTTTTTTGCTTGCAGTTCTGCCTCGCTGTCTTTAGGAGTCAACATTGCCAATCTTAAAGTAAGTCTCATGGATGAAGCACTACAAATTACTCTTGTGTTCACTTTACCAACTGGAAGAGGGGAAAAAATGCCAAAATCAGAGAAATCTGCCAAAATCACAGAGAAAAATAATTTTAGTGTGATTTGATTAGTTTTTCAGGAAGAATATTTTTGAATTACATGTGTCAAGAAGGTGAATAACTGAACTCATAGTTCACAGGGATATATGATCCAAAGGCTTTCTTTTGCATTTTTATTATGCAGGAAACCACAATAAGTCAGTGTAAGTGCTGCAAGGAAGTGCATTTGGCCTGTGCTGGAGGAGGAGCTGGCGCAGTTGTGTGAGATCTGCTGCTTGGGGCGGGTAGGAACCACAGCGGGGTGGTTCACAGAGCTGCTCCGTCACCTGGGCACTGGAGGAACTGGCTGCAAGAGAGCACTTCTGTTACCAAGCTGTTTACTCGAGCAGAAGCCCCCACATTGCCTTAGGGAAACAATCTGCAGAGGACTCGAGATATTTAAAAAGTAATCTCCTCTGATTAACTGTGGTATATTTAAAATGCTCTATGCATGGTGACAGATTCCTTCTTGTTGCTAACTGCTCATTCTTACTGTGTTTAGGATCAGGGTGTTTTGTGACCTGTTCTTCTCTACAGTGTTGCACGCTAGCAACAACATCAACAAAAAATTACCCTTCTGTTAGGCAATTTTCTGAGCCTTCCTGTTGCTTCCTGGCTAGGATATCTGTTCCTGGCAAGCAAAGAGTGGCTGGGGGACAAATGAGAAGCACAGAAACATGGGTGTTGGTGTGTGGGTTCAGTCACGAGGGTCAGGGATCAAAAGCATGGATATTGCTGGGGTGATGGCAATGTGTGGAAAAGGCAAGGGAAGGGCATCCCTCTGCCCCACCGGTTGCCCAGCCCTAAGGTGCATTTTCAATAGACGTGTGCCCAGGGACTCAGTCCCATGGGCCCCGTGGCAGGACCACATGCACGTTTTGTTGCCTGGCTCTTCATGGCTCTGGTCACACGCTGCTCCTCTCTGTCACATTTCTTTGGTGGGTTTTACACCTGAGGACCTTTTTGCATTGGGCTGCTCCCTGAATAACAAAGCTATCTTTAGCTGTGCTGAATAATTCACATTTGTTCATATTTACAGAGAGGCCAGAGCTTTCCTGTGATGTCCCGAGTGTTTAAAGAAAGACTCAAGGTCTTTCTGGGAACAGATAAATTTATTAGTAAATCATCCCTAAAAAGCCATAGCCTATTCTTATCCCCAAGGCAGCCCCTTCGGACACTGTCCACATGTCTCACTAGAGCACCACAGCAGTTCCAGGGTCAGGAAGAAACTGGATATCCCTGCAAGATCCTGGGAAGGGGAGGATTGGGCTTTGGAGCTTGCCAGCACAATCAATAACAAAATGAGTAGAAAGGAGAAGTGTCTAAGAAGCCTATGACCCTTGAGAGGGCAGCATAGAGTTTGCAGCTCACAGCCAGCAAGAGGAAATTTCTCTTAATGAGTGAACCACCGCAGGGGCTGGATGTGCACGAAACCCTTTAGGACTTTGGTCTTTAGACTTCCCAGCAATAGAAGTTTGCCTGAAAGGCAGTTTCCTCAAAATATGGCATCAGCAGCCTCACAAACATACATATGTTCTGGCAAAATGAATTTTAAATCAATCTACCAGCTCGAAGTGCAAGCTGAATAACTGAAGGGTGCATGTGCTAGGAGGGAATATATTTGGGTCTCAGTAAAATATTCAAAAAGAGTCTCTTAAAAATCATTTGATTTAGCTTGGCTCTGACAAAGACTTAGCAATTTAAAACGCTACGCAAAGCCCTACTAATAACGAATAGCAGGTGGCATGGAGAGCCCAAGAGAATAGAGGGGTGCTGAGATATACAGCATTAAACAGTCTTGCAATCTATATTCAGCAATATGTCCACAAAGGAGCTGGGCGAGGGAGTAAGTAGGATCTGATTGCTGTTCCTAGAGAGTGCTGAGCAGGGAGGAGCTGCAGGCTCTGTGGGCTCACAGAAAAAGGAGGAACAGCTAGAAATAATGAAGAGAAATCCATTTGTAGGGAATGCAGCATGATCCCAAAGCATTGCTACTCACTGGAGACAGGAATGTTGAAAGATGTTTAAGGTTGGCAGCAAATAGTAAATGATAGATCTGCAATGCAACAGATCCCTCCACGGTATTTATTTCCATGGTATCTGAGCGCTGGAGAGATTATGTAACCAGACGCTTTTTGGACAAACTCTTTTCTCTGCTAGGATATGGTAGGAATTTTAACTGTTGACTTTTATTTTGTGCTGGAGGGATGTGCTAAGCTGAGAAAGCAGGGGCTGGTGTCTAGGCTTAGGTGTAGCAAGGTGATCCCATTGCTGTGGAAGAATAACCAAGGCCATGCTGCTAATGCCGCTGGTGCCACTCGCTCGGGCGCGAGCCACCGTGTCGGTCAGTGCTCTTGGTGGGAGCCCAGGCCTGAAGCGTGGCCCTTGGTGGGCTCTGGGAGCTGCTCTTGGGGCCAGTCTGCTGCTGAGGGATGAGCCAGTGGAGGGCCCGAGGTGCCGGAGCGGCGCCTTCCCTGCAGGCTCTGTAGGAGGACGTGTGGGCTGCTCAATCTTGGGAGAGATGACTTGATATCTTATTCTATTTCTAGAAACCCCAACCCTTCATTGCTAAGTGGTGTTTGGTGCAGAAGCAGCAGTGGGAGGCAGCAGAGGCTCTGTTCAGGGTGGCACGGGTCTTTGCCCTTCAGCAGTGGGCAGAGTTTAGGCAAATCAAACATATGGTAGCTCCTGTTTGGCTGGTGGGAGGTGGAGAAGGGCACATGGAGAAGGACACATGCTCTTCCCCTTGCAGAGGAGCATGTGCCTTGCATGGAGAACCAGCTCCAGCAAAGCCCTGCAAACCCTTCTCCTCCACATCGCTGCAAGTGCCATGTGATTGTCATGGGCATTTACATCCGACCCACCTTGTCACCCTGGTGTTTGAAGCACTTGGACAGGTTGTGCCAAATGTGTTTAAAGGGGCTTCAAAGTTATCAAGGGACCTGTAAGCTCCACAACGAACTGCAAGCAGGAGCATCATCCCCAGCTTTGCCCCTCGGCCAACAAGGCCATGGGTTGCACAAAGCGCTGCAGCGTGTGGCACTGAAAAACACGTGAAGAGGAGAGTTGTAAGGCAAAAGCCAACACATTTCATAGGGAGGAGGAGGCAATGGAAGATTATAGTACAACTAAGTCCACCCAAGATGCATCCACAAGGCGGGCTTTATCAGTCCTGTTGCTCCCTGGGCTGTTCCTCTTGCTCCAGCACAGCTTGCTCCCAGACAGCGGTGTGGTGGTGAGGGCTGCATGGGGTGAGGATGTGAGGTTAGGACTAACTGAACAAACTCTGTGTCTTGTCACAAAGATATCTTAATGGGACCAGGAAGTATCCAGGATGTCCCCAGATAGCGCATTGATGACCATGAATCGTAAATTGCTCTGGAGTCACAAGGCCAAGTTCTGTCCCTCTTCCCCAGTATAATCCTATTAAAGATCACAGGGCTGCATCATGCTATTTGAGAAGAATTTGACCTATGCTTCCCCCAAAGCTGCCATAATGAGGGCTATTCTGTGGCAGGGCTTGTTGCTGTGCTGAGAGGAAGTCAAATGAGGCAGATGTTTGGGGGTGACATGGTGTTTTCTTGGTGTAGGCTAGCAGAAGAGAACAGCACATTGACTAATTCGGTGTATCCTGGCGCCTGACATGCCCTCCGTCTGCAGCTGGAAAGCTGCTCAGTTCTGTTAACCCTCTACCCCAGGAAAAAAGAAAACAAGAAACCAGCCAAAGACTTGGGTACAGCTTCTGCATGTTTCCTTTTGTGTAAAATTATGGGCAGCCTATTCCATGCTGCCTTATGCTGGCTTCAGTTTAAAGTGTATTAAAGTCCTGCTCTGGATGAGGTTGGACTGGAACCGAACCACAAATCCTAAGCAGCAGCAGAGCAACAGATTTGCACCCTTAGGTGTGCAGCCCATGGTCAGCACCAGTGCAGATCTCGAGTGCAGATCTCTCGAGCACCCAGCACAAGCAGGAGCTGAGGGGGAAGGCCCCCATCAAAGCACAAGTCGCAGCACAGCATCCATGGACCTCAGGGGTCAATTAGTATCAAGGGTCACTTCATCTCCAAAGGGCTCTGAGCTTCCTGCAAGTCAGATGTCAGGCTGCAGGGGCACTGCCATCAGGCAGGGAAAGCCGAAGTCGGCCAAGGGATTTGTAACACAATCCATAGATGATAAATGATGAGCAACAGCACAATTGTCAGCTCCATCTAAAGCCAGTATTAACTGTTTCTGCAAGTACCAATAATGGAGGAAAAATGACAATATTCTGTGGTGTCTTGGGGGTTTTATTTGTGCTTTACAGGTATTGAATCGTGCCCTGCTTCCCTGTGTGAGGTAGCCTGTTTTGCTGGGAATGCACTGCCCAAGCCCCTGGTGCTGAGGCGCTTTATCTAGAGCGGATTTTAGGGAGAAGGGGATGGTGTCCTGGCCTTCCTGGGCTGCAAAGACCACCCCTCCTGGGTGCTCGGACATGTGGGGCTGCAATGGGGATTTGCCAGCAACAGGCGAGCTGTGCTTAATGGGCATGTAGATGAACAGTCGTCTTCAATTAAAAGCAAATGCCCACGATGGTAATAGCGGCGTGCTGTTTAAATTCATGAATAATGAAATTCCAAGGCTAATCTTGTATTCTGCTGTTGGAGAGTGAAATTAATGCTTCCTGGGGAAGCGCCTGGCCCTCTGGCAGCTCTGAGCTCACCTGGGTCTATCCCCCAATGAGGTGACACAAGAAGGTAAAAACTGCTCCGGGCCACAAGGTCTTTTTCTTGGGTGTTAGTGCTTCTAATTGGAAATTGCAATAAGGAGAGAGGAGGCAGCAGGGGGTCTAAGCAAGAGAAGATATCCAGGGATATGCACAGCCCTCCAAGTTTAGCATCTGAGCACCTCACCGTGGTAAAGTATTCTTGTTATCCTCACGAGGGGTTAGTGGGAAACAGATCTGTCTGTCCCCTCTTGCAGCTGGGGACTAGCAAGGCCGGGTAGTTTATGTCACTTGCCCAAAGGGTTTGCAGCAGAGCTGGGAGCTGGGCTCAAACTCCCCTGGGCCCGGCTGTGACCCTCAGGTGCTCCTTCGTGCCCTCTTTGTGGAGCAGCCTGGCACTAGTGCTGTGACTCCAGGCGCGTGAGGAAGCGGCCAGGTCACCCGGCACGGACTCCGTGCTGCAGCGGCGGCGGGGCAAAGCCGCCCGCCCACCCCCGGCATCGCCAGACCCCGGCTTCCCGCTCCCAATGGCACAGGCAGGACTTTAAACAGAAATGGAGAGCTTGAAGATGCTGCAGCTAACGAGAGCAGCACAACCTGCTGCTACTGGGGAAAACAAGTCGGGCTTTAAATAAGCTGCTGTTGCAGCAAGTGCTGCCTCAGAGCTTGCTGTACTTCAGGCCCTCTGAGCTAAATTCCTTTAAACAGCATTTAGGTGCATTGCAAAACCTGAATATTTGGAGTATTTTCTGCCCCTCTTTCTATATTACCCACTCAAGGAGCGCTGCTTTCAGCTGCACCAAGAACCCCTGTGTGCCCTGGCTGTGCTGGGAAAGCAGAGGGTGCTGCCCTTGGAGCAAAGGGGGCCGTGATTTATGGGATTTATTCCATAGAATAAGGAATGAGCATGTGTGAGCAACTGCCTAAATCTTGGGATCTGGTGTTGGTAGGAAGCCTCCATTCCTGGTTTCGTTCCAGGGCGCAAATGAAGATATGTTTTTCATGTGCTCAGAAATCACAGGAAATTCATATTTCAGACACAGCTACTTCATTCTTTTTGTCATCATAAAGGAAGCTTCATGGACCTGCGGTAGCTGCTGCCTCCAAGTGACCTGGTCTCTGCTCTCGCACTGCTTAGGCTTTGCTGTAGATACCAGCACTGGGGAGCAGTGGAGCTAGCGAGGACCACGCCAGTTTGCCTGCAGTGCTCAAGAGCTTCCCAAGTCTGTGTCTCCCAGGAAACAACTTCATCGAGTGTGAGGAAGCTCCGCATTTCCAGCTACTTGCTCGCTTCCATGGAAAGGCTGTAGAAATGCGGCAAGTCGCAGTGGGTTCCTGAAGAGCAAGTCAGCTTGCAGGAAAACCCATCCCCAATCCCGATGCAGCAGTGCTGGCTGAGCAATTTTAAAATCTGCCTTAATGTTATTTGAAAATTCAAGGGAAGACAGTGGTTTATGAGACATGTTGCTACCCGCCTGCAAAATACTTTGTGCAAAATCCCTATTTCAGCTTGTGCCCATAGGGGGCTTATTTGCTTTCAATAGGAAGATTGGAGAGGAAAAAGAAAAAAAGCAGAGAAAAATGTAATTTTCGAGTAGAGATGAAGCACATGGAGCCTTTTTCACCGCAGCTGGGGCTGCGGCACGCACGGTTCCCGCGTAGGAGGGATCCTGGTGCAGCCGCACGCACAGGGGCAGATGCCCTTCACGAGCAGGGACATCAGCGCCGGGGCCGGTCGCCCTGCTCCCCTACCCTGCTTGTGCTTTAAGGAGCAGCGTGGCTGCAGCCGAGCTTGGCTCTGCCACCCAGGCTTTCTAAAATAAACTGAAATCTTCATGGGAGCGCTCAGAAAGGTTTGCTTCTACATGGCTGCTGAATAAACAGAAACCAGGAGGATTTGCTGTAGAGCACATTCCAGACCTCAGCTATAATGCCAGAGGTCTGAGCGAATCAAAATACCATGGCTCTCATGATAAATAACCATCAGAGATATCTAATCATTGTTTTTAAGCAACTATGGGCTGGCAGAGAAAGCAAGGGTGACCTACAACAAATGTGCCTGCCCGTGAGGAAAAAGGAAGAAAGAAGGGATGTGATGGCACCATCCTGGAAGCGATGTGAAGCCCTGATGCAGCCCAAGATGCCTGTCTGGAAGCTGATGCACCTTGCCCAAAGCCTTGCAAAGCCCTTCCTGCAGCGTGGAGTGAAGGCAGCAGCAAAGCTTAGCCAGAACTAGCAAGAGCTGTCCTGGATGAGCTGCGGTGAGGTCTTTCCTTGGTGTCCCTGAAGACCTGGACCACTGCACTATCCGCCCTGTTATGGGCACCTGCAGACACAACCCAAGACCAGATGCTTTTAAAAACATTTCTAGGCTCTCTGTAGACACAAAAGTTAATTGTCAGCTGAAAAAAAAGGAAGCTGCCTTTTGTGTTTGAAACTGTTTCCCAACTCTGTGGTTAGCAGAGAGGTCCCAAAGGGGCCTCAGAGCGGAGGCCAGATCGGGGAACTGGTGTGGAGCAGCGCGTGCCTGATGAACAGGAGCTCCTGCCGAAAGATGGATGTGGCTTCTCATCCTACTTTGTGGATGCATCTAGCACACAAACAGAGGTTTATTGTAGCAGGCTGCTGCCAAGCATCTCTCTTGGGCAGGTGACTTTTGGGAACTCCTTTTTCAGATAGGGAGCACCAGGGATGGTGCACCTGAAGGAAATATCAGAGAAGCACAAAGGAACAAGCTAGAGAGGCGGAGCAAAAAGTAAAGGAAAAAAAGATTCCAGAAGACCAAAGCAGAATGTGAATGGAGAATGATGCATGGAAATGGGCAGCTAGGGAAGCAGACACCAGGGAGCACAAGGCAGACCGAGGAGCCAGTGCTCCAGCAAGGAGAGGGAAGAAAATACCAACAAGGAGATGGGGGCTCTGAGTGGCCTTTACCAACACACACTTGCTTGTTCCAGCCCGAGGGTCCCTGGTGCCTGCAAGGCTCCCTGCTCCAGCGAAGCACAGAAGAGTTAACTCCCCCTCCGCTCTCCTCCAGAAGACAGAAGATGGAAATGTTTCGTACTGAGCTATTTTTAAATCGTTCAAGAAATGCATTGCTAACAGAAGAACAGCATAACTGACATTTCCCAGAATCAGCTGATGAAAGTGCACAACACAGCTCCTCTTGGCAGTCCAGAAAAGGTAGAACAACTTAAAATAGGTTGCAAATAGAAGGGAAAAGCAGGAAACCATTAGAGAGCCCTGCAGGCAACCCCCCAAAGTCCACTTTAACTGCTAGCCCTTGACCTTAAGGCAACAGAGAGCAATTAAGCCAGGAGACCAGGAGATGCTCATTTCCCTGTCGCACCTCCAAATAGCTCCAGCTTGTTGCTGGAGACCACGGGCATCGATCCCGATGCCACTTGTCCCTCTGCCACAGGAGCTGCCTTTGGGATGAGGGGCTCTCCGCACCATATAGCCTGTGGTTTTCCATCTGGGACGGATGCTGCAGGGATGGAGCATCCGGAGGGATGGGGGGTCCTTGCCACGCAGCCTGGGCTGAGCCCTGCCGCCTCGCTTCACGCCACTCACCCTCTGATTCGTAGGCTCCCTTATGGAGGCAGCATGTGGCATAAAGTCATGTATTTAAAAGGCAGCCAGAAAGAGGCAGAGGCATGACAACTCAAAATAGCAAAAGGGTCTGATATGTCCCGGGTAATCACATACGCGCCACTCTCCTCAGACAGGAACATTTTCTATCTGAGGGCTTATTGTTTAACTGTTAAATATGAATTTTGCAGTGATCATTCCAGAGTAATTTTCAAGCAGGAAAAAAAAATCAAATAGGAGTGAATTTGGGCTGTTATACAGCCTGAAACAGTCAGGAGCTCAGGAGATGAGGTTACCATGGTCTCTTCTGACCCCCTAGTGCAGGAAGAGATGCATTTCCTTGTCAAAATGCACCAGAGAGCAATACAGCAGGCACTGAAACGAGGTGGTGCAGCTAAAAACAGGTACTATGAAAAGCTTGGCAGAAAATACCCTTCCTGTTGGAATGAAGGCAAAAATTCTACTCGGATCATAAATGTGCCTTGCTCGTTTCACTTTTATTTTCATTACAGGCCTCAAAACAAAACCCCTTTTCTGGCTTGGTTTGGGGAGCCAGGTGTGAGTTACGCTCCCGTCGCTCACCTCCCACATGGCCAAGACGAGGGGATGCGGGGGAAAAAGGTCTCCCGAGCTGGAAGGGCCCATGGGAGGGAGCGCCTGGACAAGGATGCAGAGTGTGGGCCAGCCTGACGTGCTCGACGTGCCCTCCGCACCGACGGGCCGAGCGGTGCCTGCGAATATTTGCAGAGATGTCTCGCAGGAGGCGGGCAAAGCAAAGGGGAAAACCTTTCAGCTGCGAAGAAGAAATAGCAGCGGATACTGGTGGTAGCCCAGGTGTGTCCCTGGATGAAATACGGCAGGTAGGAGCAGCTGCTGGTGTGTGTTGGTTCAGTCTTTCCTCTCCAGGGCACCTTTCAGATGCGAGGAGCCCACGTGCTGCACGACATGTCCCGCATGGCCGGGGCAGTTGTGTTACACGATCGCTGGCACGCTTTGCTCTCCACTGGACACTTTACACCGAGCCTACGAAGGTGCTCCACGAGCCCGGCAAGGAGGTTGTCCATCTGCCTATCATGTCACTATGTCTGGAGAAAATGGACTCCTGCAGGAGGGTTTAAGATTTGATGCTCTCCTTCAGGAGGAACAACTCTCAAAAACACTCAAGTTTACTTTCAAAAGTAAACTTTCAAAGTTTGTTTTTCCTGATTCTCTGAAGCGTGAGGCGGATCTGTTGAAAAAGGACTTGGCCTATTTTGCCGTGTACTCCTCTCCCACGCGGCTTCTGCTAATGCAGGCCACGAGTTACTCCCTGACACCTGATACTCCCCGTGGGCACCTCATGGGTGAGCAGGGTGCTGAGCTGGAGTGCACCGCTTGCCACCGCATCACGAACATGGGAGCTGTGGCCAACAGGTAGGAAATGTGCCAGGAGCCACCAAACCAGCAGAGTCAGGAGCTCGCACGGCCACTTCTTCACTCTGTTCACTAAAATAGTCTTCTGCCTGGTGGAAGGCACACTGAGGAGAGGGGAAGAGGAATGGGTTTGGGAAATGCTGCATCCATTTGTATTGTTTTGTGCATGCAGGGGGGAAAGAGATGGTGCAATTTGCCTGGAGGGTCAGTTCCGCAACTGGAAATATTTAATTAAGTGAATTATTTTCCTAGTAGTACTTTAAAAGGTTATATCCCCAATTAACAGTGCATTAGACCTATTCTGAGCCCCATTTTGATATGCTCAGCGGACTGTGAGGAATTTACTGCCAGCTTAAGACAGATGAAAAAAAGGTAGAAGTTAAATCAGTGGCCAAAAGAAGTTTCTGGCTCCTTGTCAAGGCACCCACATGCCTCATTACCTGGGTTTAAAACCAACGGAGTGGCTTAAGAGGGCTGTTTATTACTCCCTCCCTTTCCACCTTTGCTGAAAAGAGGGCTTGGGCTCCAAAGCCTCTCTTTGCTAAGTTGTACTTCTGCTTTTTTGCACGTGCATCCTTTCTTGCTCGAGCGTGGTATTTGCATGCAGCTGATAACGTGCCACCTGGTAACTGCTCCTCTCACGCCGCTTGGAACAATATCCTGCCCCTGCTCCAGCTGTTCCTACTGGGAGCACTGTTACGCCCCGCTGCGAGACCCGGAGCCAAGTGATCTGGCGGGAGGGAGCTGGTGTTATTGGGGTGAATGTATGCTCGCCCTTTCCTACCCCAGGGTAAGCGGAGCTTTTCGTCAGCTATAAAGCCTGCTTAAGCGACGGGAACGTGGCTCTGCCAAAGAGGAACGTTGATGCCTCTCTTTATGCCGGCCCTCAGTGTTGCACCGTGTGAGGCCTCCGGCTCTTTCCTCTGGCTGTCCCAGTTTCCTTGGGGTCCTCAGTAGCACTGGCACAGAGCTCAGTTCACCCTAGCTCTCACACCCCTTGTGCCAACCCAGGTTTAGCAGCAGGACCCTTCTCTGCCCGCCCCAGTCACCAGTGCAGACCTGGCTGCCTGAGCCACGGCTTGCCAGAAGTTAGGGATGGGGAGGACTATTGCATAAAGCCTCCTCGCAGCTGTAAACTCCATCTCGCTGCTTCTGAAACACTCCGAAGGAATGTGATGAGGTAGCTTTATTATTTTTAGCCTGCTTTCCTAAGTGAATTATGCTTATGCAATTACGTCTCTGCAGCCCGACCCTCCCTGCCCCTTGTGCACGAGCTCTGACAGCTTTTAAATCCGTAAACTAATTGTAACCAAATGCAGTAGATGGGGAGAAGGAGTGTCTGAGCCGTGTGGGAAAGCGGCACGTGGGCAGGCGGGCAGCGTGTGCCCTTGCCAGTCTGCCACCAGCCTCCAGCTCTTTCCTGCCTTCCCAGATGTGCCAGGGTGGCTGGATGGAAGAGACCTGGATAGGTCAGGGACAGGACATCAGTAATTCTCAACAGGATTAAAATCTGCTTGATTGGATAAGGAGAGGGTGCTGGAACTTGCTGCGGCACATCGGCAGGTCCTGGGCAGGAGTGCATGGGACACTCGTGCTTGCTCTGCAAAGCGAGCCTGCTAATGCAAAACAAAATACTGAAGCTTGAAGGGCCAGGCTTCCTCTTTCCAGACTGAATTACTTCTCTCTTAAGGTGCAAAGTATCCCAAAGCTGTGTTTGTTGAAACACATACAAAGCCGCGATGAGGTGACAAATAATTTGTGCAGTACTTGCTAAGGGGATGAGTGCAGGTGTATGTGAGCTGCTGCCTGGGGCGTCAGTGTTCAAATAGGAAGGAGCTTTCCAGGCTTGTGAAGGTTCCCAGGCCGTGGTGAACACTGGTGTGACCTTCTGGACATCAGTGCAGGCTCTGTGAGCACCTGTGTGCATCGTGTCCCAGGTGTCAGGGGTTCGGGGTTTAACATCTGCACGAAGAATGACCATCATTAGACTTAAGGTTCACTGTATATGAAGAGTGCGAGACAATTATGTTCAAAGGGTGGGTGAGGAGTTCACGGGATAAATCGCTCAGCATGTGCATGCATTGTATGCAGCATTTACTTATTAACTCAATTAACCAATGAATGTCATAATTTTCTCCAGAAATGAAACAAATTAGGTATTTAATGAATACAGCATAATTGTGTTATAGATAATGTTATGACGGGTGCAGCTAGGACAGCTGATGGCAGAATTACACCTTGTCTTGTCTGCTGGTGTCAGCCTGGTATCCAGCTGTCTGAGCAGTCCTAGGCTGCCCTTGTTCCTCCGATATCAGCTTCTATTTCCTAACTGTGCAGCCACATCATCAGCCTTTTATTCGTGCTTGAACATTTCTTCTTCAGTATCTCCCTCGAGCAGAGTGGTTCTGCTGGGGAATATGGGGTTTTTTTTAGGGAGAAGCATTATTTCTTTAATGGTGCTGGATACAAGCTGACATTTAACGGCAGAGCCCTAGCTAACGCCAAGCCTGTTTGGATGATAGAAGTAAAGGCAGCCTGAGTATAATTTCTTTGTCTACCTTATAATTCAGCCTGTTTTTTGAAAAGTTACTTGGCCAATGGCCAATCTTTGAACAATTAGAGCTTTATTTCGCTCCATCAAGCAGAAGGCTTGCAGGAAACTCAACTCCATCTGAAGCACCACAGTGGAAGAGAAGAAGAATCTCACCTTGCAACTGGAGCGCTGCCGATTGCAGAGAGAGCCGAGCTGTCCCTGGGGTCATTGCTCCCGCGCCCTTGAGAAACGCTCCCAGGTCAGGCTCTTCCCTGAGTACTCTCTCATTTGGGAGGCTTCAGTATTTGTGTGCCTGTCCTGAAGGCTTTGATCTCTATCTGCTTCTGGGATTCTTGACTGCTTCCAAAAGCATGACATGTGCATAATCCTCTTTTTTTTTTAATTTTAATTTTTGGCTTTATGAGCTTTGTGTAACTGTACTCCTATGAATAGATTGCAGTTGAATGTTACAGTTGTAAGAGGCTCATAGTTAAAGAGAGATGTAAAACTACTAAAATATCAGCTTAGCTATGATTTTTAAACAAAGGCAGGCAGCTGCACCTATGTGGAAAATGCACTTGAAAACATTCGATTTATTCTGACATTGAGATTTCACAGTAGGTCGGATCAAAAACTTATTAGAAATCTATAGGAGAGGACACCTCAGTGACATAAAGTCTAAGTGCTATTTTTCAGTAACTAAAAGGAGTTCAAAAGCAGCCCTTACGCATTCAAAATGCCAAAATCTGCTACAAAAATATTTAGCCATCCAAATCAAACAAATCCTCTTTCCCACCATGACTGCAAGATACTCTTCTTTTATATTTGGCCTATTTAGACTGTGAACTGCCTACTACCTGCAATACCATGCCAAGAAAGACAAAATACAAACCACTAAACTCCAAACAATCAGGTAATCAATGACTCAGGCAGATAAAATCAAGGAAATTAACTGAAAGCACAACAGCTTTTAAAGCCATAAACCACTGCAAACATCAGTTTCCATCTGGTATGGAGGATGATAAGGGATGGGGATATATGTGTGTGTCTCCAGCTCCCACTCATTTCCAAAGGGGGAAATTGCCAAAACAGCCTGGGAAAGGCAGGCCAACGTAAAGGGGATTTGCAGGGTTCTCTCAAGGCAGAGAGTGAAACTGCAGAGGGTGAGGAGAGCTGGGATGGAGCAGCCCCTTTGCCAGAATTTCCTCCTCCCATGGCCCCATCCCTGCTGGCTGGACCCATGAGTGCCTGCTGCCAGCTGAGTAGTTTCCAGGCACGAACAGAAGTCAAGCTGTGACTGCTGGATGTGGAAAATCTCTGCATTGGGTATCTAAAATGTCTATCTTTTCACATGAACAGAAAACACGATAGGAAAAAAGGCATGTTTCTCTTGCCCTGGTGAGTCTGCCCACTCCCATGCTCTGCTAAGCCCCATGGCCAGGTCCAGAGACACCACTTCATGGCAACAGAGATGAAGGATCAGCTCTGAGAGCCCCTGCAGCAAGTCCTTTGAACCAGAGTTCAGCTGCTTCTCGCTGAGGAGAAGACACCTATTTCTGACTAAGAGGGATAACTTCACTGGAAGGGTGTGTACCCTAACTGCGTTTGAATGTAAAACGAAAAAATGCCCTTATGGTCCTTTCCCCTTCAGCCCTGTACAGCAACAGCTTTATCTCGCTTTCCCCTCGCAATTATAATGCCTCCACTAAGGGAGACGGAGGCTCATTACCTAGCTGCATAATGAAGGACATTAGCAGGACAGATGGATAGCTGGCACTAGAGGCTGGAACAGGAGTTCACAGTGCTCAAATCCAAAGTGTTCTGAAATATGCCCTTGGGCTTTCTTCGAAGGCTTTTTTTTTTTTTTTAATGGGATTTTAACATTCAGAAGTTTACAGGAATCTTTCTTGCTTCCAGAAGGCATCATCTTTCATGGCTTAAAAGCTACAACTGTTGTTTGGATGCAGCTTTTTGTGAAATAACACTGCTAGTCACTGGGATTTTCAAGTTGCCTCTGAGATTTTCAAGTTGAGTCATCCAGAAGGCAGCACAATTAGTGCTGTGGGCTGCGCTCTTACCTGGGCACTTCCAATTAGTTTCTCTGCTATCAGACCTCTAGCTGGTGACTGGCAAGGAGGACCACAGAGACCACCCTTGGAAGAGAGATTCTTCAGAGTGTTCCTGTGTTCCTCACACAGAGCAGCCAAGAGAGCAGAATCCCATCGTCTTAGAACCACCCTACAGTTAGAGCAAGTCTCTCTTTTGTACTTATCTTCTTTAGCTTTTTCTTAGAGCATGCAGTGATTTCCTTGCACCCTTCAAGATATACATAGAGTTCCTACTTTTCCTCTAATAGTTATAACATCTTTTGTGCTCCTGAGGCTGTTGATTTAACTTGGGAAGGCTTCAGCTTCTCTTTCAGCCTCACACCCTATGGAAGAGCCATGACCTGGGATATGATTCCTTCTATTAGACTCCATGGTTATGGCAGGGAGAGGGAGCAGAGGAGATGATCGTTCCACATTTCATGGTGGAGTTCTCCCAACCACACTAAAATACTTGGGCCTGGAGGTGATTTCCTGTTGCAGACAGTGCCAGCATCCTGTCTCCATGAAGTGCAACCGGCACCATTCATCACTGCTTAGAAAACAGAAAGCCCCACCAGCTGAGGCTAGTCATGCATATGCAGCGCCAGTGCTGAGGACAGGAAACAAATGTTGCCCGTGCAGTGTTCCATCCAAAGGTTTCCAAGCGGCCTCTTTTCAGTGGTGGGCAGGGATAGGACTAGAGGAAATGGCTTCAAACTGAAGCATCGGAAGTTCCACAGGAACTTAAGGAAGCATTTCTTCACTGTGAGGGTGACAAAGCACTGGAACAGGCTGCCCAGAGAGGTTGTGGAGTCTCCTTCTCTGGAGATCTTTAAAACCCGCTTGGATGCAGCCCTGTGCCACGTGCTCTAGGTGACCCTGCGTGAGCAGGGGGGTTGGACTCGATGACCTCTGAGGTCCCTTCCAACCTTCGGCATTCTATGATTCTATGATTCTATGATTCTATGATTCTATGATTCTATGATTCTATGATTCTATGATTCTATGAAATGGTTTGCGAACCCTGTAGTGATGAATTAAGCTCCCTTAATTGCTCTGTGAGAGAGGTAAATGTTACAACACCATTCTGCACATCACTAAAGTAAGGTGCTAGTTCACCAAAGTCACCAAGTAACACACCAAAGGGTGTCCCATGCAGGGCTGGTAGAGTAGATTATTCCAATTCTGTCACCCTATCTCTATCATTTGATTCAAGTATGTCTTCCTTTGTCTATTACCTCAAAAATCTTTCTTTTTTGCAATGCTAACTAGAGCACAGGTGTTGCCCTACTTGAGCTGCCATCTGCAAACAAAACCCATCTGTAGCTCAAACTGGTTGGCCTGCAAGGCCAAGTGGGCAGGCTACGCTGTTTGGTAGAGTAGCCGCGGGCTACTGCAGTCTCCCACCTTTGGTCCTCCACTGTCTTCCAAGATTCCCTGCCAAGTTTCCAAAAGGACAAGTGAGTTCTCCCACAATACTGTGAAAAGGCTCTGTCATTCATTCCAGCGTACAAAACAGCTAATATCCCTGTTAGCTGCTTCCAGGAGTCCTGGTATTACATAGAAGTAAGTGCAGGACAGGCATAGACCATGGTCTACTGTGTGTCTGGTTTCATAGGTCACAGACTCATTCAAGAAAATGTGACCATAAGTAACTCAATTCTGCAGTGAGGACCTTGAAAAGATACAACCAAGAATTATGAATATTTTAAGACAAAGTTTGTCTTACATAACTGCTTTCACCAAGAAAGAAAGAAAAAAAAAAAGGAAAAAAAGTACAAAGAAGATTCCTTGAATCCATAGTGCTGTACAGCACTTTATTAACGTGAGTCTATAGAAATATTAAATAAAATAAGGAACATTAGTCTTGGACTTGAACACATACTATTGTCAAGTACTTGGATGAAGTCCCAAAATAACATATCCAAAAAAAAAAAAAAAAAAAAAAAAAAAAAAAAAAAAAAAAAAAAAAAAAGAGAGAGAGAGAGAAATGCCTTTGGGAAGGTAGGGGAAACCAAGCAATTAATCTGCCAGAGGCAATCCTCTTCGTTACAGTGAGTAAGTGTTTGCTCTTCCTGGGTTAGGTACAGGTGACATGTACTCTACAGCTCTGCAAGAAGACAAAGGTAAATTATCTGGAATAAATATGTGAGCATATTAGGGTGGTCCTACTAAAGGTCTGCTGGTTTCCTCTGCAACTGTTTCTCTGTTGGGTTGTGAATAAACTATCAAGCAATGAAATGCCACCCTAACTAATCCGAAAGAGAGATTAACTACCTATTCCCCTTACTAAAGCAATAGTGCATAACAGCACATTCCAGTGTTGGTGGGGATGCACGGGTATGACTCGGGGTATTTTGATTTGTTAATGAAATAGCTGGCCGTGTTCCAATCTGCTCATAAGGAACATGCTGACAGCAAGCTAAAAATAGTTTTGGAGGAATAGTTTATAGAAATCTCTATAACAACAAAGGATATAGAGATATCGGAGTAAGCCATTACTAAATGTGTGGTGCTTTGTCATCTAGGAAGGAACAGGCAGCAATAATGAACTGAATGCAGTCCATGTAATTCCATAAGTGTTACTTGTTTTTAAGATAGAAGGTATATTGATGCTTCTTCCTGATTATTTTTTATACAAAAGCTTACATTTTTCTCCTTTTCCATTAAACCTGCTAAGAACACCATTTGATAACAGTATATTTCATACTGGTGTTTTTGTTGCCCAAGATCTAGACTGCAATTAAAGGGCTGATGTGTCTTCTAAAGTACATTGAAATAGTCTTGCCTTTACTTTAAAATAAATAAAGAAAGAAAAATGGTCCTTTGAAATATTGCCACTGAATAATATTTTCAGAAGTTCTCAAATATCTGAGTGGCAATGTTACATTACAAGTCAGTATGGTCCAGACTTCTAAATTACTTTGTAGATGTTCCCTAAAAATGTTAATGTTAAGGGCCAAATCAATTTCCCTGCAGAAGATCTGGATGAGACATTTTATGCCCTTTAAGATCTGTCATCTTTTCTTAGGACTGAAGGGTGAGAAAAGTCATAGAGGGATGAAGGGAGACTCCTGTCACCTAGAATAGGTGTCTCATAAGCAAATGTTGGAGATGCCTGAATCTGTGCCTATAATGATGGCTGAATCTATGCCTATAATGATTTTTTTTTCTTGTTAAGATGTGTATTAAGATGCACAGTGTTTAGTGGTTTTCCTTGAAGTTGCAGCTCTGCAGGGAAATCATTAGGTGAGACTCTTAACTCACCTGCTTGTTTCCAGGTTTATTTGAGTATGGAGAAGAGTGAAGACAAAACACAGGGGCTCCTAAAGCAAAGCAAAAGAACACGCTGCTCTTTAAGACTCTGATAATTAAGCCATTAAAAAGTTGCTGGGGTTGGCAATACCATGTCTACAGGGAGCTAATTACTCATATTACTGGTAAAATACCATGCCAACAATAAAGAATGACATTTTGTAGACAAGTGACGATGACAAGCTCCTGCCTGGAAGCTAGTGGTTGGAAGGCCCAGCCTGTACCCTCACAAGTCTGTGGGATGTCTCAAGAGAAGAACAAGTGAAGCCCACGACTTGAAGACCACCTCTCTGCCATGAAGGTGATTAAAAAGGGATTGCTAAACACTAATAGGATATACAGAGCAGAGGAGTGTCAGTGAAGATGCACTGCTGTCCTCTGGCTGGATATTGCTTCAACAGCAGAACATTGGGTCTGGGCTGATTTACCCGTTCCTGACTTTCATCTTGCTCTCTCATGGACATCTTGGTTTTGGTCTACAACTCCTGCCAAGGGCATTTGTTCTGGTGTTCTGTGTGTGTGTGTTTTTTTTTTCCCTGATGATACCCCCCACAGGACCTCCACTTATTTCCCTTTCTGTGCAGCAGCAACAGACAGAGGCTCTAATTTGTTTCCTCGAAGCAGATTTTCATGGTGAGAATGGCAGGTCTTCCTCTGAGACCTTTGAGAAGGTCCCACTTTGCACAACTGCAGGATTTCAGCCAAGTTCTGCCTGCCGAAGGATCCCATTTTAGTAAGTAACCTCATATTACTTACATCTTTCTTTAGCTAAAAGCCTTGATTTTTGATTCATGTAATGTTCCCATTGAGAACAGAGACTAGTTAAGGCAAATGCTAAAATCTATTAATGTAATTATTTGGCAAAAAAAAAGAATTCAAAAGGAATTTGTGTGTAAAAGCCTTGAGGGGATAGGCAATAAAACATGTGTAGGACACCTGTCCAAATGCAGGCAGCCTTGGCTGTAACAGTTACTTGACTATTATTAGGCACATATTCTAGAAGAGCAGGAATCAGCACTGCCTCTGTAGCTTCTGGTGACAGTCTCAGTGGGTCTGCCCACTGGCTGGACAGTTCATGCCCTCGGGGACACTGGACATGAGAAATGCCCTGCTAGTATCAGGGTCAGGGGGCCATCTAGCCCATTGCACTGTCTCTAGCAATGGCAGGAGATGCTTTTTAGGGAGAGTATGTGAACCAGGCCACTTTTGGCAGGTCACTCCACTTTGAACTTTACTGAAAACCCTGAGTATTGTATTCAAGTTATTCAAGATGCCAGAAGGCATGTAGCTGCCTGTACTGTTCAGTATCCATACGTGGACTTGATGTCAGCGAATTCCTCTCACAGCTTTTTGAAGCTATTGATGCTCTTTGACTTCACAGCCTCCTGTGGCACTAAGGTCCAGCAGTTCACACACTCTCTATAAAGAAGAGCTTAGAAAAATCTGTTTTTAATAGATCTCCTGCTAGATGCACTGAGTGCTCTCACTCTCTGCTTCCTTGTATTGTAGGGTTTTGTGAACACCTCATATTCATGTTTTATCTACTGTCACCATGGTTTTGATCATATCCATCCTCACTCTTCTTCTCTCCAGCCATAATAATCCTAGCCTTTTTTACACTCCTTTTTTATCAGGTTCCATTCCAGCCCCTCAGTCACTTTAATGGTTCTTTTTTAACTCTGTTACAACCTTCTGGAGACCTGAACTGCACGTGGCAGCTGCGCTGCTACGGGTGCACTGGGATTTCACATATTAGCAAGTGACACCTAGGTGCCTGTCTTGATGACAGAGCAAGTTCACAGTACGTATGGAATGCCTCTATTGCCATATATGTGCAAGGACATATAGAACAAAACTGCAGCCCTTTGCCTATCAAAACAGCACTGAAAAAAATCTGTCAGGAGACTTACAGGTGCCCCAGAAGATTAATTAGCCATTTATTCTGGTAACTGCTGTTTTTCAAGTGGGGGAAGAGAAAAATAAGGCTTGAAAATCTGCCTGAAGCTCTTCCATAAAGTAATGTATTTGTTTCAGTATAGTGGAAAAATAACAATTTACAAAGTCCCAACTGGTGAATGGATGCAAAATTCTAGGCACAATTTGAAACAAGGCATTTTTAGTCTCTGAGACCTGGGCTTTATCCATCTTTCTCAAGCTCTTCTCATTTTCTTTGTGCCTTTGGGCACCATAACAGATTGAGAGAAAGCAAGAAGTTAGGGTGACTGGGGCCTTAATTACAGCCACTGTTTATGGACACTGCTGGGAACCTGCTTAAAATTAATGCTAACTTATTTTTCCTCTGGAAATGATCCTCTGAAAAGGTAGCAGGAAAAAGCATAACTGGTGGCAACCCTGTCCACCAAAGTCTTGGCTTCTGAGTCTCTGGAGATGGAGAATGGTTCAGATGGCCAGACAGAAAGCTATTGCAGAAACCACACAGTTTTCCTGGCCCTCTCTAATGGATTTTTCCACACACAGAAAAAGGATGCTTTGGCCTGGCAGCAGGAATTGGAGATTCTGTACGTCCAGCAAAGAGCTCCCTGCGCTCGGCTTCCTGTAAAACCCGCAGAAGGAGCAGCTGGTCTGTTCCAGGCAGGCACATGAAGGGAGGACGGGATATGACAGAAACACGGCCAGCTGCTATAAGAAATGCCCAGAGTCAGAGGTCCACACAATGCCAATTGGGCATTGAATTTCAACTGTATTACTAATAACCTTTCTGTAACTTCAGTTCTCTTGTTAATCAGACCACCCTTGCTTCCCTCTGTTCCATGGAGGTGATGAGCTCCTCAGGACTTGGCAGCTCGGCCTGAAAGAGCAGGGCTGGTCAACCATGAGAGATGGTACTGGTGCATTAGAAGTACCACAGAGGGAGATGTTTAGCTCTGCTGTTACTGCGAATGCTACGTGTTCACTGCTCTGCTGTCTCTCCTACAGTGGTGACGAGCAGAGCTGGTTCTGACAGCCTGAGAAGGGACCTGCAGGAGAGCACTGTGCTTGCTCCTCACTCCCCCACACTGCTCATAAAGATAGAGTGGGAGTGATTTACAGCAAAACAAGCAGTCCTTAAGGCTGGAGAGGCATTAAGCAACTAACCCTTTCATGCAAAAGCCCCCTTGCAGAGAGCACAACAGCAGACAGGGCTACTTAAAAGGTCAGAGCCCTTACCTTCTGCAGTCATTTCCTTCCCAGCCTTGCTTTTGCCCTGCCTGAGCCTTTCTACTCTATCCCTTCCCAGTGTTGCTCCTGCCCTTCCTCCTCCCTCTAGTATATCTGTATCCTAAGGGAATGCTTTAATCCTCCAGGCAGGGCTGCTTCCGGAGCCGCAGCTTGAAGGTTATCAGACACCTCATGCATTAAATGTCAAACAGGGTCACTGAGTTGTTCTTTCTTGGTAGTACTGACAGCGTGAACCAAATAAATATTTAATAGCTTTTGCTGGTGATTCTCTTCAAGAATTCTGGTCCTTGCTAATATACCCCAGAGAAAAGGAAAAATCTCCCTTTCTGCCCAGATACACAGGTAGTCTGAGCTCCCCTCATGGTGTGTTACCTTGTACACACTTACAGACTAGTTCTTACAGTCCAGTTTTTCCGTTCCAGCTGTGGATAATGGTTCTGCCTTCTTTACTGCGGATGCAGAACTTGCCAGGGCTCAAATGACCCTCCTCCGTGTGAAGGATGGGTGGCCAGCCTACAGAATTGGGCACTATGGAGTAACTCGTCAGAGAGTGAGGAAAGTGACAGCCTATAGAAATAGTTATAATGCAGATGTGCATTAACATCATGAAACTCCCTTGTCTTTGGAGGGTGACCTTTATGTTATGTATGGAAAATGAAAAATCTTTCTTTTTTAGCTCTCTAGAAGTCACATGTATCTTAAAGCTTCTCCTATTTCGCAATCCTGACATCTATCTGTAACTAATAAGGGACCAGATGTAATTATTTATTTATATTGTAAGACTTTTTTTTTGATGATGATCTCTTTACTTTTCTGTAGGCTTGGACCAGCACTGGCCATTTAAATTCTGGGTTCAGTGACTCCAGTTTGTTACCATATGCAAAATTCTTGGTGCTTACCTGCCTCCTGATTGTTAGCTGGTCAAAGGTGTTCCCATGTTTCCCTCTTAATATTGATTTATAAGTCACATAGGCAAATTGTGTTGTATGTGGAGATATAAGAACAAGGGTCAGCAGCTTCGAAGCTCACAGGCAACTGGAGAAGACAGCCATATGAAAAAGAAATCATATAAAAAGCATGTAATGCAGAAAAGGGCACCCAGTAATGCTGGAGCTGAAGACTGAAATTAGCTTTCCAGAATAAACAGTGAAGAGACTTAAGCAGAAATTGAACTCAAACATCAGTTTTCCATATTTCAAATCAGCTCTTCATTAGTTCCAGACTTTTCAACCCAGCACTTCTCAAAGGAAGAGTCTTTTTCCTTCCTCTCTCGTTTTTATTAGAGTTGAACACTGAATCTTGACCACAAACTATTACTGTCACACTGATTTACCTTTCTGGCTTTAGTTATGGCCTTTGCCTCCATTTCCAGCTCACTGGGTGGTTAGTTTAGCCTTCTGGCACTTAGGGAAAAATCCAGTGAACATGAGTCTCAGCAGTGGCAGCAAATCCAAAAAAAAAAAAAAAAAAAAAAAAAAAAAGAGAGAGAGAGAGAGACTTCAGAAAGGAAGAGGAATCCTTTGTTTTAATTTTTGGATATGAGTGTTTAAAATTTAAATTTTAAGGTCTATCTTTACAAACTGGAGAGCAAAGAATATAAGTTTGGGGGTTCAACCCAAATAAAAACCCATGATTCCAGAAACCAAGACCATAATAAAAATGACGAATTATATAAAACTCACCTTAAAATGACAATGACAGTGGCTAGTAAATCTCAAAGAAGACACTAATGCTGATTTTTCCTCTGATCCTCAGTTTCCATCCCAAGGCTACGCCAAGCAGATCGGCTTGTCCCAACAGCCCTGGCAGACACGCAGCAGGTAAGATCTTGTGTGGTAGGCTTGGCTTCCCTGGGCTCCTGGTGAGCTTTGCTTTGTGATTGAGGCTGTTCTTGTTGATGGTTAGTTAGAAAAAGTAGGACAGGCCTCTGAGTGACCATCTCTGCCTTGTGAAGGCAACAGCTTTCTGGCCCAGAGCAAGGGAGAGTGGTGTTGGTTGGGACGAGGTACTGACAAGGGCTGAGATCCCAAGGAGCAACCTGTAGTTGCTCAGTTTTAAGCATTCCCTCTTCCATCTTGAGCCTGTTAACTCTTTTTTGTTTTCTAGAATTGCCTTTTTCTTTCAATACTTTTTTTTCCATGTGTTTTCCACTGATTTCTTATACTCCTTTCTGTCTAAGGGCTTTTACCATATCTCTCTGCCACCTCTATGAAATGCTACCTTAACTTGGGTACCATGCCAGCTGCTTCCAGTTTGCATTTCTCCTCTTTGGTATTTCCCATTAGCCTAAGTGAAAACTCAAGCCCCAGAGTTCCTGGGGCCAAGAAGGCCATAAAAACATTGGGATTTGGGACTGACCCTTGTGAGTGTATTGATCGCTGTGGTGTGCAAACCTATCTAATTGTACTCTGGTGGGCTGTGGGCAGAGCTGAGTGTCTACAGATGTGAATACAAATACTGTCTGCACAGTTTTATTTACTCTTAAACTCTTAATGTGCCTTTATATTATTTCAGTCCACATGTAAAGGTCACAGAGAACTTAAAACTTGAGCGCTGCCTCTCTGGAGAGCGGGGTCAGTGCTGCACATTCCTAGTACCCCATCTGAGAGCGAGGGGTGCCACAAAGGCAGAAAAAGGAGCCAAGTACTGAGGTGTTGTATTCTTATCAAACCTATCCCAGGAGTCAAGATATGGGAAAAAAAACCATATATTCTATCAGTGTCTTTGTGCTCAACCTCATAGATGATTTAGAAATTCTGTTTGTTTTCAGAGTTTTCTAGATCTTTCTAGTATTTTGCAGTCCATCCTTCTCTAGGTTGTTGCTTTTCGCTGTAGCTTTGTCTCATTTGCCCCTCTTATTTATCATCAACTGCTTTTGCCTTGCCTACAGTTTGAAAAAGCAAATGTCTTCTGCTGGCAAAACTTTCTTTCCTTCTCTTTCTAGAGAGATTCACAAAACCTCTGATGAAAAAGAGAAGCTGCTTGCTCGCTCGCATAACCACAGCATGAAAATTCACAGAGGGAATGAAGGAAAATTTGGAGTTTGCCTGCTGGCAGTGCCATGTGTGCTCCAGCATTTCTGCATTGCCTGTGATTTTCAAACATACAGTGCACATAATGAACAAAGAACAAGCAATAGGAAGGGATGATGTAGTTTTTGTAGATGAAGTCAAAAATAGTCTGCAGAATTAATTACTAAAGTGGTTATGCAAGCTGACACAGTGTAACATCTGTGATTTTTTTTTTTCCTGCTTCTTAGCAGAGATAGCAGAGATTGGCCATGCTTACCATAGGCCTGTGCGTGTCAGCTCAATGCAGAGCAGTTGTTAACACAACTATTTGCTGGGGACAGGCTTACTGAATTAGAGCAAAATGAGGCTGGCACACGTGTGCTATGCTTGACAGCAAGGTGGAGTTCAAAGGTTGGCCAGCCTGTCCACCAGACCTAGCCAGGGACCTGCCATTGACTTGTAGTGTCACTCTGCAACTCGAGTCACTGTCACCGTGCAGAGGATAATTGCTCCTCTTTATCAAGAGCTTTGGAATCTCATCTATCTAGTAGATTATTATGAAACAGTTCCCTTAATTGTCCTTTCCGCAGGCAGACATTGGCCTTCCTCCAAAGGCAAATTGTATTTGCATTGATCACACTGCTGGCTGTGTGACCTTGTCATTAGAAAAACATGAAACTTAAAATATGAGTTATTTGGACTACTTCTTGTGGTATTACTCACTTTTTATTTTTGTTCCTGATCTCTGAAAGATATTGCAGGGCCAGCTGGAGGTCTGTTTTAGACCTGCTGACACTATGGAATTCATAATACTTTAATTATCCAAATGATCCAAACAAAAGAAGCTACAACGGAGTAGTATGTGATTGATTGTTAGCTGTAAACTGCAAAAATAAATTTGGCAGCTGAACTGTGTTGTAAAGATGTGTTGGTTACTCCTGTAACCTCCTAACACATTGGTCCCGAATAGGACATCAAATTGGATGTGCGGGATGGAAATGGAACTGGAAGCATTTGCTGGTTATTTCTGTATTCACAAGGACCTTGTCTTCTCTATTACTTTGCTGTAATGAACTACTGGGTCATTACAGTGGACATGGCCACTTGTTTTTCAGGTCTGTGTCCAGCCAGTAACTGTATTTCTTCTAGGACTGGAAAAAGAAGACCACTATAAGGTCACAGGGGAATCAGGTTGGAGGGTGACCTGCAGAATTCATAAAGCCAAGAGTCACAGACTACAGAAAACAGCCTGACAAGTAGTTACTCCCAACCAAATTGCCAAAGACCTCAGCAGAAAAGGCCCAGGATTTGCAGCCTGTCTGGCTGTAGGAGAAGGTCACTGACCAAACAGGATTGCTGGGTGAGATCATGGTCCCTGCATCTGCCTTCCCAAGACCCCCTTGAATGCTAATAATTTTTATTCACTTAGCATTCACCCTGATGAATCAAGCCCCGCTAGTGCATGTGCTCAGAGGGTATAAAAGGCAGTGCTTTCTCCCCAAAAACATGATTTGTGGCTGTGAGTTCTGCTCTGCCCCGGCTGCCAGAATACATTATTAAGAAACGACCCTCCCCTCCTCCAAAAGAAACACACTCACTACGTCTGTTGGTAGCAAGGTTTGTCAAGGTTATTCAATAAATGCTGACATAGCAAAGCTCAAGAAGTCCTTAAGCTGCAGCTTGCTGGAGGGTGCCCTTCCCTAAGCATCCCTTACTGCCCTGTCAGAACGGCCTTTGCTGGCACTCCGGCCAATCTTCCCTTCTTCCAGCTATAGCCTGAAGATGGGGGACTTGGGAAGGTCACAGAGATACTTCTCCTTTTCACTCCATTGCCAGACTGGAATGAAGTCAGGAACTGTTAATTTTATCTTTGTCTGGAGACAAAAAAGCAAATGTAGCAACATTGTTTGCAGTTTTCAGTAAGCAATCATCTTTTATTCCTTGAAAGTGTAAGTGTTTAAGGATAAAGCCATATAGAGCTAATAACTTGAGTGCCTGCAGTGGTTGTCTTTACACTCAGGCTATGCAAAGCACGCTACCAGAAAATTACACAAAACTGCCCTAAAAGAACCTCATCCTCTGACAGGACTTGATCACAGGACTTATTTGTCTATCTCTAGGACTTATTGGTGTATTGCTAGCATGTAACAAACAAGATTGCCATTTTGCAGTGTTGCTCAAATATGTGTCTTTTAGCTCACCTGTCAATACTGAGCAATTTTCTTAGCGAGAATTGCTAGAATTAGCTTTTTAGGACAATTTCCATTTTCTGAAAACAGAAACTAATGGGTGGTCAAGAAAAGAGAATGAAAATAGATGGGGAAAAGAACTATGAAGCTAACTTGGCTAAGGTAGTATTTAGCAGTTAAGAAGACAGAACTTAAAAGATGCCAAGATTCAGAGGCAGAGTTCACAGTGCTTAGGGAAGGGAACCAAGAAACTGGCTGGAATGAGTAACAGAATTGGACAAGGTGCCCTAGACGAGAAACTGGGAGTGAGCCAGATCTGGGAGATGAAGCTGACAGTGGGAACACAGAGTCAGAGGGACATATGGAACGCGAGATGGAGTGGATAAAGAGATAAGACACAGACCATTTGGAAGGGAGGGCCTAGAGGAAAGCAAAACTGAGTGGACGTAGGGCAGAACGGGCTGTTCCTATAAGCAGTCATGCTCCCCAGACCCTGCACAGAAAGCCAGGGTTTCTGAACAACCCCACTGCTCTGCATCTCAGGGATGAAGGGTTCTTATTGCAGCCAGCTACTCTGTAATGAGTCCAAATGATAGGAGTCTATATCAGGGATATAAATGACCCAGATGCTGGGTGTCAGTTTGATGGCACATGATGGAATTTCTCCTTTTTGAGCCTGGGTAATTATGTATTGCATCCTCTCTGTCCTCCTCCCAGAAAAGATTTCAAAATCAAGCCTGCAAAAGTTGGAAATGGCAGGGTTAAGATTGCCCATATGTAGGTGTTAAAAGACAACTGTTAATTTTATGATCTTACACCACTCCACGGGACCTTTGCCTCATTCGGTGCACAAGATGGATGGTGCTCACTTAATGAGCAGCTGCTCAATATTTTTCCCCTTCACTGTTCCTGGTGTGTCTCCATGCCTTATTGACTGCATACTATCTGCTCTGAAGGCAATTCCTCCTGAGTTTTACTGTGGTACTTATCACTATAGTAACTGTTTCACAAATATTAACCAATCTATTTTCTTGTTAACCCTCTGAGAAGACAGGATTCTACCTGCATTTTGTGAATGTGGAGCTGAGGGGCAGAGAGCAGAAGGTGGAGAGAAGTCACAGGTTTCCCATGTCCAGGTTACAGTTTGGACTAGATGGTGCCACGATGCTCTGTGATTTAATGCACTGCACATGCTTTAGCCCCAACCTCTCTTTGCTTTAGTTCTTCAGTATCCCTTGCAATTTCAAAGCTCCAAGTCAGGCATTTTGAAAATAGTGAACACATTACTACTAATTACCTCTAAAAAAGATTAAATTAAATAGCACTAGGTGCAAAATCTGTGCCCTAGTTTGAGGCAGTATCTATTTCTACAGACCAATGTTCGGCTCCCTCTAACCATGACACCAGCCAACCCTCACCTCCTTCTTTTTATTCTACATGTTTTTGTCATGGATTAGAGAGGCAAGAAAAGCATCAGTATGGTGAATTTAAAAAAAAAAAAAAAAAGAGTAATTGCCAATAATCATTACATCCAAACAAATCAGTTAGGTATGTATAAGTATTGTAATTACTCTGCTTGTTTGCACATCTGTTCATTTTTCTCTTCTCTACCTTCTGTTTTTAACCTTTCTATATTGCACCCCGCTGGAGCAGGGCTATTATTTTCTCTGTATCCTACATGTGCTGTAAGATAGGCAAATGTCACCATTTTAGAAGAGAAAATTAAAGTACAGTGGCTGATTTTCGAAAATGGATTAGAGTGATATTGCACGAGTCTTATTTCTCCAAGAAAATAGGCCACATGTGAGACTCATTCCTGCTCCCATGGCAGGTAAGGCACACAGCTGAACCTAGGAATTGGCTTTTGGGGTACAGTTGTGCAGCAGTTGTAAATAATACAGCACATACCTATTTTGGAGATTACAGACATATGTAATTCACCCAAAGCAACACAGTGAGTCAATCAATCTTGTCTTCTAATCAGTGTAACACATCAAAAATATGTTTCCTTAAAATAGCAAGCAAATAACTCGTGAGAGAAAATGCCTTAAATTTTGCTAGGAGTCTGTAAGTTCTAATAAGCACCAATCGTTCTCATTTAATTAGTCTCCTTAGGGAGCTACATCACAGGTGTTTTTCATTATATTTTTCAGCAGAAGTTAGCAATTTCTCCTGACATATTTTCTCCTGACAACTATCTGCTTTCCAAATGGGGATAGATTTATCCCTAAATTGTTTCTTTCTTTAGCCTTCCCAGATCCTTGGAATGAACGGTACTTTTTCCTGTCTGATCCTCTGCACGTATCTTCCTAGAGACGGAAAACTCAGCCCAAGGAAACAGTGCCAGTGCTTGAAATCACACCCATTTCAACACTCACCAAGGACAAAATAATAAAGGAAACCTGTGAGTAGCATCCTTTTTTTTTTCAAATCACAACACCCATTGCTCTCATGACAAAAGAAACAGTTCCAAAGCTTGTGAAATCTCCGTGCTGACCCCTGTGTGACTGCACAGGAAGATGCTTCATTGCCCTTTGTGGTAGGCGATATTTGAGCCAAGTATCTAAAGATAAAACTGCTTGTACTTCGCTCTGCGTAGAACTGCTCGGTACTTCATGGCCACTTTGCAGTTGCACAAGCCCAGGGTGAGGAAACGGGAGCTCTGGGCCTGGGGAGCGGCCAGCAGGTGCTTTTTGAAACCACCATTAGCAGGAGCTAATGCTCCTGGTGTGGGACTCTGGGAGGAACTTCCCCCTTGGGAAGCCTGTTGGCTGGAGCAGCCATGAGGGAGTCAGGAGTTAACTCTGCCCTTAACGCCTTCCCTCTTCTGCTTTTCATCCACTCATCCTTTTGCTCAAAATACCACTTTTTATTTCTTAAGCCTCCTTTTGGATATACAGGATCTCTTAAAATGTATGCAAGTCATGTGTAGAAATGTCTGTATGGCATTGGTGAGGTCACATTGTGATACTGGAAGAATGGTGGGAAACACATCGGGTCCCACTTGAAATCAGCTCTACGTTATGCAGGCAATTTTAAGAATGAATACCATATAAGGGTGAAGGTATGTGCACATATTTATAAATTAAGATACACATGCTTCTATGTACATAGATTAATTAGTAACAGAGCAGCAAGATTCCCTGTTTATTTTTCAAGATCTACTTCATGGGATTTATTTAGGACTGCAGCAGCAGCAGCAGCCAGGCTGCAGAAGCTTCCAAATCAGCCAAGTGAGTCACTTCCACCTACACTGACACATGGCAAAATGGTTCCTACTGGGCATCCGTGAATTAGAAATAAACATAAAATAACTCCATTAGTCTCAGCTGCTGCACCTTCCTTTACCTGAGGGTTTCAAAGCAGTGTGCAAATGTAGACCAGCCAGCCCTGCTATGGTGTCTGGTTATGTTATATACATTAAGAGATACCATGTGCATTTTTAGGGGGAGACACTGAGACACAGAATAGTTGGAGTCAAAACTAATCCTGCTCTCCATTGCTCTGCTATCCCCATCCCCATCGACCCAATGGACGAGAGTACTTTTAAATAGCAGAAATGTGGGGTTGCTTTTTTATTTATTGTTGTTTTTATTTTGTTTTATTTTTCTTTTTTTTCCCCAAATGGAAATAGCACCATGGAGGATTTTTCCTTTCTGTTGCTTAGCTACCCCATGACCTTTGGATCGTCTTTCTTGCTGGCTGCGTGAATCCGTGTCCTCCTCGCCGCCGGCGTGCGGCCGCGTCCCAGGCCGCCCCCTCTGGCAGGATTTCACCGGCCGCGCTGCCCGGACCAGGTGTTTCTCTTCCCATCCTGAAAGAGATTCGGGATTTGTGTCTCTAGCGTACGCCAAACAGTGCTGGAGCGAGCGCAGGAGAAGCCTTCCAAACTATGTATATTTTCTCGATTGATTACATTACTTAACAACTCAATATTAATTATAGCTAGCCAACTAATTACTGTGATTCAGCGTCACTGGACCTCTCAGCTACTAACAGATCAGTGGGATTTCCTGTTCAAAGCAGTTAAAGGAGATAGAGGTTTGAACCAGAAGTTGTCTGACCTTCACATCTGGTAATGCGCATCTGTTTGAGACATGACCTTAGTGCTGCTTGTAACATCTAAGAAAAACATCTAAGAAAAGGAGTCTACGTGATTTAGGGAGGTTTAAATCCCTAATTAAAACATCTGGCAGTGAAACTTCTAGTCTGATGGTACTGTGGCATTTTGTACCTATAATTCGAGGATTTGGGTTCTAAGTATTCATTTTTGATTTCTCACACAAAAGCAGCTGGAACCCTCTGAGATGCTGTATCTTCTTAGCCAGACAACTTTTACTGTTCACATTAAACAGAAAAGAAGGTTCCCTTTGTATTCGTTTTCTCATGTCTTGAAATACTTTGCCAATAATCACTTTTGCTGAAGATGGAGAAGCAGTGGCTGAAATAGTAGATGGAGAAAAAATGTGCTTTGTGACTTTTCTCCAGTTACTTAGCTATGGAGGTCAAATGGGCCACATAAGACATTGGGCTTGTACATCCAGTGCATTTCCTTTCAAGTGGCCTACAATAAACCGACATGGAAATGCTGAGAACAAGCAGGTCTTAAATCCAGTTCTTTGGGAGTCTTCCTATCTGCCAAGAAGCCCATTCATCCCCTTGGGGTTCCCTGCTTGCCATCTGCCTCCTCTGAAACCTGGGCCTGTGACCTCCTCTGAAAGAGCTGAGAAGAAGTCACTCTTTTCTTTTCCAACAGAGCTGGAGGATGCAATGGGAGTATTTCCTTTCCCCCTGTTAATACACACTGCTGATTAGAGAATTACGCAGAATATTGGACATCTGAGTTCAATTCTGCCAGTCGAAAGTAGTTAAACCCTTATCTCCAACCTCGTGGGAGAGTGTCCTTGCCACTAGGATATACAATATATGTCACTCATGTGAGAAATTGAGCTTAATTCACAGGAATCTATACAAACAACTGAGATCTTCTGATAGAAGGGAGTGCAGAGCTGCAAATTATTATATTTAATCATAGAGCTCTTGAGACTCTGCCCTTTGAAGCCTAGAGGCATTCATTAGCAATGTCCCCCTGTAATGCTGAGCTCTTAGTAGAACATAATGAAGATATCCTCAGGATGAAGGGGAAAGAAACATCCCATTTCCTCTCATGAGAGGGACCAGAACAACTATCCTGCTTTTTTTGGCTAATCAGAGCAGGTATTCTTATGTAGGCTTTCTTAGGAGAGAGGAGTTTGTGTATTTCTTTCATTATCAAGATGAATTTATTAGAAATTTAGAGCTTTCTGCTCTCCTTATTTGCCTTCTTGCAAGAATGTGCAGCACATTAAATCAAAATTGCGTTTTCTCTCCCTAATTGGCTGGGCCAAAATCCAACCATCCTTAAACACTGGGAAAGTTTGGGTCAGATTTAAAGTCAGGCTTTCACACTACTGTCCATTTCATAATAGAAAGGTGATTTTGGAAAGCTCTCGACTTAAAGATGTGCCTCTCAGCACCTCTGAACGTGAATCTGGGGCTTCCTGTGACTTTCTATGCTTGCAAATCTGCCCCTTAATGTAATGGGGCTCTTCACTGCAGCAGACTCTTAAGCCTATGGTGCAGCCAGGGATGCAGAGGGGATGAACACGAGAGGCTGTGCTGCTCTCCAGCCTGCTGGGGCCAGAAGTCAAGCACATAGGCAGAGCAATAAATGAATGAGAAATGATCTCTTTTTTTTTTTTCCTGTGTGTACCACTAAAAAATGTGGGTTTGTAGCCAATTTATTGCAAAGAGCACAGGGATTAAGCAAAGAGTACATCTATATTGCAGTCAGAAGGGCAGGCAAAGCACAGGCAAACACACCAGGTGCTGCTTGCAGAGTAGCTGTGGCAGCGTGGACTTCAGTTGCTAACATAAACCTACAAGTTAATTTTTTTCCTTAATATTCCTCACCCGCCCACTCAGCCAAACAAAAGAAAAAGTCCGGAAGAGGCTGTCAGTTGTGTCGTGATTGCACATACTCCTGTTATCACCCATCTTTATTTCTGTAAACAATTCCTGTGCTCTCCTAACATTTAAGATACTGTAAATAAGGGGAAAAAAAAAAAGCCTAACTAAAATGTTCTAGCCACAAAACCGGTCCCAAGGACGTGTAGATGTCAATAACTCCTTTGAAGGTTTAGGATCAGTTGGAGAAACCATTATTGGAGAGCGTCTGAGCTTTCTCCTGGAAGGAGACCAGCTAGCAGTGGGCCAGCGAAGGGAGGCTCTGTGAAATGTTTGACCTTGAGGGGTTTCTGGAAAGCGCTGTATTTACTTAGGATTATTTGAGGGGCTCAGTAGTTTGCAGAGCGAGAGCTCGGGCCGTCTTCGCGTGGGAATGGTGCTCCCTGCATCCAGGCCTTAAACGACAAGTCTGGCGGCTTAACCGTGGAGCAGCGTGGCTCAGGATGGAGGCACGGCCTCACTCGGATCCAGATTTGGTTTTTATTTCTCTGCTCCTTGGTTGCTGTTGCTTGTCTGCAATAAATCATGCCCGCTGGAAGCGCGTGCTCCTCCCGTTGTGTTCAGAAACCGGGCTTAGCACTGGGCTATGTACCCTGCTGTGCACGCGTGCGGGCTTTACAGGTTATTAAAAGTTCAGGAGAGCTAGGGACACCTGGAGGCACACTCTCTAAATAGATGGCCATATATTTGCTCAGCCTTTTTTTAGCTCCAGGCTTAGGGGCTTTGGGGACGAATGGTGCCCACTGAGCAGCCGGCAGTGCAGCGACAGCAGGTCTGCTGTCACTGCCCTGCTACAAGCAAATGTTCAGCTGTGTCCTTATGAGCTCTCCTGCCACCGCAATGCATCCGACACCGGGCTTTGAATCTCCAGAAAATATTGTTTCAGCAATCGCTACTTTCTTTCCCAAGTTAACAACACCAAAGAAATTCCTTTGTTATCTTTTCTTCCCTAACTTGGAACGTCTTGGCTGTGTAATTACTAATGTGGAGAGGGTGTTTGTTTATCTGGTTACATATGCATGTTAATCCTCACATCCTGCTTTATTATTTCCTCCGCTCCTGCTGAAATACGCATTTCTAGAATGCAAAGAAGAAAAGGGGTCTCTGCCTGGCTTCAGCTACTTGTTTTTCTTCTATTTTCTTTTAATTGTTTCAGTAAAGTAATGGCTCCTGTGATGCCTCTGACACAGGCTGATTTATCACAGTTGTGTGGGGATTAGCTGAATGGGTGGGTTTGGGTGGTACAAATTGGTTGTGAAAGTCTTGAAGCCCAGCTCTAAGCTTGGCAGGGTTAACCAGCTCTGCCCTTTGTTCCTGTTAGACAAATAAAAGGAGTTTGCTCAGAGTGGGTGGTAGGAGGGTGGATTTTGGATGAGATCTTAAGTGTGAGGCTGTGTATGGATGTTTAAATATTTTCTGGCATGTCCTGGGATGGGAGGGATTGTCTAGGGGAGGAGTGGAGCGTTTGGTGTCTGGCAGGAAGCAGTCTAGCCCTGCTGCTGAAAGCAGCTTTGGAGAGGACCCACCAGGCAAATATTTGCCTGCTGAGAAACCCGGGCCAGTCCATGACGTGCCTGGGCTGTGAGGAGAGCACTGCTTCCTCTTATGGGCTCCATCCTATCTGGGGGAAGGTAGGGAGAAGATGCCAGAGCTCCACAGCCCACCCACCCCAAACCAGCCGGGCTGTGATGAAACATCCTGCTGTGCTTGATAGGTGGTAGCTGAGACTTCTCCCTGCTTCAAGAAGCATTATTCATTTTCCTGCCTGTCCTATGGGGCTGGGTTGTGCTGTTCCTTCCTGGAGCAGACGCAGGGAATGGGGCTGTATGTGCAGCCCTGGGGGTTGCTCATTCCTCCTGCCCATCTCACACATGAAGAAAGTCCCCAAGGAACCTCTGCTTGACCACTGCAGTTCTGCTCGTGTTATTGCCCTAAGCGATGGGAACTGGATTAGGAAAATGAGAGCCGCTGTCTGGGAACAAAAACTAGGGCTTGGTTTGGTCAACTTGCAAGAAGATGGTTTCTGTGTAATAAAAATAGGAACAAGGTGGGGAGAAAAAGTAACATTAATCATATGCAAATCCTCTTTCGACCCAAGAAAAATGGGTCGAAAAATGGTGGAGGGAAAGGAGGCAATACACCTGCCAAAGAAAGAAGACACATCTTGGAGGACTGAAGAGGACAGAATACAAACAAACTCTGTTTTTTTTTTCTTCTAAGGGTTCATAAATTAAAACAAACAAACAAACAAAAAAAACACCCAATTCCTGTGGAATCTTATAAAATGCTTCCTAAGGGCTATGGTGATTTTTTTTCAGCAGTTTTAAGTCTCCTTCAGCTCCTTCTAGCTCTCCGTTTCCCAGGTGGTGCTTTAGCTAAAGGAATGGGCAACCTCTGCAGTACTACCTGGATGAGAGAACCCTCCCTTTGCTACCAAGGACCCTTAATAAAAGAAGTATCACAGAAGAGCTTAGGCAGGTTGCTGTTCTGCTTTTGTAGGACACGATTTTTGTTTCAGCACAACCCTCCCTTCTCCTCTGAATCAAGAGGCTTGAATCTGCTTATTTAATCAGAGTTAGTCAGTGAGTCAAATGCAAGAGAATGATCTGTGCGAGTCTACGTCTCAAAGTGAGTTACAAGCACTTGCATTTTATCCAAATTACAAGTGAAAGAGCAAGAATTGCTCCCATTACGCCTCAGCAATCTGCTACAATTTATTATGGAGTGCATATGGCAGGAAGAGATACACAGGTAAAAGAAGAGCTTAATGATCATGACAAATAACTCAGGGTCTGATCTTCCAAGCCTATTACCAGACGTGGTGCCTCTGTGCTGAATGCAGTGAGTCTTCCTCTCACGTGAAGAGTCAGACATTTTCTGTGGCTTTTTCAAAAAAAAGTATCTGTATCTATGGACTCTTTAGGATGTTAAAAGAACAAATCAATGCTAAGCCAACTTCCACGGCTTTTTTCCCAGCAACATCAAATTAAAGGAAGGCATTTGCCATAATTTCCAATAGTTATGTCTACTATGTTACAAATAGCTTACTGGTCATTTATAAAAAACTGAAATATAAAATATCTGAATCTCTCATCTCTTTTTTAGATATAGGTGACCTCTTCTGACTAGTCTTTTTCAAAGTCATCTAGAGGAAGGCTCTACTGGAAGATGAGTGATGGTCAGTGCTCACCGTACTGGCATTTTACCAATTGCTCCCCAAGTGTGTAATACACTAATATGTGAAGATTATATTCATCAGCAAGCCAGACTAAATGCTGCAAAGGAAGTAATTACTTTTGAATATCATTTCGAAAACATTATGAAGTCTCTGTTAAATGAATTTATGAACGTTATCAGAGCTGATGTAAGTGCACTTATTACCAGCTTTCTCCAGCTACATGCAAACTGCTTAGTGACACCATTTATACTAATACATAAAATCTCTGCAATTTTACAAAATATGTTTAGTCAAGAAGAGGTATCAACACACTAATAAACATTTCCAGTAGAAGTCAAAATAAAAACTCAAAAACTCTGTTTTTTCTTTCTTTTTTTTTCCCAAATAATTATCGCTCTGAAGAAGAGAGCAGGATAAATGGAGTCATGCCTTAATAGAAAATGTCTGGATGGAAAAGACATAATTACAATGGACTGGAAATCCAGTTTTAATGAGGTACTTGAGCTTGGCTAAATTTCTCAGAAAAGATGGTATGCTAAGTTAATTTTTTCCAAAATTAAAAGCTAGCCAACAAGTTGTTCTTCCATGGGAATAAAAAGCACTTATACAAGGGATTCATAGAAATATGTAACAAGTTAAGGTAAGCTATTTTTATTTGTGTTTCATTACATTCATATAAAAATGCTGCTATTTACAATTCAATTCTTATGCTGTAGCACTAATAAAAGTATATTGTAGCAGTAAAATGAATTTTTAACCATATTAATATGAGTTGCCATCTCTGCAAGGTTTAACAGGCTAATTAGGCTCTAACATGGCTAGTACTCTGCTTAAAACAGATCTTTTAAAGAATTTGAGATTCATGAAGGAATTGCTCATATGAGGTGTGGAGGGAGCTCCCAGTGTGTGTAACAATTCCAGATCATTCCAGGAAGAGCATTAAATAGTGAGGGCTTCTCTGAAACCAGAGCCCTGGAGTCTGCTGGTGGTCTTGCTTCATTTCTAGCCCTGCTTAACTGTTAGCTCCTATTATGGCTCACATTATGTCTCACGTTAGCAGAGGAAGCTGCAAGCCAAAGGAGAGGTTGCAGCTGGGAAGCTTTTTCTACGCCAGCCTGCAGAGATGACTCTTCATTGCAGCTAACAGCTATGGCACCTAGATTAAAATGGTGGCAACTCCTGCGTTTATTTCTGGAGGTGCCTGAATCAGCCGTTCTGGGTGCTGGCCGAATGGCAGCTGTCCTCATGTGCCTCCACTGAAAAACAGGACCATCCTGTGATGATCTAACTGGAGCACTCTGGGTTTCTGCGGAGAGCATATTAACAACATCCAGCTTTTGTTTCAGATGATGGTAAGTCCTGACTTGCTATGTTTCTTCTGTTAAAATAAAAAAGTGGTGTGGAAAATAATAATGTGGCATTTTCTGAGGCTCCCTACATTCCGAAGGAAACTGTGCTATTAAGAAACATAAAAGAAAGAGAACGTCTGGCCAAGCAAGTGTTTTGGTGGTAGCTTTTTGTGCTGGAGCGCAGCACAATACAGAGTTCATGAGTCATCTGTAATTTGTTGTATGTTGAGGTATATTTTGCTTTTGGGCTTTGGGGTGAAATGTGAGCTTTCTTACATAAATAAGCATAAAGGAATTGGCCTTGTAACTCACAGGTCTCGGATTGTCAGTGGCTTTGGCTTCTGTCCAAGTGTGACATGCTGTCAGTACCTAAGGCTTTCAGTAGTGGGTGGTACAGCAGCACCATAGCACTGACTGCTCTGAAGGCTCAGGATGGTAGATTGGCTACCAAAAGCCTGAGGATGTTCTGTGGTGAGATCAACACCCTAGTCTCAGGTCTTCCAGGTGCTGCCTTGCACTGTTTGGCCCTATTTTGCTCCTGCCTTTGCTCCCTTTCCTCCTTCATTCTCCTGTATAGCACCAATGTGCTGCTATGCCCAGTCCCTTTATTCCAGCAATAGGGAGAGAAGTTGGCAGGGCAGAGCTGCTGCATGTATAGGGTCAATAATGGCCAGGAGGTCCATAGGGAAAGCTGTGTTAGGGATATAGATCCAGAAGCAACTGGCAGGACAGCCCCATTCTGCCGCAGACTTCTGCAAGGGATGAAGCTCCTCCAAACTCCTGCTGAAGTCAGATCAGCTGGGAACTGAGAAGGAGGGGGATGAAAGGGAGAAATTCCACACGCACCACTTGAGGAAAGTTCACGGATTCTGGGAGAATTAATAGTGTGGAGTTAGGTCTCTTGACACTGCTTTTTGGCATTGTTACTGTGCAAGAACCAAATGTTATTGCCTGTCGCTAGTTCTCAGTCTCTGGAAGGCAACACTCAGCACATGACAGGAAAAAGACCAGCGATTCCAGCATGGAAAATCACCAGGACCAATCTTTCCCATACAAGAAATAGAAACCTTAGCTTGAGTGCTTGAGATTATCGCTCCAGAAAAATATCTCCAGCTGCTACAAAAGTCAAGAGACTGACAAAAAAAAACCCCCATTCTTTTGTGTGAGACATGCTGTTTTCCATGTGGCAAGGAACAGCTTCTCTTTCCTCATCAAGGAGTGGAACATTTTGAGGCATTCCCATTGATACTGTGCATGGAAAATAACAGGATGGTGCCGCTAAAGCAGTAGATTTGTGTGTGCTCCCAGCACTGGGCATTTTTTTGGTTATTGCAGCTGCTATGGTTACCAGTCATGCGCTTGGCCACCTTCTGTAGTAGAAGTACAGAGTGATTCTACTGTACATTGTGTGAAGGCAGATAGACCTCGGGGGTGTTTGGTGGGTGTGAGGTTCCTACCCACTGCAGGAAGAGCAGGAATGCGAGTTCCTTGAAAGAAATACACTGCAAAGCTCATGCTGCCTGAGTGACTGCAAAGCAGCTCTCTAACTTTGCTATTATTTCTTCTGGAGGGAAAAGTATCAACTGAGACATCACAAATGAGTGCTTGCTCTTGTAGTGTAAGGGAATTCATGTTGCATTCTTCTTATGCTTTTGATGATACAATGACCCCGCTGGAGTTGACACTATGCACATTTACCCTGCTTTTCCAGCTGTATTTCCCTTACCTGACAATAGTCTTCTCTATGAACTAAACACTGGACAGACATGCTATAGTTTACAGGGATATTTTTTTTCTGGAGCTTCATGGTCTTATTTGTGTGTGTGTGTGTGTGTGTGTGTGTGTGTGTGTGTGTGTGTATTCCACCACAACCCGTATTTTGGTTAGGTCAGTCATATCTCTCCAAAAGATCTTTTAAAAGGCTTCATCATATCAGGAAGATACCACACCATGCCTCGAGGAGCGCTCTAGTACTTACCTACTTATATAGGCAACTGATCCCTTATACTGAGGAAATCTGTGCTGTAAAAGACGGTCATGGGTTAGCTGATGGTTACAGCTAGGAACTATTTAGCAATAGTCAGATAATCCTGCACTTTAATGTGGGAAAAAAACATATTTTCTAAAGTCAAGGCTGCTGGATACCAACACCAGGAGGCTGAGATGGTTGGGTCTTGAAATGAGAATTTCAAGACCCAGAGAGGTCTCAGAGAGGATGAAGTGAACTCTTCCACCACTCTTCGAGCTCCTGTTTCTGCTGTAAGCATGTCTGCAGTCCTGAGAGCCTCTCCAGAGGCTCTGGCATTCCTGCAAAGATCTCAGTTTTGGGACAGCCTCACTGTGACATGACACAGTCCCACCACCAAAGAGATAAGCTGGCACAGATAAGCTGGCACAGGTGTTTTTCTACCAGTCATTCAACAATTTCCCTTTTCTCCTCAGTGTAGCTAGTCCAAGAAATCCCTTAATAGTCTTTAAGAAAAAGACTTTAATAGTCTTTTTCTTGTTATAAATAAACAGCTGATTCACTGCTTTTCTGCCCTAGATCTGCTGCTTCTCTGGGCCAGGATACTGCTGTCACCCAACTGACACTAATAGTGCCAGGAAAGTGTATTCCGGACCAGTCCCATGTATTTTGCCAGTTCTGCAAAGGCAGGAGGTGCCACTTACGCTGGAGCTTCTGCAGAAACGCAGCAACAAGTAACACGGTGGCTGCTGCAACCGCTTCTTGCTGCTGGGTTCACCTGCCCTCTCCTGCCTTCGTGCTGTGAGGCCTCCTCCCGGGTCTCCCCATCTATTTCTGTTTGGGTAATTAATCTCAGATATATTTACAGAAATTTTGAGCCTGGGTGTTAACTGATCTGTGAGAGATACCTAACAGGCTTGAATTACATTTGAGTATTTTAACATCCCCTTGAGCATGTTATTCCTTAAAATGACTCTGTCTTTGAGGGTCTCTTGTAGATCTGTGTAGATCTAGTGCATCTTCATCTTCAGGAAGCAGCCAGGGACTTTTTGCTCAGGCATCATATTTAAAATAACTGTGTTAAGAGGAGCTTTTCACTATGCATTCACATGGATGTTTTTCCTGTCCATAAGCTGACAGTTCACAGCTGCAGATAGAAACTTGAATTTATTCTTCTTGATGACTTTGGAGCCATTTACAAGATAGACTATTTTGAGATAGTTCAACATCCTGTCTTCTGTTGCTGCTGACACTTATGCAGCGTTGATTGAGCTTCCTCAAAAGCTGTTGTTTTGGATGATACCACCTTTGACTATTTTCTTTGTCAGTGACGCCTGCTTGTGCTTTCTGCTTCTGGCTCGTAGTGGTTTCTTGGGTTTCAGTGGCCTTCCTCCAAGTCTGACACCTTGCATAACCCAAGGCCAACTGGTAGTGATGGCTTCTGCGAGCCCTTTGCTGCCAGCAGACCTTCCAAGGCTGCTCACGTGCCACGACTTCCCTCATTCTTTCCAATTCACTCTTACATTTCCCATTCCTCTGCTGGTAGATTAACTGCGTTTAAAAAGGCTGTATTTATTAGACTGCGTCATGTATATAAGATGGTGAAGAGTTGTGGCTTGAAATCTTTTAAAAGGTTTCTTGTTGCTTACTCTGCAGAGGATTATCCCCACGCACACACCCCCACAAGGGTATGATTTTGTTAACACTTCTCTACCTGCCTGATAATTAAAGTCCATGGGAACCTAAGGTATCCTTTCTAGGAACCATATGGGCTAGGGGCTTTGTATTTGAAAAGAGATAAAGGCAAAAATGTAAAGTTATGTCAATACAAATTTGTCAGGTGATGGAATAGCACAGAAAATGCTGAGAGGGAAAGGGTAATAAATCCACCAAAAAAAAAACCCTTTCATTTATGAAATACTCTCACATATTCTTTTTCTCAGTCCCCTCAGCCCCCCTCCATGAGGGTGAGAAAAATCCTTCTTTTAAAAATTTTCATTCTGCAAGTTTATTTTCAAAAAGGCTGCTGACAGGTTGTCACAGAAGGGGGAGATTATGATTAACTGAAATGTCATCAGCCTGTTATTCTCCACAGAGGCGAGATGAATGGGAATTAAGTGATGAACTTCTGCAAACAGATGATAGGAAAAGGAGCTCCAAGTAACAGGCTGATTTCTCAGTTTATGCAGGGCTTTGCTGAAGCAATGGAAACAGTGACTTTTCCTTTTCTCTTCTTACGCTTTATCAGATCTTATTACCAGAAGACAACGAACCCCTCTCTTGTCAAAAAGAAATCCCTAATATCATATGGAGAGAGAAGAGTGAATTATTCATTTTTTAACCAAATGTCTTGCATTGCTACGCTTTTGGGTTTATTATTATTGATTCCAGCTATGCATTAGGGTTGAAAACCACTGCAGTGTGACAAGGGCATTGGCTGCAAGATAAATACCGTAGGCTGGTGTTGGTTCTTATTCCGGTCCTTCTGGGGAAACTGGTTTTAGTGTGTACACAGGGGAAGCCATCTGCACGGCCAGTGATAGCGTTTGGAGGTTGCAGTGCCGCGCTCTGCGAGCGGAAAAGCCATGGAGTTGGTTCTTGTGCCTCCCCCTGTCTTCCTGCCCTCACAGGCAAGTGGCTGCGTTTCTGACAGCACCCTCACTGCCTCTTGCACTAAAGCCAGCTAATGCATAGCTCTCCTGGAAAAAAAGAGGGATGCATTTAATGTACATGAGCCAGGCTGGGCCAGGTCTGCAATGGGGAACAAGCTTTGCCTCACTGAGGCCCAAGGAAGCAGCTCCAGCACAGAACAGACAACCCCAGTGTGCAGCACTGCCGGGTTGTACTTGAAGGCCTCCGGATAAGCAAGCGGTGGGAGACCTTTACGAAGGATTCCACATCTCCAGTATGTCGCTGAAGTGACAGGGCTGCTTCAATGATCCATTTCTAAGCCCTCCAGGCAGCATCCAAGGATGTATTGCGGAGCTGGAGCAAGAATGTAATATTTCTTCTCTCCAAGTTGGAAGTACACATTTTTACAAGATCACATGCAACCCGTCAGGTCAGAAGCAGGTCAGCAGTGACTTATGTTGACATAAATAGGAGAATTTTGCCCTAATCATTTAAAGCAAAAATACCACTAATATTTTATATTAAAAAAAGATATAATAATGCTCTCAAGCCTTAATGGATTCAAGTGCCCAGATCCCATAAAAGATCATTTTTTCTCTGATTTTCTCTTCTAAATCGTGGCAATTAGAACCCAAAGTAACTCTAAGCTGAATAGGGGAATTGAAATATTCCAATTTCTCTCAATCACACTTCTCAGTGCTTTGAATAAGCTGAATCAATTTCTGACAATGTTGTCGTTGTGATCTCTCCAAAATGCCTTCCCATCCTGCCACCAACCCTCGCATAACTCTTTCCAAATATTTTCTTTTTTTTTGTTTTCTTTTGGTCTAATAAGTAATTTTACATTCATTGGTATTGCGTGCTCATAATCAGAGAGCCATTCCAGCAGCTAGCAGATGTTTAGAGACAGTGTCTGCCATCCTGATTTAAGCTGGGGAGCTTTGATTCCAGGAGCTGTCCTAACAAAATCAATGGGGCTGTCTGCTGTGAACAACAACAGAAAAAGGCTTAGTAATAAGATAGGTAACTCTGAGCTGCAGAGATTTCGAAGGAATTAATCAAGTATGGAGAACAAATTGGCACAAGCTGATTTCACAACGGTAATTCACTCAATTGTGTTGGTGTGGGAAAGCATTTCAGATGGATCTTGGAATAAACAGATATTGGCAACATTCGTCTCTGCCTCCTTGCATGCTGAAATGAGAGTAAGGTCACTTCTGGACAAAGAGCTCCAGTTCCTATTTCTTTTTCAGGTCCTGTAATCTGACAAAGGAGAACATGCTGTAAAATCATAGTTTACAGAATCACAGAACGGTTAAAGTTGGAACCTCTAGAGATTATCCAGTCCAACCCCCCTGCTCCAGTAGGACACCTAGAGCATGGGGTACAGGGTCACATGGGTTTGGAAGATCTCCAAAGAAGACTCTACAACCTCTCTGGGTAGCCTGTTCCAGGGCTCTGTCACCCTCACAGGAAAGAAGTCCTTCCTCATGTGGAAATGGAACTGCCTGTTTCAACTCACACCCATTGCCCCTTGTCCTGTCACTGGCCACCATTAAGAAGAGTTTGGCCCCATCCTCCCTACATTCTACCCTCAAGTACTTATACATATAGATCAGATCTTCTCTTCTTCAGGCCCAACCCGCTTAGTCTTTCCTCATAAGATAGATGCTTCAGTCCCTTAATCATCTTTGTCGCTCCACACTGGACCCTCTTCTAGAAGCTCCACATCCCTCTTATACTGGGGAGCCCAGAACTGCACACAGTACTCCAGCTGCGGCCTCCCCAGAGCTGAGTAGAGGGGCAGGATCCCCTCCCTTGACCTGCAGGCCAGGATCCCATTGACCTCCTTGGCCATGAGAGCACACTGCTGACTCATGGTTAACTTGGTGTCAACCAGGACTCCCAGGTCCCTCTCTGTGGAGCTGCTTTGCAGGACATCAACCCCTGATAGTACAGAGCAAGGCCTGTCATGGGGTTTGGGGTAAATAGGATTCCAACTCTGCCAAACACTCAGGAGGGACAGGCGAGGACACTGTACAGTGGTATCAGTGTGTGGCAGTGAGCTCTGTGACGAGGCTTCCAGCTAGCTGGCAGTCAAAACCTCTCCATTCCCGTGGTTAAAGTTTGTAATGTGCAGGGCATTGCAAAGAGCAGCCTGTGTACTGCGGTTGGCTCTTGAAATACATGATGCCACAGAAAATTTTAATGATGACACCCATCAACGCGAAATGAGGGATTATCACTCATTCTAGTCTTGAAGGCTCAAACAGCAGAGGAAATGAAATGCTGTCTATCTCCGCTACAGAACCTGCTGAGATATATTTAAAGCCTCCACTAATACGTTACACAGATGCCTGTTCCAATCATTTATAATAATCCCCTGTGGCTGATAGCATCACTTTTCAGGAATGTGATGCCCACAGGAGGTTTTCTTTGAGATGAATGGAATTTCTGTTAATCTAGCTTCATATTAAAGAATATTTTCTTTGTTGATGGCATCATGCATGACAAAGATGCCAAATGAATAATCACTACATAAACTTTCCCAACACCACGTTTGCAATATACAAAAGCTGTTTATACAGATTTACTTCTTTCTTATTTGCTTGTTGACATCTTTTATTGGGATAACCAGTCACCTGCTGGCCTTGCAGGCTCCCTCTTTAAGGCTTTATTTGTCTAAATGAGGTCTTCTAAAATGTTCACGTCCCACTGCTCTCTTTCCTACTTTAGCATCTTGTTTTAAGTCCAGGCATTGAATGCACATTTTGTAAACAATTGCAAACAATGAACTGCCCTTTCACAGCACACTCGTAACGTCCCTTATGCCCACTCCTCAGGCTGTCAGGACCTCAGAGCTACCTTTGCGTAAATGAGAATCAGGCCTTGCGAATCCAAGCGTGAAATCCCTTTGGCTATGGCAGTGTTTTTAGGGATATGATAACACTAATAGCATTAAACAGAATGAGCAAATATTGGCTCCTCTAATGCCACATAAGCAGCTCTTTGGGCGGCATGCAGGAAGGCAGGATGGCGAGGAGGGAAAATTTCGGAGTAGTGGGAGCCCGGGCTCATCAGGGAAGGCAAGTGATTTAACATGGCCCTTCATGGCAAGTGTCTGCAGTTAACTGATTGCTGAAGCAGCGTTAAAGGTGACTGTAGAGGAGATTACCCCATCAACAGGGCCAGCGGACAAAAAGTCTGCCGTGAGGGCAACAGGTTTAGCAGTTTCTCTTGGAAAACATGCTGATTCCTGCGGGTAGTGCTGTTAGGCCTCCAAAGATGGCCTAGAGTAGGTACTATTGGTTTACCTTGCCCAGAAGGTTTTTTAATATGTTATTCTATCTGTCTGAGGAAGCAGGTTATACGAATTACTGCTATTTTACATGCTCCTGCCAGCAATCTGATGATGAGACTTCATCTTTTGACTTATTTTCACAGAGGAACTTGAACTCTGAGCACCTGAGTTGTGAGTAGGACTAATATTAAATTCCGTGGGTCTAGTTGTTATTAAGTTTAAGCTAGAGTCTATTTCCTTGGGAAAGGATACCCTTTAGGCTCATGAGAGCTCATATTTGATCTGCTACAGAGAATCTGTTCTTTGGGCACCATTCTTATAATCAAATAACTGAGACTGAATTTAGCTGTAGCTGGACAGAATGTCATCAGCAGATCAAGAGGCCAATCCATAAAAACAAAGTTAATGACAATATTTGATTTCTTTTTCAAATATATTTTTAAGACCTCTAGCCATAAAAGATAATAGTCTCTACTTACAAAAAGTAAGTACAGAATTTCTTCTGTGTTTGCTTCTAAGAAGAATTTCTGCTGCTCTTGCCTTGTCTTGAGCTTTGATGTTGGAGTGACTGGCAAGCAATGATCTAGGGTTACAAATAGTATCAAAGAAAAATCCTGAGTCAAGACTGGTATCTTGGTAGCTTCCACAACAAGGTTTCTTGTGCCATGTAGCTTTACTGTTTTACCTAAAAATCCTGCTACTGCCAGTAGGAAATCACTGTACTTGGTAGAGGTGTGCTGAGACCCAAGACAAGTAATGACTCATTAAAGTGTGACGGTACGTACATATTGACACAAAATCAGATCAATATTGTCACTTCCAAAATGAAGGCTACAGCCCAATATAGAACATTATACGAGGGAGGAGAGGAATTTGAGCCAAAGATGTTAGTGCAAATACCGAGGGCAGTCAGAAGAGTTATGGAAGTTTAATATCCACACAGAGAACAGCACTACAACTCTAAAGGCCAGCCTGGAAGATCACATCAGGAATATTTCATTGTATCTGCTTGCATTAATTGCATGTCTATGTTTTTTAAAGGGCAGCAGGGACCTATCTAAAAGCAGAGGGAAAACAGTCTTCCTCTTGCAACCACATCTTACCTCTAACTCAATGTGTTTCTCTGCTCTTAGAGCAGGAGTCTGATTTCTGTTAAACCAGCATAAATCACAACAAACTGAGCCAGTTAAATTTAATGGTGGTCAGGGATTTCACTGAGTAACTTTTGTCCTCTCTAAGTGATAGAGGAGGGGGGAAAAAATCACTGGAGAACTTGCAACAGGGAATAAACCTGCAAAATTACTGTATGTGGATTTTCAGTTACTATCACCATGTACAATTATAAGACACTTGGCTCCTTGCAAAAGAATACCCAATGTCATTTGTTGCTTTGCCTTTGTGTAATTGTTGTCTTTGTTACGTCAAGGGTTAGAATTATTAATGAATTTTCAAACACTGACTGCTACTCCCAGTAAAATAATCATCAGCTTAAGAAGATGCTTTTTAGGCCATATGTCAATAAATTATAGAGAAGAGGTCAGAAAGACAGGAAATTAAGTGGGAGGAGAATAGAAAGGGAATACATGACACTGATCTCATGTCACTTCAAAATGACATGTCTCAGGATCCTGTCTCAGGAGAGGCCACTTGGGGCAGAAGCACAAGCTGGGAAGCAAGTGCTACGGTGTTGGCAACTGTCCTGCTCCGTTGGGAGGGCACGGCCAACAACACGACTCATGCGAAGCTCTGGCCCGCTGATTCCGTGATGAGTAACTCCCGGAGCACAGCCACGTATGGGACGTCTAGACAGCGGATGCTTACCTCATTTTCACACCGTGCTTGCATTCCTGTTGAGTCTAGAGATCACAGGAGGCCAGAAGGTAGATGTTGCTAATCTATTAATGTTCCCTGCTTGTTTCATGCAAGGACGATGGATTGTTGTGCTGCTGAAATACGGTGACTTCAGGGGTTAGCAACAGATGTCTCAGATTAATATGACTCAGTTACTGTGATTCAACTAGATTTCTTCACTGAAAGGAGATGAAATTAACTCTACTGAACAATATTACACAGAAGCAATGCAATTAACTGCTGCAAAATTAACAGAAAGATCTGCCTAACAGGGCCACAGTGGAACTCCTACATGTATTTCAAGTAGAGGAATATACCTAAAAAATAAAATTGTGATAAAAACAACTCTTGAAACATTCAAGGAGAATGTCATGACAGGAAGTCATGTCATCTGTATGCTTAATCAATTGATCAGCAAATCTGTGTCATTAGGTAACTTGAAGGACACAACAACTGAGTTAACAAATACCATTTTGCTAAACAGTTTTTTAAAAAAGGCAAGAAATTTAAAATTAGGAAAAGAAGGATAATATATTTTAAAAAAAAATAAACTTAAAAAAACCCATGGAACCCGAGGTGAAAATATTTAGTGTATCAGGCCATGCAAAGCAGGGGAAAAGAGAGGAGTGTGCAATAATATCACTGGGTTGTCTCACTGAGACAAACAGGCTTAGATTTAACCCCAGATGGGGCTTCAGAAAGCTAAAAAAGAAACATAAGGATTTACTGACCAAACACTGGGACAGGGAATTCTACAGTTATGACAGCAGCCTGATACGCAAGTGTGTTGGTTGCTGTAGGCCTGATTGCTAAGAATATCACGTACTCTTTGTCCAAGTTTTAATGGAAGGGAATGTGTGTACGTACATATAGATTAGCCCTGTTAGTTTCTCAAAAATGTTTCTTGTTGGGCATTATGTAGAGCTTCTAACTTTTGTTTCTATGAAAATTGAAGATAACCATTAGTTTCATTTTAAAAACTTAAGCTAAAAACTTGACTCTAAACTCAATTTCCTTCAATATGTAAAAATAGAAAAAGATGAAATATTTCTCCTCTCAGTTTTCACTAAAATGCAATGCACATTTTGGCACCAGGGGTTTGGCTGAGATTCTCAGATCTAGCTTAATAATCCCCTGGCAATGGAAGAGGATTTTTTTCTTAAAACAGGATTTCCAGGGATTTTTTTTTCTTTCAGCTCTCTTCCCCAACTACTAGAAACTCAGTTTTACAAACCTTGGTGTATTTTATTCTGAACTCCTAATGTCACCGGGATGTAATAATCTTAAAATATTGTCAATATCTCAGGCTCTCAAAGCCCAAGCCAGGTATTCATGGTCAACAAGCTCTGTATCACATCTATTTAAGGTTTAGGAAAGCATGCTTGGATTTCCTCATGTAAATACATATTTTATGACTGTGCAATCTAATTTTAAAACCAATCCAATGAACAGTTGTACCAACAAACCAGACCGTATACTCTGAAACCACAATTTACAATAACAAATTCTATTTTATTGATCCTACTTGTGAGAATTCTGTGAGACTAGAACAAGGATGGATAGGCAAGATCAAATTTCTTACCCTTGAGAAGAAAAGGTTTATCTCCCCAGATCTCCCCAGAGAATATAGTTTTCAGGCCACAGGACACTTGCAAAGCCTCCCTGACTAGGAAGACCTCTGTACTAAGTCAAATCTTTCTGTTTCCTTCCTTATCAGCAAAAGTAAATCCATAACGATGTACTTGCATTATTGAAAAGTCATACATCATGCATTCACTGACTTACTTTACTAACATTTCTTTCTGCCATTTCACTGGTTGTAAGTATATGTTAATACAGATGTTCTCACAACATGATTAGTTGTTAAAAATAATGCTAGAATGATATGCATATTTGTAGCCTTACAACATGTTGGAGAGTCCTGAGGTGAAGTTCTGTGGCCCAAAGTGCAATTCTCTTTCATTTATTTCTTCTGTATGTGTTTCTTTTTTTCTTTGCAGTTCTTACTTCATAACCTTTTCTTTGAACATTACATCATTTTCTAAAAGTATTTCTTTTTTTTTAAGTTAAATTATTATTGCAGTTCTAAGCCGAATTCTACTTACTTCTGAAGTTCTTAGGTGCTCCTTTTTCGGTGAAGGTGTCCTTGGCAAAACATCTGGAAGATGACCTCGAAGCAGCTGAAGCTGCACATTGCAGCTACACAATGCAGCACGTTGGAGAGAATGGAGAGGAAAGAGGATACTGAGTTTTGGGCTGTGAAAAGTGACCTTACGAGATCCTAATTTATCATCAATCTGTTCCAGATAACAGTTGCCAAAACTTCTAAATCCTGCAACAAGATTTTCAAATCTTACTGAGGCAGAAAGGCCAACTGGAATTTAACAACGTGAGGGTGGAGGCCAAAGGCAAAAAGCCCCCCATTTTCTGGACATCCCTATGGAAGGGCTACTGGGAGGGGAGTGGGGGCGGGATTCTGTTTTTTCAGAGCATCGGAGGGAAGAAATAGTTCTGCAGAGAACTTAGGCTCTTGCTAATGCAAGAAAACAGAACCCTGGGGTTTTAGTGCTGTCTCTGCAGCAGATGTGCATAATAATCCTAAAATAGATGATTTAATTTCTCCATGCATCAAACTCCCTTCTAGTAAAACAAGGGAAATAATATCAACTTATCTCATAGACATGCTATGACCTTTCTTTATGTTTGTGTGGAAAAAGTACTTCACAATCCCTAGAGGAAAAGTGTAACAAAAGTATCTAGTATTAATAACAGTGCTGAAAAATGTGGAAAGCAGCTAGGGTTGTACCTTGGTTTTGATGTCCCCTTTCCTTTCCTTTCTGAAATATGACTCAGTAAAAATGTTCCTATCAGTGTGATTATATGACCCAATTTGGAAGAAATATGGTTATGGTTTTTTCAAAGTTATATTTTTCTATTAATGAAAGATTTATAGGATCGTGTTGAAAGGGAAAAGAAATGTTTACAAAATTCTACTTTTTGTATTTCTACTCCTGAACCAACTTTACCTGGCTTATGGTCCTAGAAGGTCATAACTACCTGGTTCTTTATAACAAGCTCAAATTAATTCTCATCCACAGCAGTTTCCAGCGATGGGCACCAGTGGACTAATGTTGACTCAACCAGATCTGGAGAGACTGAAGCTGCTTTCAGCATCATTAAAGAACATATGAACAGAATTAATAATCATGCTTGAAAAGGTTTTATTTTTTCTGTATTAACTGGTAAGCTGCCTTAAGGAAAGAACTAATGAGATCTGCTTGTAAGAACTGCCACTTTCAAGATATAAAATAACTTTTTTATATTTTTGTTGTTGTTCTGGATGCATTTGGTGCTTCTAAACAGCAACAAATCTACAGTGTGTAATGCCGTGGTTTATTGTGCTAGATATTCCCATGTACATCGTGATGATGCTGTAGGGAGACTATACGGTTGGATTCACGGTGTAACTAGTTCACTCTATAATTATAACATTGATTTGAGAAAATGCCTGGGCTTTAATGAGGGCATGGATACTTTCGGCTCTGAGAAAAAGCATCTGTGATGAGTAATTCTAGAGGCATTTCCAGAGGAAACTGAAGCATCAGGAGAGAAGATTGTTCTGAAAAGCATTTCCGATCCTTGTAAGTCACACACATCTCCTTTGGTCATGGAGATGCAGTCACTTCTCCTGGTGACCGTAACGAGGCATTCCTAAATACTTTTCCAGATAATGTAGTACAGGAATTCCCTTGGGATCAGTAGGACAGCCTTGTACAAAACGCTTGAATTTTCTGATACTCACACTTCAAAGAAACTATATTTGGCCTTTTCCATCCAAAAGTAATAATTCCAGCACTGGAAAAGTAGAATCATTAAATAAGAATCATCAATCATCATAGTTGCAGTGATGAAGATGAAAACTGCAGGTGCTTGATCTAGTCTAGTCTATGTCAAGCAAAAATTATGTGGTAAATTAAACTGTTATGATTCAACTTTCCTCTTGCAACTTACTAAAAAATGCCTGTTGATTTCAGTAACAGTTACCTGGAATTTGCTTGGTAGGCGTGGGTCACTCATTTTGCTTTCAACTATGTGCATAATGGCAAAATCAGAGATTCGGAAAGCTGAATTTGTTGAAAGGGTGTTATCAACTTCAAATTTGAAGTATACCTTTGTACCTTATTTCTAAGATAATGCAGCACTGAAAATAGAACTTGCTCTAGCACCTGCAAACTGATGCAGTTACACTAAAATAGCAATAGAGCCACTTAGCTTAACTTGGTTTGTTGAATTCACACACTCTGTCAGTATAAATACACTTATATAATACACACGGTAACTACTGCACTCTTTTTCAAAAAAAGTGTGGAAAATAATTTCGCATTTCAGCCACACTTGGGAATCTTTTGGTCAGCCTTGGGATTTTGAGAACCACAAAGTTATTTTCCCTCTTCCTCTTGCTATATGAAATACTCAGACAAGCAACAGAACGACTAATATTCTTTGCTATGGAAAGCCTGAAAATGAGAATCCAGAAACTTGCCAAATGCAGAATAAACAAACTGATATAACGATTTCCTCATGTCTATTATGGTGATAGTATTAGTGTCAACATCAGTAAGGAGTGAAATCTTCAAACACAAGACATTTCCAAACTGATAACATCTTTTAAAATGTCATATTAGAAGAAAATTTATTTTGCTAAAAAGTCAGAGCCCACAACATCCCTCCCCCTTGGAAGCGGTACCATCTTCCTTTCTATGAGATAATTGTTCCTTCCATTAAAATTCAAGCAATGGAAGTGACAGAAAATTGTGATTCCAAGAGCATACTCGGTGTATGTCCCAGAACCAGGGGGGATTGGCAGCTCTGTAAAAAAAGGGATAGCTAGTCCAACTATTCATCAAACAAATGAATGGGAAGTCATTTGGAATTTTTCCCAACATTATTCAGTTTTCTGTAGAAATTAATTCTGTGGTTTGTAGGAGAGATTTCCCAAAGGTTAATAACGGTGTCATTTTATATTTTGTTCAGAATTCTGAGAGCTAGAAAACCATATTCCAGACTAATTACATGCAAAATAGTTTAGCAAATAGTCATCTTGAATTACAGACATACAAAAATGAAATGTATCTGAAGGCTTCTGGTATTTGATACTTTCATTCAAGTTTGAGAATTCTGCTTAATGTGACTAGACATTACTAAAGGTGATATTTCTATTGTTATTGTCTTCCTCTTGTTTTAAATAAGTATTAAAGTCCAAGATAAGACCTGGAGATGAGTCCGTTCCCTGGTATTCAGGGCCTGGAGCTCCTTGCTGTAGATAGAGGCACAGACCTCTCTTCTCAAGTAGAATGGAGAGGTCACTACTTTGAGATGCTGGAACACAGGGAGCTACCCTTTTCTGTCAGAGTGGACTGAAAATTGCCCGGGATAAAGGACTCCTGAGTTATATTTCTTTCTGGACCAGATGAATCTAAAACTATGGCTCCAATTTCCTAGGCCCATGCTTTGAGTCTGCTCTTGGGAGCTGCTCTTGGTGGGAGCATCTCCACCACTTCTGCCAATGTTCTGCCACTGCCTCCAAAAGGAGACAGGTTTTCTTGTGCCAGAAAAAGAGCAGAAAATTCAGTCATGAGCCATCTTCTCTCATCAGTTTCTGAGTATCATTCAGAAAGTGTTCTTTATCAAAAGATAGACACAGCCCTTAGGACGACTGAAAAACACATTTAATTTTCTGAGGATTATACACTGTCTATGTACTAAGTGGTTCCCATTGGTACAGCTTCTGGACCTTTCTTCATTATTCCAGTAGTTTGGCAGTCCATTGAAATGCAAAAGAATGATGCAAATCCTTGCAAACTATGAGAAAGCGCCTACTAACTACAGAGCAGGCCAGACAGGCTTGGCAAGAGGAAACTGAAATGTGCATATGTGCCTCCTGATCTCACATACAGCTGATAAGTCACATTTTTTTCTTGTTGAATTGACACTGATCATTAATTTTCATGCTTGCTACTTAACAACCCCTTTGCACCATCCTGCATGCTCACCCTCATGCTTTGCTCACCCATGTTGCTGCTTTGTTTTAAATGCCCCTGCATCTTTTCTTTTCAAAACCTTTCCTGAGAGAAATCCTTCAATATTTATATGCACAGCAATATGCCAAAGTCAGAAGCATTTCCTTGTATTCATTAAAATATCCTGACTTTCTTTTTCACTTCTAGATAATGCACAATTTTTCATCTTGTGTTTTAATTAGCTCAAGTACTTTAAGCCCAGTTATTTATAGCCCATGAGAGCAGATTTTTTTTTGAGGGTGAATTTATTTAAGCTAGAGAAAGAATTGCTATAAAGTGTCTGTGATGTCCCTTAAAGAGTAGAGTTCAGACTTGACAATATTGGTTGCAAAGAGTTATAACTGGTGCAGTGGGACAGCGTTTCCATACTTCATGTCAGAGAAGGCATTTTGGTGGGGGGAAAAAAATAACACAAGGGTTGCAGCTCATGAGATACTATGGCTTTTCTGCCTACGGTGACTTAAGAAGTTGCTTCTCGTTCCTGTCCCCTGTACTGTAGTCTGCCTTTTGCCACAACAGCATGGCTGTCCAGGTGCTGTAAACCCAATCGCTGAAATGATCCGTATTAAAAAGAACCCTCTAAACCCCTCAAGCCAATAATGCTACACAATAAGATCCTAACGCCTTTACGAGCTAAACTGACCTCCTGGAATTGTGAATGAGAAGATGGACCTTATCCCTATCCTGAAACTCACGGGTCTTGGTTCTTGCAGGTCACCTATATGTGAATTACCTCATCTAGTACTCTGATGCATTGTATATCTAAATTACAATGTTTTCCTTCTTGGAAAGGTGTGCTGCATACAAGCTTTCACATGTCCACCAATGAATAAAGAGCCCATTCTCTCGTAGGGGCGTTCAGACTCTTAGTCAGATTTTCCCTGTGCTCTCAGGAGCTCTGGCCATCTCTAATCAGAAACAGCCCTACTACTTACCCTTTCATAACTCCAAACCTTTGAAGAGCAACATAAATGTTAATTAATTAACTCTCACCTCACTCCTCTGATGTAAATAACAGTATCACAAAACAGAAATGAAGTGACTTGCCTAAGGTTACGCTGAAAATTAGTGGCAGATCAGCATTCAGGAATTCTTAGGGCACTTAGGGCTTGTCTGCTGAAGAAAAATCACTGACACAACTCCTATGCATCATTTATCCCACAACAGCTATTCCAGGAGAGGTCTATGTGCAAGCATAGACAGAAAAGTGCTTTTATTTTGGTATTAATTACGTACTGCCGAGGCAAGGTACTCATTTTGGAATAAAACCCCTCCCGGCCCACAGTAAATGTCCACTCAGTGAGCTGTCCTAGCCTAGCTGTTCACACAAATTTCTTGTACAGGTGAGATGTAAACTCTGAACTCCTCCCAAAAAGAGCAACGCAACCCCAAACCTAGTTGCTTATTACTTCATTGTAAAGGCCTCAAAAGGTTTTTACTGCTGCACAAGGCACAGAAGCGAGCCCTGGACACGCTGAGGCCTGTGAGGGCTCGCGAGGCTCCTGAGCGTCGCTGATCTTCTCACTGGGCTCCAGACCCCGGGCAGAGGCAGAGGCAGGTGACGAGCCCCATGTGCCGGCAGCCCCATGGGCTGCTCTGCTGGATCTTGGCCTTAGACTCAAGGAGAGGTTTCAGGGCTGATCCATAGGGCAGCCGAGGGTGCGGGTCTCCCGCGAGGCCCTATGTGTGGGCAGCACGTAGGGCGGGTGGTGCTTGGTGACCCTGATGGAGATCTCCCTTATCGACAGTATGATGGTCAGACGTCCGTGAGGAACGGTCACAGCAGAGGTCTGGGGGTCACTTCCCACAGTGTTGTATTTGTAAGCACGAGGACTAGAAGCCTGTGAGGAGTGGGACTGAAGTAGCCACTTAGAAATTTTTTCTTTTCATTTATGCAAAATGTGTTGAGCTTTTCAGGTGGATGATATCAGTGTATTTGGATACCTAAAGTGTTCCCATTAATTTTTCTAGATCGTTAATTCTCATTCTTTGGTTTCTTCCTCCATCTGGAACATTCCTAGTGCTTTGCTATGCGACATAAGGAGTGTTTCTGCCACCCCATAGCACCTGCTGGAGCCATGACCACCAGCTGGAGATGCACAAGATGGTCATTGCTCATGGGAGATCCATGCAGGTATCTTTAGAGTACCTAGCGCAGCAGCACTTAGGCATAAGTGATAGTGATCCCTTGGGAAGATCCCGCTCGCACGTCAGCGGGATGCCTACGTGATCCTCGCCGGCAGTCCCGGCTGCCCAGCCATTCCTGGAAAGCGGGCGCGGGTGAAGCCAGCAGCTGCTCCATGGCCGCGCGGCCGCTGCCGCTGGAGTCCGGCCAGCCCGGAGCCGCCCGGGCAGCACCCTCGGGAAGCTGCCGCGGGGTTAGCTGCACCGACACGGCTCCTGTTCGCTCCAGGCACGGGCGACCCAGGAAGGGCCACCTCGAAATCACCCTCGAAACCTGGGCCGTGCCAAAGGGGAGTCGCTCTCCTGCAAAGGCAGGGAGGTGACGCTGACGCGTGCTCGTCTTTTTCTTCCCCGCACACCCACCTATGTCATTAGCTCTGTATGAGCCCTGTCTCTCTCCCTGCGGATTACTCAACACCATTGCATCCGCCTGGCAGCGAGCAGCGCAGCTTGACGTAACGCGCTGCGTGCCGCCCGGCCCCGCTCTGCTCCACGCCGGCCTCGGGGAGGCTGCAGCGCCAGGCAACGCTCAAAAGCGGCCTCGGGGAGGCTGCAGCGCCAGGCAACGCTCAAAAGCGGCCTCGGGGAGGCTGCAACGCCAGGCAACGCTCAAAAGAGTAGCGTGTGCGCGCGGGGCGGCCGAGCGGAGGGAAACGCCGCGGGTCTCTGCGCGGTCCCTGCTGCTCGGCGGCCCTGGAGACCTGGAGAGGCGGCCCCGAGGGCTGCCGAGCAAAGGGGAGCGCTGGGGGAGCGGCGCCGCGGCCGGCGGTGCCGGTGCGGCGGCTCCCGCTGCTGACCCGGGGCCTGCGGGGCCCCCGGGCCGCCCCGCCCCGCCCCGAGGGGGAGGAGCCTGAGGAGGAGGAGGCGG
>NW_020455350.1:687622-825421 GCF_003342845.1 Nothoprocta perdicaria | reverse complement strand
CCCCCCTCCCCACAAAATCTCTATCTTCCTCTTCAACACTATTACTTACATGTTTTTAGAAATTAGTGCATGCGTTTGGTGTGCTGGCGGCGCTGCCCCGGGCCGGGCGGCCGGGGCGATGCAGATCCGCTCTGAGGGCGAAGGTGTCGGGTTTCATCAGCTCCCAGATCCCTATGGATGCACCGGGATTGGCACTCGCTGTGGAAAGCAGCCCTTTCACGGAGGTCCTTTTCTTCCCCCTCCTTAATTGCGGGGAATTAAGCATTAGCATCCTTGAAATTAAAGGCTTAGCGTGGTTTTATCCTTAGGAAAACAGCCCCCCTCGGCTGCTGCCCGTGGTCAGTGCTCCCCGGATAGCGCGCGCCTCCGTGTGCCCTCCTGGAAATTCCGGCTGCTTTTTCCTTGGAAGGCCTCCTTAAGCCACCCCCTGGCTCCCTTCACGTGGGCTGGTGGGAGAGAAAGGTGGCAGGAGCAAGCAAGAGTTTTGTGGCAGCTGTGACACAACTTAGAAGTTGTGTTTCCCTGTCAAGGCTTTGTGCCGGGGGCCGTCGCCCGTCATGCCCATTGCTAACCCAGAAACACCGTGGGAGTCCAAGAATTTTCTTTTTGACTTAGGAAAACACGTTGGACGTTCTGCCCAGGTGGAGCTGCAGAAGGACCTTCACGCTTGAACGTGGTGTGTGAAAATCCCCCATCCCCAGCGGGCCGCCGGCAGCTCTTCCCTCTCGCAGGCAGCCGTGACCGCCGGCCGGGCGCCCGGCTCCTCCGCGGAGCCCAGCGCGCCAACACGGAGCTTAGCTCCTCCGCAGCGACTCGGGACGCGGGACCTTTCTGGGTCCTTAGCAGAGCCTGGCAGAGCGGCCGCAGCAGCCGTGAGCTCCTCGCAGGAGCGCGGGAAGTTGGGTCACTGAGAGGTGCAGGTGGGGAGGAAGGCTCCGGCGCGGAGCAAGCTGCCGTGGGGAACAGGAATTCAGCCTGGAAATACCTGACTCCAACTTTCTGCAGGGCGATGTGTGCTTGGCACTCCACTTGAGCACGTTTCGGGACAATGTCTGGGCATTTCCCCCTTGGATATTTATTGCAAGTGTTTTGATGATGGAGGTTTATGATTAACTTTCAAACTGCTGCTGTTCTAAAACCACCTCTGAATGTGACTTCTCTCTGCAAGTTTTCAGAGCACTCTTTTTTTTTTAAAAAAAGTGCATTGGGAATGTTCTGTTACTCTCTGCACCGCTTCTTGTCAGTGTGTAGCTTATGTTATCTCCTCAACTCTGTAAACGCATCCCGAGCGTGTTCCTTGAGCTCTCCGTTTCATTTCAGAATTAATTCCACTGCTACAAACATGCTTTACTTCTAAGGTGGGAATATTTTTTGTTATTAAAGCAGTTAATGTAGGTTTTGTTCTCCTTTGAAAGCCTTTTGGTTACTCTAATTTTCAGTGAGATCACATCCTTCCAGTAAAGGGGGATAATTTTGGAAATATATTGGGAAAATGAGCTGGGCGAGTCAGAAAAAAGGGTTGAGGCCCATCCGAATTCCCTTTCTCTCCTGCCTTTTGCTTTGTCCTGTAGGATGCCTATTGTAGACAAGAAAAAAGGAACTTTTTTTCTCTGTATTTTAATCCTTTCAGCGAAGGGGCTGCTGCTAACTATTCAATTCTTACTTCTGCTGGTTAGAAACCCTGGGTACCCTACTGGGGTGAAGAGGCAGCTGTGTTCTCCCCTCATCAACATTTGGGTCACGCAAGTTGGTTTCCCTAATGCTGACATTTTCACAGGTTTAAATTTATTCTCATTGAATCTAGGTTTTGACTGCTCAACAAACTGTTATGATCTGTTGTTTCCTTGACCTCCCTAGTCTCCCCCAGACTCCCTTTATTGCTCAGCAGCTCCTTAATTTAAATAATAACAAGTTGATAAAGTTTGTTTTCACTGTCTTTGAATATGTTTTTGCATTTTGCTTTGTCTGCTTCCTTATCTGTCTTTAGATTGTTCTGTTTGCTTTTGTAGGAGTGGATTTTCTTGAGCTTATAACAGAAGATGGAGTATATATGTTTTTAAAATATATTGGACTTTTACTCTTTTAGCATTTCTTTTGCTGAAGTGAGATTGGTTATATGTATTATGCAGTGAATTTTTTTAGGTTATTTCTGGGAAATTTTCTCCCTTTTTTTGTTGGTTTTCTAAAAGATGGAAAATCCTGAAACCTCTTGGTTTAGCTTTTGTTTAATAGTTGGCAGTAATAAGTGTAGTCAGTCACTTCTCTCAGTGAATGCATGTTTATTCAGAAATCTGTTAGGTCTGACTTAACTGATCTGGCATGTAAAACTAATCACATGTTAAATATCTCTCTGAGAGGGAGTGCAAAAAGTGTTCCAGTGCTCTGCATTTTTGTGTTTCCAGGGAGCTGTGACTTCAGTGGCTTGATTTCAAGTATACCTCTCCAAGTAGGAACTTCTAGATAGTCTAATCGTTAAATTGCACTGAGTACAGCTTAGTGTTTGAATGAGGGCTATCAAGCTGAATGTTTTAAAGTGGCATTTTTTCGGCTGTATAAGAGACGAGATAGACTGTGTTTAATGAAAAATCTATCAGTTTTCTCTGCGTTTGGACCCTTACCAGGCTGTGAAGTTACAGAATATGACTGTTGATGAGACTGAGTGGCAATAATGTGTTTTTGACTAATCCTTGTGCCTTTTTTTTTTTCTTTTAATTCTTTTAATCCTCAAACATCTGGCAGTGCCAGAGTATTATGGTCTGTAACAGCGTCAGTGTTTACTTTTGGTAGTGGGCTGTACTCTGAGGCTTGGAAACCCTATTAGGAGTTGCAGAGATGCTAAAACTCCTTGTTTTACTGTGTATTTGAACAGAATTGTACAGATCAAGTGGTTAGTTGTCTGTCTTCTGACTTGGAAAATAAAACATGAGGTGTTGATCTCTCTTTCTTACATTTTTGATAAGTGTGTTATTTGAATTCTAACGTAGATTCTACCATGTCTTTTTGTGTGTAAAGTGAAACTAAATATTTGCAAGCTTTTATTTTCTGGATGGTAATGTTCTTTAAAGAATTCTTTATGGAAATGGGGCACTCTTCCATTGTTCCATAATCTGCATAGCTGGTGAAGCGTGTGGTCACAGGCCCAGTGTTGTTAGGCAGGCCCACAGCTTGAGCTGTGGCACCAAAATCAATCCTGGTCAGATCCCGTGGTCCCTCCATAGTGCTCGAGTGCTTCGTGGTGTTGCAGATGCTGTGGTGCAAGCGTGGGGTTTCACATCAAGGTGGGTTTTTTTCCATGTACAGCTCATGTGTGTCTGTTTGGAAGGGCAACCAAGTTCCTGAAACATGAAACGTGTAGGGCTTTTAGAACTGCTCTGAATGCAGGTAATTTAAAAGGATGGTGCCTTGGAGTTGCTGCTGTGGATAGTGGTTAATGCTTAGGTCAGAGTCCTATGCACCAGGAAGCTGGGAGGGGTTTTTTTTCTTTCTTTCTTTTTTTTTTTTTTTCTTAAATGTAAACACCTCTTTGCCTTGGAGCTTAGGGTCTGTAGAATGGGAAGAATATTTTTTTCAGATGGATTTTTAAATATTAGTGAAGTGTTTTTGAAGTCTTTAGTGTTTGGCTGCCTGTTTCCCCCAGATAAATAAAATCTTAATTCCACCACTAGCATATAAGTTTGTTTTGAAAGCAGATTGCTCTCTGATTCTTTATGATTTGCCTTCACTGCTCAGAAACAACTTGGGGGGTTTAATTTATTCCTTTTTTCTTTTTCTTTTTTTTTCTTTTTTTGCTTGTTGACTAACCTTTAGAGGTAACGTTTTTCAAAAAGAACTTATTTGAAGTTTGTGGGGCCTCACTTTCTTTACCTTTCTTGAGAGAAACGTGCTGATGTTGAATTTATAGGTTAACATGGACTTTTATCTTGATCAAATAAGTTTCCAGGTGAGCCTGAAATAATCTTTTCTCTCCGCATTGTTGATGCTGTAGTGGATTTTAACAGAACTAACGACCGTCAGGCCGGCTTATTCAGGACTGCACTAAAGCACAGACTACAAGTTGAGTGTAACTGCGAAAAGCTGCTTTCTAATCGTTGTCTTTCCCCTCTTCATGGAAGGTTTGGTTGCGGTGGGTGGGCCTGGCTGGTGTCGGGTCTGCTTTTGCAGCCTGGCCCTGCTCGCCGGCCGGGTCTGGAGCCACAGGGCACCGCGCAGGCTCTTTAGGGCACCATCAGCTAAATCAATTGTGTTCTGGCCTTTGCATTCAAAGGACGGGCTTACCGTGTGCTGATGCGACGGGAAAGGGGATTAATTCAGAACTCTTCCTTTTATAGCTGCAGATAAATATCTGTAAAGTAACTGCTGGGGTAGCAGAACTTCTTACACGCCAGCTGTTCATGTCGGTAGCTCTGATTTATATCACGGGCTTTTTTATTAGAGCCAATGCAAATGTTTCTGTCTGAGATTTACCAAGTACTTTTGAACACCTGTATATTGCCGATTTGACCAATAGTTACATAGTCCTGAGAATGTTTTTCTTACTCTTGGAACTTTGTGATGATAATTGAAATAGTATTTTCACATAACTTGTGATAAGTTATAATATACATTTGTTGATTTGGACCCCTATGAGCATTGGGAACTGGATCACATCTGATGAGCTCCTGGGGCACGCTTCCAGTTTAGTTGCCTCCAGAAGAAATAGAGTTTATCCACACCCAAACTGCAACCAAGTAAAACGTTAGGAGAATGATTAAGCAGAGAAGAGGCTGCTCTAGAGATTGTGGTGTGTCTGTCCATCCCTGGAGAATTTTAAAATTTAACTGAGCAAGGCTCGGAGCGACTCGGTTACTTGGAAGTTTGCCCAGCGAGGAGCAGGAGACTGGATACCCATCCAGCCACTTACTCCGCACTTACTTGTGACCCTGGTCTGCATTAGGTGACAGGAGCTGGGGGACTTTGAGTGCAGCAAAATGTTGAGGCGGGTTAAACTGTCTTTTAAAAATGCAGAACGTGCTGGTAGCAGAATTTTGTGGCTGGCTGAAATGGTGTCTCCTCTGGTTTACACTACCAGCGGTGTCAGGTTTTCACAGTTCCCTAATTTTGGCTATCACGTTGCCAGCCTGTAACAGGAAACCTGATTTCCTTTATCTGTGGTCTCAAAGGGAGGAAGCTTTATTATTTTTTTTTTCCCTTCTGTGAAAGGCCAGTGTAAGAGGAAACGTGCACATCTTGGATGCTTTTCTTTGAACAGGGCCACAACATAAATTTGCTCTTGCTGAAGAAACTGCTTGTGGCAGAAGTCAGGCTTTTCTTTCAGTACTGAAACGGAACCTGACTTTGTCTGCACTTTAGAAGTGGGTGCTTGGTGGGCAGTGAGATTTCAGCTGAAGGTTTAACGAACACATGTTACTGCTGCCCAAAACCCTTGCAGCTTTTATCTCTGATCCAACTGAAAATCTTTTTATTCTGTTTTTCTGGACAAGTCTTCTCACCTTCTGAATTCCCAGTCTGGTTTATTTAATGTTTCAAAAATGAATATTCTGCCCAGTTAAACAACAAACATTGCCAAGAATAATTTTTTTCCTGTATGCCATAGTCTTTAGCAACCCATATTTTAATTGAAATATTTGGTGCTGTTTTGAAGATATCCTTCCTTGTGCCTAATAGAAGGTGATACTAGACCCTCCTAAATCAGTGTGAAGCTTCTGCTGGAGGTGGTCAGGCTTTCAAACCCCGTGTGTTGGTTTTGTGCAAACTGGGCAGACCAAAAGGGCTTTTGTACTTTCATCCGTGCTGAATGGCTGCGTGACTGTGCAAGGGAAAGTCCTGTCTTAACATTCTCATACACTGAAAATAAACTTTTATCTTTATGAATGACACGACCCTGGCAATGGTTATTTTCTTTGCAAACGTGTTTAACAGCTTGTTGGATGAATCATGATAAAATAGTTCACTGGACTCTACTGTATTGATTATACAGGAGCTCGACTAAAGGCTGAAACCTGATGCTTTCTCTCCGCTTTTGCTAAAGCAAACATTTTAGAGGCAGGAAAAGCAAGGAGCTGCGTATGCAAAAGCCATTTAGTTTGTCCTTACCCTGGGTGCTTTTCTCATTACTCTTCCCCTGCCCTTCCTTTGCCGTCGCTGAAGAAGGCCGTGCTGACAGGAAGGCAGGTTTTAAATGTCCCTCTTGGATTTCTGCTTTGTCTGGCACGGCTGCCAGAGACCTGTGCTTGCCATAACTCTGGAAATTCCTGTGGTGTCCTGAGCCTGGTGGTGTTTATCCAGTGCCGTTCAGCAGGGCTGTAGGAGAACCAGAAGAACCCTTGCTGGACTGTTGGAGTGCCTCTCTCAAATACCCACAGGAGGAAAATGCAAACATAGCCTTAGCACAGGCCCTTGCTTCCAAAGCAAACTTTTATTTTATTTTATTTTATTTTATTTTATTTTATTTTATTTTATTTTATTTTATTTTATTTTATTTTATTTTATTTTATTTTTCTGTTTTCTAAATAGATGAAGCCAGAAGACCTGCAGAACTGCATTTTTATTATGCATTAAAATTGATAGGACTTTCTGTTTTAATTCTGGACTACTGTAGTTTACTTTAAGACAGAAAAAAAAAAGGGGGGGAGTTAATGAATATGCTAAACAAAATTAGAAAAAAAGAAAAGAGGTTATTCTGTCCTCAAGCGGCAGTGTGAAAGATTTGGGTATGAACATGCAGGAGTGCCGTGGATTCCAATTTTTACTTGTATGTGTATTGTTGATACAGTAATGATTTTCAGATTTGTTGTTGATTTCAAGCACGCTTCCAGTAAACCAAGGGTTTGCTAATAAGCAGTGATCAAATATTGGGAGGGCTGCTCATCACCTGTGTTTTTAACCTGCTCATCAGGTGTGTTTTTAGCCCAGGTTTTGGTCGTCGCAGGGTGCTTGCTGGCAGTGTCAGATCTCGGCTCCTGGTGTGTGAGTCAGTGCTCACCTGCCTGCGCCGCTGAGCTCCAGCCTCGCGTGGCTGAGGCGTCGTTTTGTTCTTGAGCCTTAAATATAGCGACTTGCCTCAAACTGCCAACAGCTTCGTGCCTGCCAAAGGCAGGAGCGCCAGTGCTGTGAACGTGCTCTTGAAGTAAGTGATGTAATACCAGTCTTCTGGAAATGGGAAAATGCAGTCAATCCAGTTCAGAACAGCAGAACAGTTGGGCAGAGCCAGCAGCGTGAAAAAAATAGCATGCAAAGTGAACTGTCCCCTTGTAGGTGTTGGGGGAAAAATGCCCAGAGGCAGAAAGCTGACTCTCTGTTGGGGGAGGGCTGCTTTCCTCAAATTTGGGGTGTCTAGCCTTTATTGAAACAGAAGGCCCCAGTTTACATATTGCAACTGCTGCATAGTCCCAGTTATGCTTGAGTCTAACTTTAGGTGAGAAGTTTCCTCACTTTCTTGAGAAAGAGCATCAAGTGACATGGGGCCTAAAAAGCCAGGCCTCACAAATGGATGAAAGGAGAGAGATTACAGAGCTGCTGAAGGAATTTGTATTTTTAGATAAAATTCCCATTTCATCTTTCAGTTGTGAATAACGGGAAGATGCGGTTAGGTTATTGAGGACAAACCTTAAAGAAAAAGTAGATGAAGCAGAAAGTTAATGCACACATTTAAAATTCTTTTTTCTCTCATTTGAAACAGATTGGAGGGTGGTGGTGGGAACACTGGCTGCTCCCAGTAGGAGTTGTTAGGTTAGGGACCGTTTAGCAAAGGTTGGCTTCAGGTGAGGAGGAATTGTAAGGACTATAAAGTTAAATCCTCCACAGCTGTCAGCATTAATGTGGAGGAGAGAAAGATTTTTGTGGCAGAAAGATGAGCTTTATCTAAGACTGTGTTTAGAACATCCAGGACAAGCAAGGCTGAGGCATAGATTTCGGTAGATAGCAATGCTGAAAAAAACGTCTTGGATTACATTTAAATATTATAGCTGAGACTACAAATAGTGATTCATATCGTCTCCGATTCTTCCTCCTGTCTTCCCTTTTTCTGCATGTTGCAATGTAGAAAGGAAGGGTGCAGAGATGCCGGTGATTCTAAGTTGCAAAGTGAGCAAAGAGCTGAAAAGGGAGTCAGCTGCGTTTGGCTCCCGGCTGCATTGAGGTGGAGGGGAATCGGGCAGCTCTTCACAAATGAGGCCGAGTTCGTGACTTCTGCCTAGTTTCTCAAATCTGAAGGCTGCTTTCTCCGGAATTGACTAGCTTCTCTTCAGGCATTATCGGATACAGCTAAGGCCTGGCTTTGGACTGCAGCCATTTGCAACAGCAACGGGAGCTTTCCTGTACAAACTGTTAGTAAACAAAGGCAGGTATCGACTTGAACGCAGCTTAAAGGTTTTAATTAGTTCTTGCTTGAAGCTTGGCTAGGAATTAGGGATGGAACTTTCCTGCAAGTGCCAGGTAAGTCATAGTATCTTGGTTTGCGTGGTCCTTTGTGCTTTTCACATGGAGAAGGAAAGAGGGTTTGTGGAGCAGTGCTGCACTATTTCAGTCACATTTTACAGGTGGCAATAAAATACTCGTGGCTCTGCCACAGTGTGTGGGTGTTACATGCGTATGCTTGCAACTAAAGGAGTTTAATGCTAGCTTTTAATAGTACTTTTGAAAATGAAGTAATTATGTATGCACTATAATGCAAAGTGCCCTTAAAGAGTGTTTGGTTTCTGTATTACACTGTTTTCTTGTTGCAGGGAGAGGAGGTACCAAAACCTCTCCATGTTAAAGGTTCAAAGTGTTCTTGCCAGGTGGGAAAATCTGCCTGTATTTTTTCTTTCTTTATTTTTGGCATTGGTGCTGAGGGCCTGCTCTTTTTGCACGGCTGCTGGTTTAAGAATGGCAATAGCAGTGGATATCTTACCATAACCCTTCTTTGGCGTCACCTTTTGAAGTCAGCTTTCGAACGACTAGTTATTTGAGCACTGTAGCCTGGGTCAAGGTTGTTTCTGGGTTCAGGACTTGGAACCAACTTGTTACAAACCCACTGCTACCTTCAGTTGGTCACCACATGAATAAATTCTGAATGTCGTTACCGTGAGTGCATGCAGTGGTGGTAAAACTTAGTCCAACTTCTTCTGAAGTTGAGCTGTCATCATCTCTTAGTGAATGGCCGTACCGAAAAGTTGCTCTCTTGCCCTGAAGAGCTGTGGGGTGCTGAAGCCCAGCCCTTGAGCTGCCGCTGCCCTCGAGGACGGATCATCTGATCTGTCACCCTCTGCTCTGGGAGACCACTAGGTAGCCAGAGATGGAGCTGCAGGCAGGAGAGGCTCTTTCTGCAGCACCCTGTAGCTCAAGAGTGCTCTCTTGTCAGGCCATTTCTCATTGCGTGAGTGAAGAGCGTTTTGTCCCAATCTCATGAGCTCTGTGAAGAGGAAAACTCTGCTCTGCCGTTGATGGGAGCTATCGGGGCTGTTGTAGGGGGGCCTCGTGTTCATCCACCCAGCTTGCCCACGCACCCCCTACTCCCCAGGAGCGGTTCCTAGCCCCACCGTGGGCCCTCCTGCTCCCCGGGAGTGATCCCGAGCCCCCTGGGCCCTCCTGCGCTGGGCCCAGCGCTGCCTGCCGCCTTGCCAGCAGACCCGGGCCAGGAATGTGCGGCGAGCTTAGCAGCACGGGCAGGAACAGCTCGGCACCCTGTCCTGCGCCCTCGCCTCGCTGTCGCTGCCGGGAGCTTCAGCGCCAAGCTCACGGGATGAATGGTGACCGTGGAATAGGTGGGGTGCTCCAGATTAAAGTAATGGTGCAATAAATGGTTTTGGATGTTTGCTGCCTGCCCAGCTTGCTTGTGCACCTTGAGCCATAGCAATAAAATGAGAGAGCGTCTGCAAAATGGCAAGAAGAATGAAACGGATTACACACAAAATGAGTTAACAAAATGCTCATTTATAAGAAGTTGTCAATTCTTTAAGCCAGCTTAAAGCAAAACCTGGCTACATCTGTGCTGCATCCATTTGATACTTAGCCAAGGGATGCGGGAGCTCCTTGCACTGTTTGGTAAGCGGTGGGGGAGGCCTCTCAAGGGGTCCATCAATAGAGGGCATGAAAAAGGAGCCTTCCTGACTCGGAGAAGACAATGCGTCTTCTCTACTTGTAACACTTCTGAACATTGCAGGATAAGGCTGTGGTAAAAGGGGAACATGGATGCCAGTATCAGCATCCAGTTCTGTCACAAAGTCAGCACCTTCATCAGCCGCTCAGGGTGAATCAGTGCAGCAGTGCTGGGCTGCGGAGCTGCAGCACATAGAGCTTTTCTCTGCCCTTTAGAAGAGGAGGGAAGAAGAGCACAAAGCTGTGATCTGCTGGGGGAGGTAAGGTAGCTAAAGCTTTGTCCATAGCACAAAGCCAAAGTGCCCTGGTTCAGTGATACTATGAGCAGGGCTTCAGCACTTCCAAGGTGTGCTAAAAAAGTGGAGTACAGTGCAGTGGCAGCATCGTGCAAAATACAGAGGTCTTCTAGTAATGACTGTGAAACTGATTTCAATCAAAAAGTGATTTTCAGACAACTTTAGAGGTGTCCAAGCAAGCTTGCTCTTTAGTTTTATTCATAGCTTGTAAGTAACTTAGAGTACTATTTGCTTGTAAATAACTTAAAGTACTATTTGCTTTTGTTTAGCACTTGCATGATTAAAAAGGTATTTGGCATGCGTTTTGCAACCACTGTTGTCTGAAGCTATGGAACTATGGTTTTTAGATGTGGTAAGCACTAATCTTCATTAGATTTATCTTTGTTTTGTTTACCATCGTTCTCGATGCTGTGCCAAAAATTAGGTCTAATTTTCTAAAGAGGGAAAAATGGTTCAGCACTACTGAATCAGTTTTTTCTTGAATTATCTTTAAGCTTTTTTGGTAGAGACTTGGTCTTGTATACTGTGAATGATTTTTTTTTTTTTTTTAAAGTGAGCATAAGGGGAAAATTATTGTAATTGCAATATATATATATATTTTAATCTCTTTTAGTAGACATGGCTGGGTAATTGCGGCTGTAAATGAGTTCAGGAGGAGATTTGAAGCTCCCAATAAATGAATTCCACTTTTACCATAAGCTGCTATTTATGTTTCAAAACATGAATTGGTCTTACCTCTTAAAATCTTTTGATCTTTCATTAAAAATTTTGAGGAAAAAGGAGAAAAGTACTACTTTTAGACTTGTGACAGAGCATAAATTTGGAGATAGTTTTTAGCCAAATAGATGCCAAGGGTTTTTAAGTAGTGTCCTGGATTTTATAATGTTAGAAGATACTGGGTGAAGAGTTTTGCTGTTGTTTCGGTGGTGGGAAACTCCTAACAAAATGCTTGGAAAGGATGTGGCTTCAGGTGCAAGTTGCTTTTTATTTTTATTTTCAGCATTTTATAAAAATATTTTCATAGGAATGCTATGTAAATTTTATTTTCATCAGTAACACTGATCAATTTTTTTATTTCTTTTTGTGTCCATCAGAGAACAGTGCTCCTTGCACAGTGCTCCTAGGCAGGAGTACCTTCTGTTCACATTCTCTGCAAGCTGCAGAGTCTCTCCGTGACTTGGTTATTGGGTTTCACTACTTTGATCTATGTTTATGGTATGGCAGTGCCTACAGCCTCGATGCAAAACCCACAGAATCCTCTGCACGTATAGCTTGGATTCTGCACCCAGCTGTGAATGTTGGACTCGCGTCTTAGGGAGGCTCACTTTTGCTGACTGTGCACATTAAGTTAAACCTTGGAGCTTGTCTAGTCCAACCTCCCTGCTCAAAACAGGGTCATCTGCAGCAGGTTTGCCCAGGACCTTGTCCAGTCAGGTTGGATGGAGATTCCCCAAGGGCTCTGGCAACCTGTTCCAGTGTTCAGCCATCCTTTCAGAGTTATTTCCTTATGCTTGAGCTGATTCTTACCTGTATAAGATGGTTTCTGATGTTTAACGTGTTGCAGTTGTAAGTCGTTCTGAACAGCCCTTAAGCTCTGTGCGTTTTGAGTTGGAGAAAGGTTTTTGAGCATGCTATACAGAAGTTGCTTTTCATTGATTGGTTTTCTTTCTCTTCTCTTTGTGAGCTGCACAGTGACTGAAAGGTAGAGCTCCTCGCTGGGTATCTCCATTAGACAGCTAAACAGAATGACAGACTTAACTTTGTGATCCGCTTACCTGATACTGCGCTTTGCCTGATGCCTTGTGCTTTGTGAAGAGCTGCTAAAGATCATTGCACCCATGGGACCTACTTCAGTGTAGAAGCAGGTGACACAGTCTCTCTGCAGGTGCACAGAGCAAGGGCCATCCAAATATTTGACTACCTCCATTGAGGAAAAATTTATCTTAACATATAGTTGCGGTTGTCCTTGCTGGAACTTCTGTTGCCTTTCTTTATAGAGGTGTTTAATGACAGGAAGAGTTTAGTCATTGCCACAACTTCCCTTCAGATAGGTGTAGACAGCACTGATCTCCCTTCCCTCCTCGAGCCTCCCCTGAATAACGGGGCCCATCCTTAGGGTAGGGGAGAGGCAGAGCATGGACCAGCACTGCAAGGCAAATATTGCACATTACTCTGTCTTCCCAGTGGTTTGTGTTGATGTATTTTATTCCTAGATGCATGAGGCACCTTTGATAACTATATACATATGTATATTTTTAACATATGACTTGCTTACATTGCTTAGCATGGGTTTTCTAATTTGCAACCAGACTTGAGCTTCAGGCTGGTGGCATGAAACCAGCATGCTCATGCCAGAGATGTAATCCATATATTTCTCTGCTCTTTGAAGTTTTTTGTTCAAAATTGAACTGGGGAGTCAACTGTACCTCATTTTTGTTACTGTGCCTGGTTTTTTTTTGCTTGTGTGACTTGCTTAGTTGGTTTATATTGTATTCCTTCAATATAATCATCAAACAAACCATTGTGGTTGTCTGAGTTTCAGCGAAAAAAGATTTTTTTGCCTCCTCTATTCCTCGTATCAACTTCCAATTTATAAATTACCATTTGTCTGATGTGCCTGCAAGGATGCACTTCATATTTTAATGCGTTGCAGTTGAAATCAATAAAGCTTATGGCAGAATAAATATCTGCGTGAGAAACGTGGAAGCGGCTCCGCTTGGGGATGATGAGTAGAGGAAGGAGAAGTGAGAAGGGGAGAGGAGACAAAGTAAATCTGTCCGAGGTGACTTAGTAATTACTAAACACTTAGGTGTTTAGTAATGCTTCCAGTTAGGAAGGACTCTGGTTTTTGTCAGAGCTTGACTTGAGCTAGGCCTTGTTGGGGGGCTGCACGGCAGTGTTTTGGCCGCTTGTCCCCAGGGCTTCGGTTGCAAGGGGCTCGACAGTGTCCCAGGACACGAGGACAACTCGCCTTGCAGATTTTACCTGTCACGGCAGCCTTGTCTTTAACCTGCCAAGGAAGGATTCCTCTGGGATAATTGTGTCTAACGGAGCTGCTCTTGCCTACCCTTTTGGTTAGACTGATGCAGGGTGAACATTGATGGGCAAAGAAATAGAATCTGTGCATATTTGATTACATGCTAAATAAATTAGTATTTTTTCTTTAGATCTACCATTCAGTTAAGTGGGGCATAACACGAAACTTCAAGTCACCTCACTTTCTATCTGCTGCAGTTTATTTTTCTAGCATGAGGAAGGTTTTTTTGTCACTTGTACAGGAAAAACCTATTTTTGTAATTGACCTGCAACTTGTGGTTTGTTGTTCTTGCTGTTCTTGGGTTTTTTTTTTTCTTTTTTTTTTTTTTTTTTCCCCCAAAGCTGATTTGGGGCATTTTATCTTTAAACAGCCCGAATAGCAGATGTTCCTTTTCTCTTTTTTTCTCCCAGTTCATTCTTAAGCCAGTTTCACATGAACATGATTTTTCCTTGCTGTTCTTACGTTGTCAGCTAAGGAAAGGATACTCCTGTGTTCCCCGTTGCAGACTTTCAAAAATCTGAGGCTATTAAACGCATTTTTTACAGAAACTTTGCTGTCCAGGAGCTTCAAAAGTAAGAGTGTAAACAGGCTTCTTGGCCAACATAGTGTAACTAATAGTCCTATATTCCGCTTTGTTAAAGCGTATTCCCTTTTTTGTGCTTCATATTCCTAGCCTTACTATTAAAATAGTATTTTTACCAACCTTTTACTAGTCTGAGCTCAAGTAGAACTCAAACTTGTGGCAACCTTTTTGGTTGATGTATGTAATCCACACATTTCCAGGAGAAAGCGATGCTGTGTATTTGGGCAGGGAATCTCTGTCTGCCTTAATTTATATGTAGTAAGTGTGGCTTTGACCTAGGGAGCTGCAAAGGAAATCTATTGCTTAGAAGACAGATAAGCACCTACTGAAAACTGCAGTATGATAAAGCTAAATTATTATTATTTTTTCTGACCTTTAAGTTACTTTTTTTCCCCCATGTAAAAATAGATAATGACAAAATAACAGAATGGATTATAAAAAGCATTCTTTATCCTAAAGCTGGCTTTAGGATAGGAGAAGTTTGTCTGTGTGGGAGAATGATGCAAAGGCTGCTTTCTGTCATTCAGTTTCACGCTCTTAGGTTTGCCTTAGCCTGGATGAGCTTCCAGTCCGTGTCCTGGTGGAATTTCTGTGTTAAGTTGGCTGACTTTTTGCTTTTGCTAAAAAGATTAAATCTGGAGGCCTTGCTACTTTGCATTTGCATTTCACTGTATATGAAATGCAGGTTTAATTATAGAAATTAAACCTTCTTTAAAGGGACTGCAGAGAAAGCGAATGCAGCCTTGGCTCTCATTAGCTCCTCACTTTCCAACTGGCAAGCCCAAGGAAACAAGCTAGCAAAAGCACCAAAAAAAAAAAAAAAAAAAAAAAAAAAAAAGTCAAAACCAGGGAAAAGGGAGGAATTCCTTGCAATAAAGCTGCACGTGGTGCTGCTGGTGCCGAGGCCGCGGGCTGGGGCGGGAGCAGCCCCTGAGCCCCATCCAGCAGTGAAGGGGAGCCTGTGCTTAAATGCTGAACACGTCCTAGATTTGTTGGGTTAACTGCTTGTAGCTGCTCCCAGCTCTAGTCTAAAACCTATTCGTGGTCTGTGGTGCAGACTTAAGTTTTTTAGTACCTGAATAAACAAGAGATTATTATTCTCATTTTATGACTAGGAGAGCATTATAAGGGATTGCAGCCAAGTAATCAGGATTGTTGTTCTCCTGTCTATGGAGGGTTTTTTTTTTTTTTTTTTGGAAGGTGACCTTGATCGTTTTTCGTCCTTTGACAGCTCTTTCTTTGCATTTTTGTGGTCAGAGAGAACGTGATACAAAGTTTGTGCTTATGTTCTTTTTTATATATATTATTTTTAGTAAATAGCGTGGAGGCTGGAGCTGAAGTCTTGATCTCCCTTTGCATTTGCACTTCTGCTGCGGATAAGAGCTGGAGCAGTAGTTAACTGAGCCCCTGGCTGATGCTCAGGGTGGAGGAGAGAAATCCGTGGGCAGAAGGAACTTGCTGCTGCTCCTTTGTTTCAGAGTAAATAATATTGCTGGCATTTGGTTTCCAGAGGTTGGGGAAGAACCTGGATTCCGCTGCTGCCAGGCTTCTTTCCAGAGGCCCATTTGTAGATTTTTGGTAGAATATTTGTCTCCTCTACCTCTCTCGGATTTCAGTGAATGCTAAAGTCTAAGAAATATTGTTTGTTTTTATTTCAACTCAAAATAATCAAAAGTTGTCAAAGCGCTTTTAGATCTTAGAAAATGTCATTTTTTTCCAAGTAGTATTCAGAGAAAAGCAAACTCATTCCAGCTTAATGTGATGTGTCGACTATTTTGTGCCTTAAAATACCATTTTTGGTTGCTTCTGTAGGTGATAGGTTACTTCTAACAATTATTTTATTCTTCTAAAAGATCGCCAGTTATTTCTGTTGGTCGGCACACATATCTAGGTGTGCTGTTTCTTTAGTAGAGCTGCATAGTTGGGAGTCGAGTTCATCCAGTGCCCGTTTGACGTGCTGCCCTTCCTGGGGGATCACAAGAGGGTGGCACTTGAACCAGCCAAGGGCACAAACAGGTTGTTCAGTGACAGAAGGATCCTGCCAAGAGGGCTCCCTGTGTTTTGAACGAATTGAATAGCTCCAATTAATCTTCTTTCGTGTGGCTGCAGAAATATTAAAGCATACGCTACATCTGTGTTTAGACTTCACGTGTAATTTTATTCAGTTAACCAGTCTGTGCCGTGGTGCAGTGAATTGATCATGCTGCAACTATGATGAAAAGTTTCTTGGGCCAGGTGCTCAGAAAGGGGGACGAAAAAAAAAAAAGATCTTGAAACTGCTGTAAAATGAGATTTTCTACTTTTGATTTGTTTTAGGTGAAGAACTTTCTTTGGACTTGCTCAGATATTAACTCTGACAGGAATGGAAAGCTGAAGGCTTTCGTGAATTTACACCCAAGAGAACTGAGGAACAGGTAAGACTTGACACTTCAGTTACATAAACTTCACTTTTGTGGATATTTGGCTGTTAAAGTCCACTTTTTTGATAAAGTGGCTTTTTTTCCCCTCCTTCTTTGTATGAGATGTTAAAGTATGTTTTCTGATATTTTTGATAATTTCTCATAATTTTCTGATTTTTTGATAATTTTTTGAAGTGCTATGGAAAGCTCATGCCGTAAAGATGCCTAAGCAGAAGTGGGATTAAGAACAAACTTCCTTCTTTTAAAGACTTATTCCTTGTTCTATATAGCTAATCTAGATTTTGTGTGATATTTCAGATGATTTAATTTGCTTCATGATTATAGTTGATAGTTGATTGGCCGTAGCTGTTTTTTTTTACTATTTTGTTCTTGCAATTCTGAGTTTAAGGATCCAAAAGTGAAAAAGCTTTTTTTTCCGTTCTAAAACACATTTTAGAAATTTAGAATGGTCTGGACTTGATGAGAAATGATCCTTCCAGGGCAAAATTGACTCAGTAGAGTGACTTTAGACATTAAAGCTTTTCTGCTTTTACCAAAGAAATTTAATTACTGCAGTGCAGAGGCTCTAAATACAGGTAGTTTTACGTGCTAACATGGGTTTGGCTTAACTTTTGTTAAATATGAGGGATTTCTGTGCTTGGCTTGATGGTGGAGTAAAGGAGTAAACATTACTTGCATTCAGGTAGATCTTTGTGCTTAAAACAAAGCCTTCTAAGGAAGAACAAGGGTGTGTTTATACATATGGGGGAGTTACAGTGAAGACAACAGCAGTTCAGGTTTTCTTTCTTCCAGCTAATAGTTTCTAAGAACAAGCAAAATGGTAGTAACATCTTTTTTCTTAGTGCTGCCTTTTGAGGAGCACTGGTAAAGTTTCCTCACTGTACTGAGTTGTGTCAGGCTTCCCTGAAATTATTTACACTTGTATTTCTCTTGAACTGTGGGCTGTGCTGCTTCAGCTGAAGCATGTGTTCTGAATTTTCAAAGTAATTGGTAATTGTCATGGTAATTGTCATTTAACCTAACCTACCCAGAGATACTCTCATTAACTTCTGGCCTGGTGGATGGTTTATCTTTCTGAATACTAGTGAGCCAGTTCTAAGTGGTCGAAGGAACACCACATGGCTAAGATGAAAAATTATTTTTGACCTGTAGCTCTAGCTAGGCACCTAAGGTTCCAAAACCTGCTCACATGCAGCTTTTCAAGGTTGTATTTCATTTGTTTCCAGTTGTGTTTTTGCTGTTGGGAGATAGGTCTCCCAAAGCTGCTTGTGGAGATCCTAGGAAAGGTCTCTACAACTTGGGTGAGTACCTGTAATGACGAGCAAGGTGCCTTGCTTGTCAACGCTACCTGAAACTGAGGTATGAGGGCACTCTCTTCTCTGGTGGTGACAGACTGGGGCTCAGTGGCTGCTTCTGCTTCCACGTGTCCCTGCCAGGCCTGTCCCTGCAGCACCCGTCACCAAGCCAGTCTGCTGTCTGCGTCCTCACCTCGTCCGCACTTGCGTAACTGGGAGAGAGCGGGCGGGCGAGAACCGGCACCCAGAGCTTTGCTCGTGAAACCACATCCTGAAAGCGGCGGCGCAGCGAGAGCTGTCTGGGCCTTTGCTCTGAAAGGTCGGCAAAACTCGCAAAATACCTTAAAGAGTAAGCAGAAAACCCAAAGGGCAAAGGGACTCACCTGTCAGTCTGAAAATGGATGCAACTTTTTGTCCATAAGACAAGCAGAACATGGGCTGTAACGATGGCAGCTTTCCCAGGTGTAGTAAGGCTCTGCCTCATAGCCTGAGACAGCTCAGGGCCACGATGGTTCTTCTGAAATGCTGTGGCTTCTTATCCTTGTGTTCTCTGTGCTGCATCTTCAAGCAAGGGTGCTCCATAAAGCTGCCGGGGATCACGTGGGACCCTGGGGGTTGGTGTGAGACAGGCTTTCCACACAGGAAAAAGTTGTTGGATGAGAATAGTTGTTTAAGTTTTAAGCAGCATTTAAAAATGAAATATATAGGTGACAATCTTTGGTTTCCCTTTTTTGTCTGTTGAAATGCATCACTCCTTTTTAAGGTGAAATTCTGAAGAGAGGGGTGAACCTGTATGATATCCTTGGTTAAACTTAGCTTAAATTCTGCTGTTTTCTCTGCTGCCAAAAAGCTCTATTAGAGCTACCCGGATGTGTCCCTGCCAGGGCTATTTATGGCACGTTGCTTCTGCCGGTGCATTCCAACAGGTGTGTTGGGTTTGTTTTCCTGACATCCATTTTGCAATCTAGGATGAACGCAAGTCTTTCCATCTGTGTTCCAGTCTAGTCCCAACAAGTTTAACTCCAGCGGTGGCTGAGTTGAGGTTTTGATGGAATGGCTGTTTGGCAGCCTCTGTCTGTAAACACTCGGGCACTTTCAGCACGTCGTGTTTTGGGGCAGGCATCGCACGGTTGCATAATCCGGAATTGTGCTGTGTGAATATGAGATGATTGTAAGGATTGAATGCATATGGGAGCAGTTGAGAGTTTGTTGCTTGAAAAATAACTTCCTGTCCCTCCCTATGGCCTGTTTTTTTTAAAATGGGAAGAGGGCTTGCAAGTGCTGCATTGATACTTGACCCTAATATGAAGTGTATATGAAATGAAACCTCAAAGTCCTTCAGTTTTTTTTTTTTTAGGGGGCCCTTAATGAAGTGGGTTGTTCAGCTTTGGTCGCCAATCTGTAGTTTCAAGTGATTCATGGCTGACACTTGTGACTCCTTCCCCCCAACACTGACAACTAGAAAACCTGGATTTCTTACAGTAAAGTCAGGAGAGAGCTGTGATAGCATTCAGTAAACAATAATACATATCCTTAAAGCAAGAGAGGAAAAACTTTTTTTGATATCCTGTAAGGGTGAATTAATGGGCAGAGTTGTTTGATTTGGATGTCTTTTAATTGACTGTTCCTTATGTGTGAGCTTTATAGGCTCTTAAATCTAAGCCTTAAACGATCACAAAACTCTTAACTGGCTGTTCTCTTTCTCTGCTGGTGGGAACCCACACTTTCCCCACTGATTTGTGAATAAAAACAACTCATGTACTGAGCCAGATGATAGGTCTCTAGACCTCTAACCCTGCATCCTACTTGCAGCAGTAGGAACGTGTAGCTGCATTGAGGGGGAGCAATAAATGCTCTATTAAAAACAGGTTTTATGATGTTCTATTGAATTTAGGACTGCTAGAGTTGGACACCATGGTTGTTGCATTGGAAATGCATTGTGCGTTAATTTGTCCTAGCAATTCTTGAATCAAACCATGGCGTTTGGCTTCTGACTTGTACTATGGCACACAGCTAGTTAGGTGTTAGGGGTGGGGATGGGGAGAATTCTCTGAAAACTTCGCTTTTTCAGCACTACTAATTTTATTGGGATTTTCCCAGCGCTTGCATTGTGTGATACCATAGTTAATCATTTTCTGCTTGTGTTCTTGATGTTCTTGTTTTTAATGGTCTCTCTCTTATCCCTCCAAGGCTTTGAGTTTCTGGTAATTTTGTATGGGAGGCAGATCGTATCTCTGATCACTTGTCACTTCTCACTCTCTTTTTTGAGTAATATGAGCAGAGTGACAAACAGTAATCAGGAAGAACAGTAATCTCTCATGGTAGATTGTGATATAATGATGCTTACTACTTTGTTTTTCTTTCTACAGTATCCCAATTATTTTCATTTGTCTTTTGGTTATGTGGAAATTGTATTTTAGAGACCTACCCATGGCGGCTTCAAAGTGGCTTTTAAGGAGGTTAACCTACATAATAACAGACTTCATATTTGTTGCTAATTTATTGTGTTGTTTTTCTCTCCACATTGTGTTTTGCTACATTTAATGACTGATTTTTTTTATGCAATACATTTTATTTCACAATCAGTCCATCACTGAAACTTTCTGTAGCTGTCCACAGCGGGCTTCATGCTAGGTTATTCAGACTAATTCTGAATCTGAATAATCTGAAAAATGCATCTTTGCAAATATTATGGTAGGTAATGCATCTGTCCGGTTTGCTCACTTAGAGAGCAGTGTTTGTTTACTGGTATAGGCCCCGGCACGGATCCTTGAGAAGAGTTACCAGTGCCTCGTCGTCATCTAACCTTGTTCTCTCCCACCTCAGCGTCTGTGAAAGCCGGTTGCTTCTGCCTAGCTCCTACTTGGTTGTTAGGTTATAATTCCCTGAATAACTTTTCTCCCTCATCCTTATGATAGCCTGGTTTCTTGAAGACTTCTTGCGGACCTTGCTAAAAGCTTCTCCTGAAGCTCCATGTACCTGGCTGCACATGCCAGGTGAGTTGCATCGAATGGTTTATGTGCGCTCCTTGTGCCCAGCAGTGAATCCCAAGTGGTCCACCTTCCCTCCCAGAAAGTGGGAATGCTTTAGTGCGTCGTAAAGCAGTGATGCTGCTCATCCTTGAGCAGGCATAGGAGGTAAGGAGAACAACAAGAGTATGAGAGGCGCACGCCGTGTAGCTGGGGCAATGGTGCGAGGTAGCACCAAATGCGCCTGAACCTGTTGTGTTGTGTCGTGTCTCCTGGAGCCGCGTGGCAGAGAGGGAGCTCTGTGGGCACCGCCGCGTGTTCCTGGGCACCCGTGCCTCCCAACGGGCCTTGCCGCTGCTGCCTTGGGAACTGCTCCTCGTGGCTGCCGGGCCCTACTGGCCGGCCTCCATGGAGTGCTTGGAGAGGGTGAGGAAATCTCGGCTCTACCCGGCACGTTCCTTTGCTTGAACACTGGGAAGTGGTGAATAAAATAGAGCAGAGGCAGCTCTCAGGGAACTGTGAGACTGCAGAAATGCCCCCTTCAAACTGGGTTTTGCCTGGGATGAAGTGATGGGAAGTGTCCCTGCTGATGGCCAACGCAGGAGCCTCCGTGAGCAGCCTTGTGCTGATTCTCCTGCCGGGAGAAGGTGCAGAGCGGTCCCTTGGGCACGGCTGATGGGCAGGGTTGGACGATGCAGGGCTGCGGGCAGCGTCCCTGCCTCGAGAGCCCCAGCGCTGGTGTAAAAACTTCTCTGCAGGAGTTTCCAAGAATAGCTGATACGCACCATGCCTTCAGCATGGAAGAGGTGCGTCCTTGCCTTCAGCAAGGAAGAGGTGCATGGAATCATTCTAGTTTGTTTTCCCCTTCAGAAACATTTGTGAGCCTTCTGGATTGCGTTTTGAAAAAGCACAAACAGGGCCCTGGGGTTTGAGATTGCCAAATACAATTCTTGTGAAACAGTACATAAATGAGTGATTTCTGATAGTATCTGCGGTGCGGGGGAAAAAGCAAAACACAGCTGACTACAGGTAAACCAGGTAACTCCTCCGAAGCTTTGCGTTGGTATCGCCGAAGAGAAAATTCTTTTTCTGACCTTATTGGACATAAAGTCTCGGGGACAACAAAAACACTTATTACTTGTATCCAAAGATACTGGTTTTGTGGCTGTTGGCTACTTTGGTAGAGAACAGAATATTACAGAATAGAATATTTAAGGTTGGAAGGGACCTCTACAGATCATCTGGTCCAACCTTCCTGCTCAAGCAGGCACACCTAGAGCATGTGGCACAGGGTGGCATCCAGGCGGGTTTTGAAGACCTCCAGAGTAGGAGACTCCACAACCTCCCTGGGCAGCCTGTTCCAGACAAGAAAAGACAAGAACGTCTTGTCTTTTATTTGTTGGTGCATTTAGAAGAAGGTAGCTGGTGGAGAAAATCCACAAGCAGTGTTCTGTCAAGATATGCTTTCAAAAACCATTACTGCTTAGTAACAGAGTGAGAAGATCCTTGTGATGTTAATGACATCTTTTCCAGCAAATCTATTGCCTTGAAATGAATTGTTACTTCCTCATGATAATGTCATGTCACAACTATTGGTTGTGACAACTTTCAAAGAGAAGGGGAAAGAGTGAAAGTGCCAGGTGACTGTAAGGAACTGAAAATCATCTGTGAATTAACTAGATGTAACCTGGAGTTGTTGGAGGCAAAATGGTCCCTCTGGATGACAAGTGTGCAAGTGCCTGTTGAGGCAGCTGCTTTCAGCCAAGGCCAAGCTTCAGAAATTGCCCCCAATGTGTAGATGTTGCGTAAAGCCCCACCGTGGCTGATGAATATTTGTTGTGTTTTTTTATGCAAAAATAAACAGTTTTCCTATGTGGTAAGGAGCTCTGCTACTTGATACAGAGGAGAACTCATTTCTAGTGAGGAACTGCAGAGTGAAGTCAAAAGACTTCGGCACAAATAACTTTTGTTAGAAGTAATTAAAACTGTGGTTGCGTAGTAGTAATTTTTTGATAAAAGAAGAGCTTAAATCAATTTCTTTTTGGAAAAAGCTTAATGTAAGTAGGTAATTACAGTATTTCCATTATACTCCTGCAGTCATTTTGTGGATGTGAAAACAGAAGCGATGTTCAGTATCTCAGTGCACCGTGTTACTGTGTGTGATGGACTATCAAAATAAAACAATTTATTTTTTAAATGGCTTTTGAGCAGTTTATTTCTAGCAGGGCATTCATTGGTATATCGAGGGACCTTGTACGTGTTCTTGTGTTATGTGGTTGTAGAAAGGCTCTGTGTTCTGGTTTTATGTATGTACACATATAAAAAATTATTGCACACGTGCCTAGACACCTCTGCATACATACAGAGTTACTGTGGTGTGTGTGTGTGTATATAAAAATATGTGTGTGTGTGTATATATAATTTTTTAAATATTATATATATAAATATGTGTTTGCATTGTGGAAATTTGACCCTCTCTAAACATGTTATCGTTGGCAGTTGGTGCTGGTGGGTTTCACACTGGAGCTGGGTCTCTGTGCGTAGCCTGGTGCAGCACAGGGGATTTTTTGACCCGCAGTAGTTCAGTGAATCATTTTGTTACTGAACCTCTCCTGCAGCTTGTGGTTGGCTAGTGTGGAGGAGAGATTGAGCATCCGCTATTTAGAATGAATTTGGGGATTTTTATCTTGTCTTCTAAAAGCTCTGTGTTAAATGTATGAATGGTGTGTAAGATTTGCCAACTGGGCAGTTAGTACATGGAAAAAACCTTTCTTTCTAAAATGGTTTTTACCTTAGACTGCTTAGGTAAAACCCCAAAACTTTAAAGCTCGTTACACATACATGGCTCCTTCTCCATTGATACAGGCACAACTGCATTTTGCATTTGAAAGTCTTGTCTGTGTGTTTTAGTAAGGCCTTCCTTCTCAAGAAAGCAGCCGTGTGTTATCTGATGACTTGTAAATTCTCGAAAGATTCCTTTAGCAGATGAGTTTGGAAGCAAAACTTACTGCAAAAAATAATATAGAAAAAGAAGAAGAAGAAAAGCTTTAACATTATGGTCTTGGAAGGTCTCTGGTAGCACCTTTGTATAGCAGAGATCTAGTAAAGCTGTGGGAATTAGCACCAAAAACAACAACAACAACAACAACAAAACAGAAAGAAAACCAACAACCCCCCCTGCTCTCTGTTCCATCTCTCGTACAAGATGTACAAATGACCACAGTACATCTTGTGAGGTTCTGTTCTTCCGTTGCACACGCCAGTGGTTTACCTCTGAGCAACTTCCTCCTTCCATTGTACTCTTAAATGTCTGCTTATGAATCATTTAGAAAAAAAGAATATAAGTTAAATTACCTTGAAGATGACCCTTAGAAAGTAGCACATAAAATTTAGATATTTCTCTTTGCTGAGAAAGAGCTGAAATTAAGTTGTTTTGACCTTTTAAATGTCCTTTTTGGTGAAGCATAATTGCATAAAAATGTGTATATTTCCCCAAGAAAGCTTTATCGTGCTGATGATGGTCTGACATGCATGGCAAGCAGAAGATGGTATTTTTATTAGCAAGGAAAATCCTTGCATGCCTACTAGCAGAATAGGGGTTTAGTATTTGGGGACTAATTGGAACCTGTGTTTCTTCCATGTGGCTTTGGAAAACCAAAGCTCAATGTTGTGTGTTGCCTTGTTTGTGAAGGGGATGATCATATGAGACCCTAATTAGACAGGAGCTATTTTTAAGTTTGAATTCATGGATTTATTCACGGAATAGCCGTACAGCTTGGCTGGAGCTGTGCTGGCAATGGATGCTTCTTATTTTGGGACCTGAGAGGAGAGGGAGCTCCTAAAACCCCATAAGTAATGGGCCTGCTTTCCAATGCTGTAGCTTGTAATTCAGCTTGCAGCTGTGGTGAGAGTGAAGTTTATCCTGGGAATTTTTACTTACTGCCCTGGCTTTTAGTCACTTTCTTTCCCTGTCTGTGTGGGAAGTGTGAGGAGCAGTTGTGCTGCTATATTGTCGAGTGAATGGCAAATTTACTTACCTTGCAGTCTAGAGTATGGGCAGAAAGTTGTTATCCTTTTCTGAGGCCTTGCAGTTAGACTTGAACAGCTGAGATTCATGGACCATAGAGGTGTCTCGAAGAGAAGAGCAAAGCCTTTGAAATCTGAAGTTCAGTTAGTTACTTTAAGTTCTATTTGCTCTGTTTCTCTTAGTTTCATAAAAATGGCCATAGAAACAAATAATGCAAAGTATCACGAGAACTTGTACTGCATTTGCTAAACTGATGCCATCAAAAGAAGTTTGCATTGCTATTACTACATAATTATGTATTTTAAATATGTATATGTATTTTTTTCAGAGTGCTGTTAGTCTTCATGCCTTAGTTTTGGGATGCTAGTACGTATGAAGATTGTTAGGCTCATATTATTTATAGAATACATAGTTATAAAATGGTGAATGAGGCTATACACCAAACAAGTACCTAAGTTCATGAAAATAGTATCCAATGTAAGATAGCTAAGAAGCAAGATCCACTTAATAGCTTGGAGCTTTCCGTTAAATTTGCAACTATGGGGTTTATTCCTGGGTTTCAGGGAATCAGCTTGTGAGGAATCAAGTCATAGGATGTCACATGTTTTGTTTCTTTTAGTGGTGCCGTAGCCTGCCGGGTCCTTCAGAGGCTAGAACAGTGCATTGCTGTGCCACAGATGAGGCTGAGTTGAAAAGCGTTTGTCACTTTTTATGTATTTACAGGGGAGATGCTTAAAATTATTAATATTCAGTCTTCCAGTTCTCTTTTTTTTTAAATGAATGTGTCTCTCTTTTTGCTCCATATGCAGAGCGGGTGAGGGAGAGGAAAAGGAAGAAAAAAACCCCCAAAAAAAACAGTCGGAGGAGGAATGAGCAAAAATAAGGCAAAGATTGTGTGAATGTAAGGTGTATTTCACATGTCTTTAAGAAACTGTTGATTTCAAAGCTTTTTATCCATCTTTTATCATTAGAAGTCAATGAGGAATTCTGTTTCTCACAGTGAAAACTGAAGTGCAGGGGGATAGAAAGTCTGGACAAAAATAACGCTAGGACTTCAGAAAACCTGAGTTACACTCTGAAATTTCTTTTCACCTACTAAGTTCTGATGCTTGCATGCGTTTTGTATCTTGGGCTTTACTCTGGGCTGGTGTTTTACTGGCATAGGTCACTGCAGCCACTGCAGCACAGAGAGCAGCCTTGTGAGGAGCTCCCATTTCTTTGTACCCCACCAAAAAAATGTATGCGGGTTGGCAGCGGCGGTGCCCTCCTTGGGGTGAAATGTTTTGATGCCCAGGATTAAGCCACAAGAAGTGGAAGGAAAAAAACACAACAATATTGAGTCTGTTATCTGGAAAAAAAAACCAAGTTTCCAATATAGAATTACTGAAACATTATATAAAGCAGCAGAGGTGGCTTGGTGTTTTTTCCACACTTAGTCTGTAAATTTAAAAAAAAAAAAAAAAAAAAAAAAAAAAACTATTACATTTTGGGGTGGATTTTAAGGTTTTAAAGGAATTTAAACCTTCCAGTAACGTGCTGAATAAGCAGGATCATCTGAAAGTGAATATCATCTCCTGAGCCTACAGTAAACTCCCTGACCACCATTTCTGACAGTAGCATTTTACAGAATTATCAAATACTCACTAATTCGATGTTGGATTTGCTCACCCAGGAAGGAATAATACTGAAATCGTGGTGTCCCTGTTACAAAGTTTGATGGTAGTTGTATAAGGTGCTTACTGCTTGTGATGGTGGAAAAAAATGGGATGAAAGGTGGATCATTTAAGTTATTTCATATGCGATTCATATTTCATTATAGTATTCTATTTCCTACTCAATATGTATTTACGCTATGGAAATTAAAATATATATTAAGAGATTATTCTGAAGCCTCTCATTTTGAAATGAGCAAAATATAATTTAGGTAGGATAATACCTAATTTGGCAAAGAGCACTAAAACGTTTTCTTCCTCTTCTGAGGCTCAGCAAGAGTTACTGGTGTTTGGGTTGTGGTTTAAGAAATGCAAGAACGAACGCAGCTCCTAGAGGCTGAATTTGCAGCCTGTGTGGACATGGAGACTTTTCCTTTGCATCTGGGAAATCTCCTGCTTTTGCTGTGTGTAACAGTACCAGAGAGAACTTCTGAACAGGTGCTACTACATTATCATATTCTAGAGCTAATTAGGTTTACTTTTCATATAACTGTCTTCAGAAATGTTTTCTAGAAAGGCTTCTTTCCAACTCCAGATAATGCTTTCCTTTCCTTCCTTCCTTCCTTTTTCTCCTTTATACAAGTAGTGTGAACTCTTTTCTGCAGTTTCATTGCATCAGCTTTTTACTGTGGCTGATCACTAGCTCCAGAAAGCAGAGACCTGCGATAGGTGGGTATATTTATTTCCCGTTGAAAGCATTCATAGATAAGAACACACTGATGGGTGTTGATTTTGATAGGGCTTGTGTAACTAAAGTAAATGCTTTTTTGTTCCATCTTAAGCTAGTGGCAGATACAGTGTATCAGCAGAAATTCATGCTAATGATGCTATATTTTTTTCAGTGAGCTGCTTCAAATGAAAGTCATGTTAGAGTAGTATGAAAATCTGACCATCTTTTGAAAGGCACCTAGGTTTTTCTGGATTTCTTTTATTAAATATTCCTGTTTGGTATTTTGCTTTGCTTGATATTTCCCTGTAAGAGCTGAGCGTATTACACATCACTAGACAGTAAATGTTGCTTTTTATAAAATGCCTTGTGGAACATATTGTTTGTTCTTTGACTTCCTCGTGGAGGGAGCGGCCAGTATTTGTTTATTATTGTGAATTGCCAGGTTTTCCTGCAAGGGCCATGGCAGTCAGAGCACTTAGGACTCTCCTGCCTGTGAACCAGATAAGAAGGTTGGGTGTTGGTTGGTGAATTATCAGGTTGTTACCAGTAATGGTTTGAGGACAAGACCAAGCTTAGACCCAAAGGAGAATCAAAACAGAAGATATGTTAGCAAGTGTTTCTGGAGTGAGGAGTAGGTTTGACTTGTGGGGCATTTAAAATGTGTATGTGTGGCCTGTTTAAAGAAAGAAAGGTGCAAAACTTTCCAAAAGTTGTGTATAAAATATTATTAAGGGGAAGCTGTTGCATGGGTAGGGACTGTATGTTGGAAAATTAGAGGTACAACAGGGCTCTTCTAACCATTGGATTGTGCATCCTTGTTCTTTGCTGTTTGTCCTTTAAAGAAATGAGAAAGGTAACGTGGGCTGTTCTGTTCTGCAGAGCTGCTTTTAGTTGCTGAGTGTGCGGAGGTGGAAAGTAGGATTGCAGGAGGGCTGCAGCTTGGTATCAGTTTCTGCATCCGCCTCCGGGTGCTGCTTATCAAGAAATCTTGGGGGCCTGAACTTCTTAGGGGTCAGACTGAACTGCCAGGGACAGCAGTTTACCTAAGGCTGCTGTCAGAAATTGTATTTGAGATTGTGCTTTAGATTATAAAAAAAAGTAGCCATATGCTGAAAAATATCAACACATGTTCAAAGGAACGAATAATTCTGAAGCGGAACTTGACTTAAATCTGAACATTTAGAGAGAGATTTTCTTTTAGCAATGTTTCTCAAGTAAGCTGACTTTTTCATCCAGTAGTTTATCAAGTTTTGGGTTTGGTAGGGAACAGCACATTCTCAAGTGATGAAATAGAGATGTTTCCTGAACGGATATGGCAGAAATCATTTTCTAGAGTGTGGGCACGAGAGCTGCTGTGACGACGCTGATGCTGAGAGCTGGACTCCTGGGCACGCTGTGTTTGCCTTTTCCTCCAAAGGGAGAGAGGGAAGGGCAGTGGAGCTCGCTGCTTGCTCTGATACCATCTGGGTGTCTCTCCCTGGCCCTTACAAGGCTGCTTTTCACCTTAAGGCGTTTATAGCAGCGACTGGACCTGCTGCCTGGTCTGGAGTAAGACGCTTCCCCCATCGCTCACATTAGCTGCGTGCCAGGCTCTGTGCACCTTGCCTGAATCTCCACCTGAGATCAGAGCAGCAGCAGTGAGGGAAATAAACCTGAGCATCACATCTGTCTCGCAGAGTCTACCTGGAAGGTAAGAAGGGACCTCCAGAGATCATCTCGTCCAACCCGCCCTGCACACACAGGTTCCCTAGAGCACAGGACACAGGGCTGTGTCCAAGGAAGATCTCCGTAGAAGGTGCTTGCGTTCATGACCATGTCTTGCTTCCCTAGGTATTCCCTATGTTTTAATTGTGGATTGTTTTTTAACATGAAAAGTATTTCTGAACTCCAGGTAGATATATTGCATCTCCAGCTGCAGTGCTAGCATTTAATAGCTCGAGCTTAACTTCATTATAATGAATGGTGTCAATTCTATTATGTGTTTTGAAGTTTTATTAATTTCTTTGCCCTTGCTGTCAGGTCACCATAAAGAAAAGGGTGTTGCCTTTTAATTTTAACTTTAATATCGGGTAAATTACTCTTAAGCATGTGGTTCTTTGTAAAGTATAAAACATAGAATGGTGACGAGGAGAGCTCACTTGTCTCTACAGAGCTTTATTAGAGGCGTCTTCTGCCCGTCTGGCCAAAAATTTTGTGAAGATGGGAGGGACAGTGCCAGGTGGCTCGGGTGCTGGGTGCTTTCCTTAGGGTTGTGCTCCATCTCCGCCTGTTCCTTGTGCGAGCGGGGGTGTTTGTGCCTGTTGCTGCAGGCTGTAGCAGTGTGACTGCCCGGGCCCAGCCTGTAGCCGCTGTGTGGGTCGCCCCACAGGCCCCTGCCCGGCTGCTCTGCCTGTCCCCCGCCGAGCAGCCCTTGCTGCCAGCCTGCTGCGTGCAGGGCTCGCTCACCGAGGGCTGCGTACGCTTTTCCTTCCTTATAGGCCTTAACTAGGGCCTTTGGCCGCCTGCCCCAGCCCTCTAGGGCACTCTCTTGCATTGCAGCTGAATTGACTTCTGTTGTGGGCACAGATGTTGGCAGCGTTTCTGGGGAAGAGGACAAAGTACCTTGTTCTCAGGATGTGACATTTGTCTGCTACCACTTTCGCATTTAGGGGGTGGATTTGGTACTCCTAGTTACTTATTTTTATGTAAATACGTGCTAACTAGTCTTCACCAGAACGTTACTGAAACACAGAGCCTGGTTTTGTTTCCTTCATGATTGTATCTTCATGGTTGCCAGCCTTCATGAAAAGGAAGGGGCTCAAAAACTTCATTTTCAAATGAAGTTTAATATCCTTTTTGGCATGTTGAGTTTCTGCGAATCTTGGGTGCCTTCCTGGACTCAAAACCTTGTTCTGGGTAGGCTGGTTTGTGGTGTTTTTCTGCACAGTTCATCAGAATTTCCACTTTGGTGGAAATGCCAAGGAAAACCTGCAACTGATTTAAAAGCATGTTATCTGCACTTAGGTAGGTCTGCCATATCGCTTAAAGGTCACCTTTAAAAGCACCATGCATTCAAATGTGTGTGGTAAGCAGGCGTGGGCATGGCCGGGAGAGACCAGAAAACATCCAGGTGTGTGACTGGCAACGCAGCAGGGAGCAAAGGGCTTGGGATGTGGCAGTGGGATTGTCATCTCGCATCAGGTCACTGTCCGTGAACGTCCTTCACTTGTTAAAATGTGCTCTATCACGTCTCTTATTTATGGGAGAGTTATAAGGCTGGAGTAGGCACTTTCTTAAAGCATGGAGACACTTTTGATTAATGACTGTATGTAATATATGATTATATCAGGGCAGGATAATAGAGGGTAGGAGGAGAAAAATTGCCACTGTGATGCTCGCAGCATTGTGAAACTGTGAGGCTTTGTTCTTTTCAAATGCACTCTTTAACACGTAGATGTGACTTTTTTTTTCCAACTTTCCCCTAATCTTTAGTTCTTCCAAATTGGTAACAAAACAAGAAAGAAGCATATTCACCTTCAGTGATTAATAATAATAAAGTATAGGCCATCTCTGTGCACTTCTGGCTAATTCATTTTGATATTTAAAGTATTTGCACATTATTATTATTTTTTTAACCAACATTTGAATTTTATGCATAGCCACTCAGTCAGTAGCTGTTAGTAACTGCTCAAGTTGCTCACAGGCCTTTTAATCCTGGCTCCTCAACCTTACCCTTTCGTACAAGCACGCTGCCCCTTTAAATTTAAAACTGAGTGGGTATGTTTTCCAAACCTTAGACACTGGTAATTTTTTTCCCCATATTTTTTGGCTCCTCTTTTACCGCGGTAACCACTTGGTAGGTTTCTACTGTCACGGGGTTGCTGTTGCCTTTAACGTGGGTCCAGCGTGTACAGCAGAGAAGGAAGCGCCAGGCAGGTTCGTGCACAGAGGCTTCTGTAGCAGCCGGGATGGACAGAGCCAGGATGGGAGTTTAGTGGGAGACTTTTTGGGAGTGCCCCGGGTACAGTTGAATCTTGCTTGATTTTGCCACTTGGAACCACAGAAGTGCTTTGCTCTGCAGTGATGCAGTTACTTGTTGAGGAGCATTGACCCTGTGGTGTGTGACCATCACCCAGAAGCTAGTGAGAAGTGCAGGAACTCACCTAGCAAGATGCAGACCATGTAAAGAGAAGCTAAACTAGAGATCACAGTGTACTTTTTGAGTTACTTTTATTATTTATTTATTTTTAGGAGATACATAAACTATAATGGAGTGTTATCTTTGGAATATGTGACCTCCAGTGCACAGAACGTGGAGTAGCTATTTCACATGACAAGGAAGATGTCAGGGGCAGCACAAGGTCCTTGCAGTAAATAAAAAAAAAAAAAAATCAAGGAAAATGAAGTAAATGAGAGTTTGAGAAATGGGAGGTAGACTAGAATGAAAGATAGGGCTTGCACTGTCCTGCAAGCAGAATCTTTGTGTCACACTGAGACAACATGGTGACGACACCAGGTTTTTCTAATCTCTTGAATGAACTCCAAATGTTCATTAAAACCCATCCACTATATTAGTAACAGACTGCTGAGATCTGCTGTTTCTACTATCTGATCATTCTTATTGCCTGCACAGTTAGCAGATTAAAAGGGGGTTATGGATTTCATACAGATGGAAGTGAAACAAGAATCCAGAGTAGGCTCATACTTTAATCCATTTAAAATTTATTCTTGGTGCAGGAGGATGTCGGCTGCTTTTGCTTAATGATCAGTAAGTTCAGCTGTAGTGAACTGTACTTGTGGTAGAGCTGAGAAGCAGAATTAATTTCTGTGGAAATACTTTGAAATAGGTTTCCTATAGGAAGCAAACTTGGGTCAGTGGCAGGACAGTATGTTTACAGCAATGATGCCATTCGAATGGTATATGCGTGCTCAAGGAAAGTGTCGGTGTCTCTTCAGATGTACGGGAATGTTTAAATACAGAAGGTAACAGCAACTGCCCAACGCTTCCTTTTTTCCCAAGCAATTGGGTAATTGTCAGTGTTGCCCAAGCTGAAAGCTGGTGGCCAATGAAGAGGAATTTGTCGCTAACCATTTGGGTTAGCTTTCCTCCTAAATCCTAACATTTATTTATCTTGGTTATTTATAGCAGTTATCACATTCCGTTACACCCTCTTATCAACCTGTTCATTTGCGTTGCAATTCTTGGCTGATTTGCTCTGTGCTTTTGTTTTCCTTTTCTGAAAAAGAAGCAAAATCCAGTTTTTGTCTGAGCTTTATTTAATTAAGTACCATAGAAATCGGGCAGTAATTTAAGTGTTTTGTTTCATTTAACTGAAATGGTCACTTTCGCAAATAGAACAAAATGATTGTGCATAGCACTAAAACCATTATGAGCATCCGTTCCTTTTTGATGAGTTATCTCCAGGTTAAGCAGAATCCGGACAATTAACAGAAAATATAATATCATGTGAGGATTGTTGGGAGTCTGGGCAATATTAAAACAGCTTTGTCTTTGGAACAATGGCAATTTTTTCCCCTCTCAAGAAGCTCATTATAAGCAATGCTGTATCATATAAGCATGGTGAAACCTACTGCTACTGAAACCATGGGGGTACCCCAGGGTGCTGTTTTAAAAAAAAAAAAAAAATGCAATTTAGTGTGTTCGGTAGCTGTGTGTTTGGGCCATGTTATGCAACTGAGGAAAAAAGAGCAAGGTGCAACACAACACACCTTTTATAACTATGAAAAGTCATAAAGTTTGAGAACTGTTTATACTGAAATGCATCCGTCCTTGTAAACTTGAGTGGGTTTATAGGCTGACATTCAGTGCAACAAAAAGGATCAAATAAGCTGTTTTTAATGAAAATGTTTTTATATGGGAACAGAGCAAGATTAACTTTTCGTTGTGAAAAACATGGGTGTTATTGATTTTAATGCATCCCATTTTTTTTCTTTGCTGTTAAAGATTGAGACCCACTTGAAAGAAATTTCACTGCATCATTTTATTTCATACTGTAATCTCCTGCCACTATTTTTAATTGAAAGATAAGTCACTTTGTGAAGAACTGTATTTCTATTTCAAAATCCAAATCCTAGATATTATTTCATGGAAGCTTGTGTTTAAAAAACAGCTACAACCAAAAAAAGCCTGTGATGTAATGGGACTTGGAAACATGAATTTGCACAGTTGGGTGATCTACAATAATAATAAATAAACATTAAAAATTGAGCTGTACCCTTTTAACTTGTTTAAAATCCTCTTGTTTTTGTTTTAGACAGTCTTGTAGGCACATGTGTGCCAGCATTGTGTGTTTTGATTTCTTTTTCATTTCTGGATTATGGGCTTCATGTAGTCAGTCAGGTTTTACCTGTAAGTGACATCAGAGAGGCCAATGTAGTTTCCCCAGAAAATGGGGATAACAAAAGAGGTGTGAATTTCCTGTATGAGCAAGCAACAAAGCCCATTTTACAACAATTAGAAAAATTTTTCTCTGTGCTGCTTAGAGGATAGTTCTGTTCCCCTCCTCACCTTGTTCTTCCTTTCCGACAGCTCTGGCACATACCTGACTTTGCACTGAACAGGTTAAAATTAGCAAGCTCATCTAGGGCAGGGCCAAAACGTTTCCTGTTACCTTATCAAGCTGGTTTTCATGCGGATAGTTAACTGTTATGTAACATGGCTACAGTTTACCTCCGCCATCAATTTATGTTTTCTTACAAATTTAACTGGTTATTTTTAATTCGGTGTCCAAGAGAAGAGGATGCTGGAAGTAACTGCTCAAGCCATTAGCAGAGAATTGCACTTTTCTGTTATTCCTGCAGCTTGGGATCTATCTGATATTGACACTTTAAAATCACTTTGCCTATAACTTAGAGGAGCAAATAATCCACTCGGCTCTTCATTTTTTAAAATTCACAGCAATTGGAGCTTGTCATCAACTCTCCTGTTTCCAGGTGAGGTAACTGTGTTGCTGCTCTTAGGTGCTGGCTGTGCAAGGTGAATAAAAATAGGTTCTCTCAAATCTTTTCTAAAGGGTAGTAAAACACCGGCAAATTCTCTTAGAAGTATCATTGAATTAAATGGCACCAGGACCAGCAGAATATTTTAGGAGGGCATGTGAAGTTGCACTGAAGCAGAGTAGCTACTAGGTCTGGTGACTGCAGATTATTTCATGCCTGTCACTGTGACTTGGTCAAATGATGCTCCATGTGCTCTGCTTCGATGTCTCTGCCAGGCGGCAGAGTGAGCGTGTGAGAGATGGAGTGGAGAGGAAGAATCCCCCTGTAGAGGTAAGAAATACCCTTAAATGCCCCCAAAATCACTTTTATAAACATAGATTAATCTGTTATCTTCTTGGAGGATAACCTGGCTCTCCCCAGTTGAATGGAATTAGCCAACAGTGTTAACAGGACTCAGAACAATATGAAAATTATAGAGCTGTCTTTATTAAGAAATGTTATTTTTTCCCCAATGCCTCCTGTAAAGTGCTGAAGCACTTGAAATCTCCGCAAACTTTTTTTGGACCATCTTAAAAAGTAGTCTCCAACTTCTGTTAAAGTTGATACGTAAACAGCCCCACTGTGGAGTAAATAGCGAGATAAAAGATAAATAGGACAGCTGCTGCCTACACTGGAGAGAAAATGTGCTTTATAATTCCTGCATATATTTAAGAATTGCTTCATTATTTTTCCCCTAATTAATATTCTGAAGTGATTTGGCTCTTGGGATGATTTTAGGGGCTTTTAAACACTCGGAATATTTGAGTTGAAAGAGCATTTTTCATTTATTTGAAGAACTAATTCATTAAAGTGTTCTCCTGACAGTTAATTTTTCATGTTGTGCATTCTGAATGGTGGTTATAATCAATCTCTTGCCCTTCAGAACTATTGTACTGTACCTCTTTCAGGGGAAAATGTTTTTTTTAGGGACTTTAGAAGGCGTCTGTGGTGCTCAAGTGCGATGCTTTCCAGCAAAGCTGTGTCTGAATCAGCCTTTTTTTTTTTTCTGATTCTGAAATGGTGTAGAAAGAGCTGCTGCCACTTGGAGAGAAGCAGAGTTGGATTTATTGAATGCATTGCAGTTCTAATGGATCATTTTACTTTGCAGAGAAATGTTAGTTTTGAAGTTCACCTTGAAGCATAATCCGGAAGCGTGTGACATCAGAGCTCAGGCTCAGCTGGGCTCAGCACTGTTTGTCCCCTCCCCTATATACGTGTGTGTGTGTGTGTGTGTGTGTATGCTATGCATATTAAATATCAGTCAAGGGGCCTGTCTATCAAAATATTACTTTAAGATGCAGTCAGGAGACACTAACAGCTTTAATTTAACATTAGCAGCAGCACTTGCAGCTCTTTTATGCAGAGGTGGCCCCCAAATGAGGTTGGGGGGGGTGATCCTGTAGGACTGGTGAGAGCATCGGAGCAGGCAGCAGAGCCTGGTGCTGCCCTGCAGCAGGGTCAGCCTGGGCACTGGAGAATCCCGTGTCACCTCGAAGCCCTCACAGACCCCTTAAGTTAACTCTAGGTAACGAGGCCACCCCCCCTTACCTGCTCTTTGGTGTGATGTGTACGATGTGCATGTTCCTTTTTTTTTTTTTTACTTCTTTTTGTAAATCTTAATCATTGCCTTCAAGCCAAGGTGGATATAACAGTTTGACTACCTTAAGCTTGTAGCAAATGGAGTGCAGGGTGCTTAAAAGCCCAAGGCTGCGAATTTAGCTGTTGAGAGCAATTTCCTTCCCAGGTGGGCAAGGTTGTTTCGGAGGCACTTCTATAAATTGCTCCTGCCTAACCGCGTCGCTGCGCTCGAGCCCAAGTCCCTTCCAGACCAGGTGGGTGTTACTAGGGAGACGATGGATTCGTGGGCTCCGACTGCAGCAGCTTAAGCCAATTGAAATCCCGAGTTCTGCGTGCCGTATGATTAAGGGCTAACTTCACAGGCTTTGGGCGGCTCGCGTAGCGACAAGCAAGCGAACGAAGAAATTGCACCACAGAAAATGCCATTGTGCATCCTTAGCTCTGTGACGTTTTTCTCTGTCTGAGACGATGCAGTTTTCATGTTAATTGCCTCGTGCTTAGAGTGTGCCGAGGAGATTAGGTAATTTTCGCAGGCCCTGGCTTTGTATTTGATGTACCTAATACAAAGTAGCCTCCAGTCTTGCTTGAATTTGTTATGCAGTCTGCTAATATAAATATTTAATAGTGTCTAATTCTTACAGTGTGTGTCCTAAAATCACAATCGCAAGGATATCTGTCCTTTGAAGAACATTTGCATGCTTAATCCTAATATCACAATGTTATATTTCATGATAAAACTAAATACTTTATGCTACACTCTATATGTCATGTAGCAATTGTTTAAATATGGTATTTATAGTTCTTAATTTTTGACCTTCATGGATTAATGGCCAATGTGAAAAATAAAAACACTGATTGAAATCGCCATTTAGTTTATTTTGTATTTCATGACCATCAAGACAAGAGTTAAATATAGTGAATTTTACTTCCGTGTTTTCTCAAGTAGGGTATTCATTGTTTCCAATAATTCATTCAAAATAAGAAAATAACTATATATTTAAAAGGGGAATCAGCCATGTTAAGTTAGTGGTCAGAGGAAGTGAAATCATTCTTAAGGCTTCATATAAACTTGTTCCAAAGAGCTTTCACCAGACGTGCCTTTTAAATAGACATTTGCCCATCGTTCAAGCCCGTAAGTGGTTGTGCCTTGGGAATAGAGGGAGCTAGGAGCCAGGAACTGGGCACTAGCAGTTGGTGGTACAAGCAACACAAGTGAAGTTTAGCGTAGCTCTTGCTGAATATTACTATGAATTTTGTGCTTTAAGATGGCAGTTTGTTCTTCCTGCTCTATAGGGGAGCCTATACAGCAATCAAGTGTTCTTTGCTTCTGCCTGTTTTGTAAAGCCTGGAGAACTGCGTTCTGCGGGCTGACCATTGTGAAGAGAACCAAAGATGACCACAGGCCACTGTGCTGGGAATGGCGGATGGGGAGCACTTCAGGTTATCTCTGAAATGTCTCATATACTTCCCCAATCTCGAAAACGCTGTTATTTTCTTTTGGCCAGCATTTCTCACTTCTGTCTTTCCCTTCCTACTTAAAGAACATCATAGTAGAGCTCTTAATGGTGCGTGGGGCTGATGCCCTCTGCAGTGCCTCACAGGGCTGCCTTTTCCCTGAGCCCTTTTTAGGAGGTCTTGATACTCCTATTGTAAGTGATACGTAAGACTCATAGGGTTGGTTTGTTCTAGTGACTAAAGGCCTGAGTCTGGGGATGGGGTTATATTTATAGGCAGATCCAGAGACTGCAGATTTGCATGAAGGTTGCAGCAGTCCAGATAGAGATGAGTTACACCAGTTATATGAGTTATGCCAGAAAAGACTAAGTCTTCTCTTGGTTTGTAAGCATTATCAGCAATATATTTTTTCATAAACAGTATGTTGAAACAGGATGTGTGGTCTTTAAAACAGTGACCAGTTTGTGTACAAACACATGCATATATATATGTGTATATATATATATACACAGACACACACACAAACACACACACATATATATATATAACTGTATATATAATAAGAGATATTTTCTGTCCTTATCCAAATGTGGCAACTCAAGTTGTTAATTCCTCCCTCTTTTTCAATGGGATTCCTACTTTCAAACCTTCTTATGGCTTTATGGTGTTAGATGTGCTATTGCAATAGAAATGTGTAATTTTCGTTTTCTTGGCCTTCTCCTCTTAAGAAAATACTTGCTATATTATAAAGAACACATTTGCTGTATATATCCAGGCTGTTCTAATATGTTTTTAGATGAAAATGCAGCTTAAAATGAAGATGCCCTGCAGTATTTCCCAGTTTGGCTAAAATTCTTTAATTTTCGAAAGCGTAAGATACTGAAATGAAAACAAAAGCAATTACAAATTACAGTTTTAGGTTTCTGTGGAGGGACTGTGTTGTGATGTCCAAACTGCAGCACCTTATATATATCATCTTATATATCATCTTGGTATACTTGCATTTCAAAACTTAATGGCTGATGGCTTTTTTATTATTTTTATTTTTTTTATAAAGGGGGTGAATGTTTGGTCTGCTGATGAGTATTTGTGGGCTCAAGCTTGGTATATCATTTAAACATATAAATGCTTAAACATATGCTGAAAAGGGTTTGGGGATAGACTGAGCCTACGGGAGGTTTGGTGATCTTGTGAAATCACGGATTCAGACAGCTGAAAGCAATATCATGTTTAAGTTCTTCATGGCCAAAGCACATCTTTAAAGCCAGTTTGTCCATACGCTTTAACAGTTGGCCTTAATGTATCTCTTTTTAGAAGTTCTGTCAGTTTTTAATGCTCTTTGCAATTTTTTTGGTAAAAGGCCTGTCTTGTTACTGGTCACTCAGTCTACATGCGCTCTCTTCCCTCTCCCTGTGTCATCTGATGAGCTAGCTGTAATTAGCAGATGACCTCGGGTCCAGGAGGCTGCTCCTCAGTACAAGGGCAGCAGTGGAGCCAGAGGTGCCTTCAGAGGCGGGTGGAAACACCTGCACAGCATCCAGGGATGAAACCTGCCATAGTATTAGTAGGAAGAGCAGAGTAATGTTGGTGTGAGCAGAGTAAGGGTGTATTTACGGTCATTACTACTGAATAGGTGAGAGCAGAATTCCTCCAACTTGGGGACAGGGTCCTGGGGCATGCGCTGGTGAAGATGCTCTGTAGTACTGTGTGCGCAAAGAGTCTAAAACTGGTGGAATCATCAAGCTCATTTTCCACATTAATTAGTCTACTTGTTGGGTCTCACGCTCAAAGTGCATTGCCTTCACTCGCTTGGGTGCTGGTAGTCTGAGCACTGGAGTCCTTGCCTAGATACTGGTTTAAGGATTTTGCTGCTGAGAGTTTTGGGAGGGCCTTGGCAGGCATCAAGTGTTTAAATCTGTTCAGAAATGCGTGTGTTGCCTTTTAAAGTGAGACCTGTGACTTGGGTTTATTTGTGGTCACAGAGTGGTGTTTATTCATCCCTCTGCCCTGTTTGCTCTCTGTCATGAGCAGGAAGGGGATCAGAAATGCACGGCAGTCTGGGGGAACGGGGAACATGGTGATTGGGGTGAGTCACTTGTTTGCTTTAAGCCGCGCTCCGCGTAGATTCCTGGCTAGGTTGCAAGGCAGGGCTGCGGGGAGATTTGGGCTACCTGGAATATCGGGGCCTGCCGCCGCTGCAAAACGTTTAATTTGAGGTCTGCTTTTTGGTGTACCTCGTGTTGTGCTTCCGGGGGAGCTCTCCCCAGAGCTGTGAGAGCACCCGGCTCCGCTTCCCACCTCTCCCTCTCCACGAGCCGAAGATTTCCAAGGGTGAGCGCGCCACTCCGGCAAACGCTGTTGCCCCATTGCAGGGCAGCTGTGAGGGCTCCACGGGTTGCGGCTCCTTCACGGATTGCTGCCGGAGCCTGCTTGGATTGGGAGAGGAGCCCGGGTGCAGCCCTTCTGTTCTGCCCTCAGCTGCCCGGGCTGTGCAGCTTGAGGCTGCAGGAAGTGCAAAATTCAGAATTGAACCTCTGGGATAGAAGAAGAGGAGAGAAGGGGAAAAAAAAAAAGCAGTGATGGCATTAACTGGAGTGACGTTCATCTGAATTCTGTTTATCCAAGTTTGGACGTAGCTGCTGGTAGGGAGAAGAGGTGGGATAAATGTAGAGGGGCAGCTGCACAGCCATGAGTCAGAGCTGCCCCCTTGGTCCCCATGGGGCTGTGTTAACCCTCCCTCCTGCTCTGCTCCTGGACCTCTCCTTATCCCTGAGAACACACCTGGCACCAGTGCAGCATGTTATCACGGGAAAGAAGCTTTTGTTAATGATAAAAGTTAATAAGATTAACTTTGAAAGAGAGGTTTGCCAACTATTACTAAATAATAGAGTGTTTGCTTGGGTGGCTGTTTCAGCTGACCTGGGAGAGGCAGGGGAGATTTGGATGGGGAAGTGATGTTCCCTGCTCTATTTCTCCGCTAACAGCTGCTGTGAAAAAGCTCTTCTGTGTTGGCTCCCGGAGTCAGGAGGCTTGTGAAAGAGCAGCATTCATCCAGAGCCTCCTCATGGGGTGATGTCTTCCCTGCACCACACCCGCCACTTTCCTCTGCAATTTGTTTACTTGCTAATCTCCTGTTCCCAAAACTTCTTGCCCGAAGAGGGAAAAACAGACAACATACCTCAGATGCTATAAAAGTGTTAGCCAAATTTATTGGATGGGGACGCAGCTCAGTTTCTTGGCTGTGTGGACCTTATGCCGATGGCTGAGAGGTCAGTGGCTTTGTCCAATCACCAAGTGGTTGGTACCTACCTGGTCTAGTACCTGTCACCTGCTATCTAGTTTATGTAGCCTGGATGATCAGTTTAGTTCAGCGAAGAGCAGCCTAGGATGCATTAACATGTCCCTGACCTGGTGAAACGGTATTCAGAGCTTCTGGGCTGTCAAAGTGCTCTCTCTTCCAGGTGGAAGTGATAGACTGAAGTGAATCCTGTAGCTCTTTGACTCTGAGCTTTCTCTTTCAGTTTCCCTTTAGCTCTTTACAGAGTAACTTGTGCTTGTTTGTTGGATGGTGAAATGATGTTGATGTTCTGGTACAAGTACCTTGCTATGTTTTGATAGTGATGCAGTGGGATGTTTGGGACAGGGGAATTTCCTCCAATACCTTATTCAAAATAAATAAGGTCATAACTAATTTTGTGAGCCTGCTTTTCTCTGACCCACAGATGCTGCTTCTCTCCTGTCCCTTCTTGTCAGATGGAGCTGAATTCCGTGATGTTGGTGTAGTGTGAGTGAAGTTGGAGGAAGGGACAAGAAACCTTACGGTTTCTCCTTGAAAATACCTGATTTGTAGCTAGATAGAAAGTAATGTCCTCATTTTTCTTCCAGGTTTAGCTCAGAAGAATTTCTTGAGTGGAGCACTGAGATATTGTTAAAAATGCCTAGGGTTCTATAAGGTGTTTATGGGGGTGTGTGTGAGGAGAATCTAGGGCTGCCCCCAAACAGGGATGCTCTCATTTGACAAATGCCCCCTTCCTTTGTCTCGCTGCAGTAAAATGTTTTACGCTTTATGCAGGTTTGCAGAAACTTTATTTTACCTGTACACTTGGCAGCAGCAGCAAAGCAGAAGTGCTATTGAAAACGTAGAACACTTAGTGTATTAGAATGAACTGGATGTGTTAAGATATGCATGATATTAATATTATAACTTGTGTCCTTTCAGAGGCAGCACAGAGGCAGTTCAGAGGCAGTTTTGGAAATAAAATTTGGTTATTTCTTATTTCCTTTCCCAGTTCACTAGTTTTAGGATCATGCAGAAGGCACTGAAATCCATTTTTTTTCCCCTGGGAAGATGTCTACCTTGAGGACAGCTTTGGTTTCTCAATGTAGCAACATGTGGGTGTGTGTGTAGTTAGTGAACACTCTCATTAACTTCAGTGGGAACATTCCCATGAACAGAATTGTTCTGGAATCTTAAGATTAACAGAAGCTTAAGCATTGCTGGGCTCTTTTAAAATAAGTTCTATTTGTGTAAAAGTAAGTGTTATATATTTGATTTTGAGAGAGTGGCAGTTTTTCAAGGGTTAAGTGTTACTTAAGACTTTTCCAGGTAGAAAATTTTAGAAGTCAGAGTTTTTGAGAACTCTTAATGCTTTCTGTGTGTTTTATTCATGGTTTTGTGCAGGAGGAGCAGGAAAGGTGGCAGGCCAGCATCCCTGAGATCTGGTTTTGCTGAGATCTGGTAGTTTGCCTTACAAGCTGTTCTTTGGGAGCGTTTCATCTGTGGAAGCTCCTTTCCTGGGCTTCTCTCCCCAGGACTGCATCTAATGATGGAGTGGAGAGTTCCCTGCACTTGCCCCGTGCCTGTGGTGGCCGGGTGCCCTTCATGTCTGCTGAAGGACTAGCAGGTCACTGGCCTAAACCTGTCGTGTTCACTGTTGGTACACCCTCGTGCTCTTTAAAATAGAGGTCGCCTATCAGCAACTTTTGTTCTTTGCTAGCATAAACTTGCAGTTGACCATACTAACAGAATGCTTTCAAATTCCTTACGTTCCTGTATTGTTATAACCTTGAAATAGGAAAACATCGCTTTTTTGATGTTTCTTTCCTTTTTCTTCATTTTTCCAAAACACCCGATGTCTTGTCTTTCTCTTTCTTGTAGTAAGCTTGGATAAATATACGTGTGTGTGTGTGTGTATGTGCATATGTTTTGACCCATGGGAGAAAAATCCAGAGTTTTGGTACCCTGATGAAATATCATTTACTTAGATGGTCATCCTCATCTGATACTGCAGCAGGAGTGTTCTCCACTGTTTCTATCATTTGTTGTAAAATCTTATGGATAAATTTCCTTCCCTTTGAAAGCCAAATGAGCCTTTAAAAGAGCGCACTTCAGGGCTAATGATGCCTTTCAGATACTAGGGATTGACAGTAGGGGATTGGCAGGATGGTAATTGCATGGAAACTTTCCCTTTTGTTGAGACCTGTGTGTTTTCAAGCAGGAACCTACCTGGCACCTCTGTGATCTGCCTGTCCTTGGCAACATCAGTGATAACGTTGAACTGGTCTGCAGCGAATTGCAGTTCATGGACATCACGGATGCTCCTCTAGCAATATGGGATTAGATCCCTCTGTACCACTAATAATTCATGGCCTCCTCAGGGCATAGTAGTCATTCGATAAGCTCTGCTTTGGTCCACAGGGAAATTAGTGGCATTTCAATCAGTAAAAACTGTACCCAGTGAGAAGTGTACTAGTTATCCTTGCCAGGTCAGAGAAAATTAAAAATCCCGAACACTATTTTGATTTCCCTTGTTTTAAAAGCATGAAATTCTTCCCAGGAGTAAAATATGTGAAATGTTTGCAGTTAATATGCGGCACGTGTGGGACAACTGTGCTTTTAGTCCAGAAGAAGCCTCTTTTGGACCAGCTGCTGATGGAGCATCTCAGAACTGAAAATCAAATCTGAATTTAAGAATACCTTAAAAGTTGCAGAATACCTTAAAAGCTGCCAAATACCTTAAAAGTTATCCTCATGGCTTTCTATATATGATGTTATTCTCCAGAGTTTCTTTTAAAAATGTATTAATATGACCTCAAAATGAAACAAATATTTTTATGAATGAAGACTGATTTTAAGGCTCTGAAATGCAACTTTTTTTTTAAAGCAAAAAGCCTTTAGTGCATGCAGTTTTGTGAGCTGTCCCTTCAAAGGTGATCAAATCAAATAATCTCAGGCTATCACATTTTGTAGGACCTGGATGAGCTTGAAAGTGTGTTGCAGTGTGTGAAGTGGCCTGGGCACCGGCCCCGCTTGCCCTTGGCAGCCCAGACTGGCCCGGCCTTCTGAAGGTTTTGACCAAAGTGCCCGTGTTTGACTGGGTTTCACATGGATCGGGGTCTGCCGGATCCGTTTGAGGTGCTTGGATCAGGCTCTGGTTTGGTGGGGTGTGCGGTGGGTGTTTTGGGTTAGGGCCCCATGTGCCTTTGGTGGAAGAGGATCCTGTTTGCAACTGATTGCCCTGTTTAGGCAATGCTGGGCATTAAGGTGAGAACAGCTCTCAGCAGGAGCAGAAGCTCAGGAAAATAACTCACGGAAGTGTAGGCAGTTAATATTGTAGCTCCTTGGGTAATTTCAAGCCAGCTTAAATTAACTCCATTTCTGCAGAGAAACTGTGGGCTCAGACTCCCCGGCACTTCCCGTGTCTCTTCCTGCTGGCACCAGCCCCCTGGGAGTGACGCAAGGAGCCTGCCTGGAAATTGCCTCTGGTTAAAGGTAACCTGCAAAAGAACTTTCTGCTTCTGAATGAGTTGGCTCTCTTGGTCTGGCCCCGCACCACAGGAGCCGCTTGTGACAGCACATAAAAGGCTTGAGTGGGTGGGAAGAGACACAACCACTTTCTTCAGCAGCTCCTGCTTGTTCCACACTAAAATATTTGTGGAATTATGCTGGAAGAGTTATCCCTGAAGGGCAAAGCTGGGGCTGTGTGTGTCAGGCCTGGGTGCGCCTGCCCAAGCTCTGGAGGCAGGCGCAGCCTTTGGGGGATGCAGGCTTTGGTGTGGTGCGTGTCTGGTTTGGGTTGCTTTCCTGCTTCAGGTGCTTCCTCTCCTGCCGTGAGCAACTGGAAGGCCAGCTTCAACCTTATTAAAATGTAGTAGCCCAAAACAAAGCATGGCTGAGTAACAATGATGGCCAAGTGTCTGTGTGCATGTATACACATACAAATGTATATGAGCAGAGCTCGAGCCACCCTGCAGGCTGCCTGCAAGCTCAGCAGGACAGGGGAACCCAAAGTAAGCCAGGGTTAGTCCTTACCCCACCCGTGGGCACCCAAGCAAAGCCTTCCCATTCATGGGCTCTGTACTTTTCCCACTGCGATGCTACAGACTTGGCCTCAGCACAATCTTATGGCTGGTAATGTATGCCCTTGTGTTTATATAATGAAATGTATGGAGCTGGGCTGCGGGTTGAGAGCCCCAGGGGCACCTGTGGGCCTGGGCGCGGGGCCTCCGCGACGCCCCGCGCGCTCTGCCCCTGTCTGCAATGAAATCCTCACAGCTCTTTCGCAACGGAGCGGCAAGGAGAAATGTTTGGAGACTGCAATAAGGAAATTACGTGTGGAACGTGGATTAATCCCGGGCTTTCATGTTGGACGGTGTCTTGTGTAACCCGTGGAAAGCTAATAGGCTGCTGCAGCTTTTGTTTTTCTGCTGTTGGAGTCCTAAAGCTTATGCCAGTCTGCGTATCACCTGTTTGTTAACAATTTACCAAAACTCTCTTCTTTCGTCTTTAAAAGAATATTTAGTCAAAATGACCATATGAAGGTGACCATTATCTGTCAATATTCTTGTTCCCAAACTTGCCAGTCTTTGATTATTTACTCCAAAAGTCAATGCCAGGACTGGAAATTACTATGCATTAAAGCCAAGCTTAAATGCAACAGAGGCTGAATGAAGCTTGTGTTGAGGGTTTACACACAGATGTGTATAAGCAGGCACCTTTGTGGAGGTGATCACAGGATTCTGATTTTCTAATAAGGTATTCTGATAATTCTAATGAAAGTTCAGTATTTTGACTGCTAAAAGGCATTGTCAAATGTTTTTATTAAGGTACCAACATCTTGGAATTTAGCCTACGAAGACCAATAAACATCCTTTATTTTTGTAAACATCCTCTTGACCGTCTGCCAGCTCCTGTCTGCAAGGAAGGAGCAGGAAGGTAGGACCCTTTCTTTGAGGGCTTGTCTGAAGGTAGATATCCCATGATAGGTGTATTTACTGCTAAACAGAAAGTTTTCAAAAACAAAAAGGCAGCAGCCAAGTCCTTCTGTAACCGATCCATTGTTGTATTTGTTCTGTGAATATGTATTTGTTCTGTGATATATTGTTGTTCTGTTTTTTGTTCTGTGATATATTAAAAAAAAAAAACCCTAACACCCATAGCTAACAGTAGTTTTATTTGAAAGCATTGGTTTATTTCTCAAATTTAAGAGCGTTTTCATAGCTCTTTTGAAGTTCACCAAAACTTTGGTAATAGAGAGCAGGCTTTAGCCAGCAAGCTCTAAATGGAAGGCTTTGGGCATCCTGCCCTTTTCCCTTTCCTGCCGCCTTGCTCCGGAATTAGCCACGGTTACAGGTTTTGCTGGGGACCTTTGAACGCGACTCGTCCCGGGACTGATGGTGTTTGCGTGTGGCGATCGTGCCGCGCGCGCCGGCACAGCGATCAAGAGCAGCGTTCTCCTAAGAGTCTCTCGACAGCCAGATTTATTTTGTGTCCGTTACGATACAGCCAAATAGCCTTCCGTTGCACCGAGCACTGGCTTTCTGGAGGCAGAGGCTGCCCCGGAATAATGCAGTTTGCATTTGCCTAGCTTGGGGGATCGGCTCTTCCCAGGCCCTGCCGAGTGTGCCAGGCGCTTCCTGCTTCTCCAGCCGCTCGACACGGGGAGGGAAGTTTAAAGACAGGTCACGCTCAGGGCTGCTGCAGTGTTGACGTCACTGATCTCATTTTCTTTTTCTCTTCTATTTGAAGGAGTGTTTGGGTTGTTTAGTACTAACATCCTTCATTTCCCTCTGGTGTTTGCAATCACGACTGTGCTTTTTCCTGATGCACTGATTTCATATGGACTGTAATATTTTTTCTGGGATTACGATGCGTTGTCGGTTAAGATGTGATTTGCAGCATAATAAGACGTATTTTCAGTAACTTGTGAAGCACAGCACTGAGGCGTGCCCGGGTGAGGACGGGTGGCATAGTGCTCAGTCTGTGCATGCAGGCTCTCCCGGGTGGAACAGGTTGGGGTAGTGACTTCGCTTTGCGCTTTTCCTGGTCCAGGCCTCTTCGCAGTGGAATAGCATTCCTGTGCTTCGTAGTGGAACAGCATTCCCTGGGCATGGGAGAGCGCTCTCGGGGAAGGAAGGTCGGTTCTGGAGAGAGCATGTAAAGGGAGGCTGAATTTTGAGGGCAGCTTGGTAGTAGAAGAGGTTTGTTACGGTTGGCAACAAACTGGTACCGAGTCCGGGTAGGGTGGAAAGGATCCTTCCTTTTCCTTGACTGATACCAAGATGTTTCAGAATGCCAAGGAATTTGAGAAATACAGGGAATTGTGGGGGCTGCAGGGAATGCCTGGGAGATTTCGGGTGGTTCAGATAGAGACCTGTGAGATTCAGGTAGTTCAGCATTTAAAATGATCTGAGGCTGTAAATCAAGATCCTGTTGGGATGTGAGGGCTGGAATGAGCGGTGTGGTAGATGAACCTTTTGTTTTGGTAAATATCAAATATCTGATTAAATAATATCAGATTTATCAAATATCTGATAAAAGGTAAATAAATGTTTTGGGTAAATATAAAATATCTGATTTCTGGATGGGTTGGTTACACTGTAATCTGTATAAAATCCATACAAATGTGCTGAAGATCCATCTGTCTGTACAGGGTGGCATAAACAAGATGATTGTGGTTGTGTGCCAAGTCCCATGGCTCGGCAAATTTGCATATTTCCATATGGAAATACGTGATGGAGTGCTCTTTTCTGAATAATTCAGCTTTAGGTGACCGTGGTTGTTGAAACCCTAGCAATGGGAAGTCCTCTTAGGCCATCATTATTCTGAGTGTGTGGTACCCTCAGAAATGTCATGAAAATGCCCATCTCTGGACTCAAAACTTCCCTTGCCTCTGCTTATTCACTTAATAAAAACTTCCAAGTGTTTAGTATTCTGTAGGATAACATTTAAATGATATGTAGGATGATGGATCACTTTGCTGTGGATTACAAATACCTTTGAGTAGATCATCCTGATACTGGTGTGGTGCCCCAGCATTTGAAATGGAGTAGTTTCAGCAGGTTGTTTTTGTGTGCAGTTGCTAGATAACCACTTGGCCTGAGAACTGGTTTGGCAGATCAGTTTTACATACGAATGAGGATATCGGCACAAATGAGGAGCAACCAGGCTCAACAGCAGTGCTCCCGAGGAAAGATAACCATGAGCAGGCACAAGGGCTTCTGCACATCCTTGGTGGGATGTTTCAGGAATCACTGTCACCTAAATCAACTGCTGTTTCCCTCGTGTGGTTTTCCTAATGCCAGCAGCAGCTGAGCGTCACGTGGTTGTTGTAAAGGCGCTGTCAGGTTGTCATTACAAACATTTAATAATACAATAATGTAAGACCTGCCTTAGGCTGTTGTTGGGCACTGTTGATGGAGATTAAGAATCATAGAGTAGCCTTGCAGATTTTCAGTTTTAAGTCCAAATGTACGAGAAAAATAAAAATATGTTGGGTTCTTGATTCAAATGGCTACCATAAAGCTGAGACTCTTTTTTTTTTTTTTGTTCTTTGAAGTATTTTCTTATTTCTAAGGCACTGCCTAAAGTTCTCTTTGCACATTCCCAAGACGCTGTTTTTTAAAGTTAATCTTGCTTTTTGAAAAAATTTTCAGCCCTGCTTATGCTGTTTCACTACAGGCATACATGCAAGCTTCTTGGGCAGAAATAAAGTGGACAGTATCTCAGAGAGTGTGATTATTTGTGACCACATCTGTGTTTTTGTTAAATATAAGACACTAGACAACTTGAAGGGACGTGTGTGTGTGTTTGTGTGTGTGTATATTTAGGTGTTCAAGGTATGTAAGAGTCACGTGGAGTCCATAGGTTCCATCTAGTAACTAATTTGTAGTGCTTCTGGTAGCATAGTTCAGTAAGGGATTTTTTTGACTAATACCTTTTTAGACCAGTACTGTTAATGGAAAAATGAAAGAATAACAGGTTAATTTCCTCCAAGATTGATAGTCGCCCTTTTTCTTTATTTTTGCCAAGTTCAGCTGGTGGAATGTAAACCTTTTCTGGCATGTTTATTTAAATGAATCACTAGAACGGGCTTTTCTCAAGGCTTTTATTTAGAAGAAGAGTCATGTTCCGCCCTGGGGGTGTAGGAAAGCAAACAAAGGTTTGTTTCTGTGTATTCTTGACTTTGATGGACAATAACTCAAGTAGACCAGGGAATAAGATATTACACGAGTTATGCGGTTTCTTGGAAAGTGCTCCTTTGTGAAGGGTACAATTTTTGTGCCGACTCACCAAGTGTCTTTTTACATTTGAACTCTTCAGCCTGTCGTAAGTCTAGTGAAACTTCTCTTTTTTAGTGGAAATATCCAATTGCAGAGTATATTTGATTAAGAAACCGGTTCCATACGAGCGAGCATTTCAATAATAAGGTAATATGTGGAAGGTAGCTAGATGGTTTGGAGAGCCTTCGGTTGAACACTTAAAACTAGGAATAGACTTTCATGAATCTTTAACGGTTAACTAAATCTCTGGGTTCAGAAAGTACTTTCTTACATTTCTCTTTCGATTTGAGTTTATTAAAATTCATATCTTCAGAGTGTTCTGTAACTTTCTTTTCATTCTCCTCAGGGATAAACGAAGACCAAATTCTCAGAATGTTACATCTCATTTTATTAATAAAACTGCTGCAACTTCAGATTGGACAAGAATTGAGACAGATACTAAAACGCGTCTGTTCACATAAGAATCTACATTGAAGAGTCTGATGCTGCTTGTGGCTAGGCTTGTAGTTCTAGAGAAGTTATATTAGCACTGAGTTTACTTCTTATAATTTTGGTAATACTCTTGGAAATGACTTGTTTTTCTGAAGTTCAGTCTCTCCATGAAAATTAATCATTCTGACTCTGTAAAGTAAATATTATGTTCAGTAACAGTAAAATTACAGAAGAGACAAGTAAATTTGCTTGTCTAAATTATGCAAAGGTCTTAGACTTGTGGACAAATTGCTAGACTAGGTCAGTTTTCAATAAATTCTTTATATTTTTTCATGTGTTCTGTATATTGGTGCTTTCTAAGAAGAGATACAGATGCTTTTTGTTCACTCATCTGCTGATCAATTGCCAATTGAAGATATCACGATCAAGTGCCAATGAGCATATCTGAAATGTTTACAGGGCAGTATATTTTGAAATGCTGGTACATGGACTGTCTGCAGAGAAGAGTGAAAAATAGTTTGTAATTTTCCTGAGAAACAAGCAAAAAGGTCTTTTTTTTTTTTCTTTGATTGGCAAAGAACATTAAATTCCTTGAATGAACAGAGAAAAGCCCACCCCAATTGAAATGACCAAATTGGCCAAGTAAGTGTCATGGAAATGCAACACATTTGTGATTTATGGAATTGCATATGGACTGCTCCTGTGGAATGCAAGTATAAAAGATGTTCTCTACTGAAAACCAGAAATTTCAGATATGGCCAGGGAGAGTGCCTTGAATTATTTCTATTTATCTGACTTAGCAGGATGGAAAGAAGGAATTTTCCTTTGTCTTTATAGATAGGATGGTTGAATGTTTTTATGTTTTTCTGGATGGAAGACTTGTAACACAGGGAAGCAGAAATTTCCTTGTGGATGTGGAAAAACTCTGCAGCTAAAGAATTCTCACATCTATCTCTTATAATTCAAATTTGAATTAAGGATGGAAAAATACTATTTATAAAGTGCAAAACTCTAGGGGTTATTAGGATTTCTTAAAAGTTTGAGTCACTTTTCAAGCTTTGTAAGACTGGATAAGTTCTGTTCAACAGTGCTGCTTTTAAATATACTTTGATGTATTGTGCAATAGTAGCTAAGCGGGCTTTTAAAGTGAATTTAACAGGTGATAGATTCTGATATCAATTTTTATTGTGAAATGTGCTTTTATTACAGATGTATGGCCATACATATGCCATGCATACACTTCTGGTGTGCACTGACAGACGGTGGTGGAAGTGCTCATGTGAAGAGGAGTCCTGGTGCTGCACCAGGAGGGCCAGGAGTCGGATTAAGTTCTGACTCCGGTCAACTTAAAGCAGTTTTTCTTGCTTTAATTTCCCTTTGCATTTGGTGTAATGATGGTTACCCTATCGTCAAAAGGCCTTTGAACTCTTCTCAATAGAAAGCTTTCTAAGGGTGATGTTTTCTACTGTGCTCCCTCTGTTCTGAAGGAAAAAGAATTAAAACAAAAACCCCTGGTACCTCAGTAGAGCTGCCACCTCAGTTCTCGTCTTACTTTAACGGAAGCCAAATGATTTGAAGTAACACATGAAAAATAAAAGCAAAATGGGAAAGTAATGACCTTTCAAGGGATGAATTTGCAAAGTTTTGCTCAGCTTGTTGCTTCCCCTCCTTCTTCCAGCATTTTCTGCCCCAGGCAGGTTATCGGTTGTGTGACACAAGGTTAACTCTAGGAACTTGAGAGGCTCTAGGAACATTTTCATGGTTACCTTCTGTGATTTCCTTGGCATTTCAGCTCGGTACCAGGCGAAAGTGTTGCCTCATAGATGAGAAGCTCTTTCAAGTGAGTGATATCTTCTTGGTACAGATGTTTTTACTTGGCCCATGTGAAATTGTGTTCACGGTAAATGGGAAGCTGTTTGTACTGCACTGCATCACTTGGCTAGAAGAACCAAACGGTGCTTGTGAGCAGTTGGGCAAGGGTACAGCTTTCTGCACTAAAAGGCTGTTGGGGAAATTATATATTTAGAATAAGGTTTGGAAATGAAATGCAACTTTGTTCCGTTCCTGCTGTTAGGAAAAACTGCAAGAATGTCAAGAATTAATGAGACAGACCCCTGTTGACAGGGCACCAAAGTAACTGTGGAACCAAATGCAGTGCTACGGATTTTGACTAATGCTGCAATTATGCCAACGGTACTTGCATATCAACCTCTATCAGATTCCTACCCCCATCCCATATAAATCCCCCCCATTCCAAAAGAAGTTTGGAATTCAGTTGAAGTTTGAAAGGCAGTTTTACGTCTCTCTCTGTATTGCTGTTGCACAGAAGGTAAATGAAGGCTTCAGTAGTTGAGCATTCTTCTTCATTAGCAGAATCCCCGTGAAGAGTTTTTTGGGGTTCTTAGTGTCTGAGAAGCAAAACATATATATTCTCCGTCTGCATTTTGAGGTTGTCCTTTGATAACCGTTAGAGCTGTTACAGGGTTTTTTTTATTCCCAGTAATCTCGGTCTAGTTGGAGATCTTAGAACCTATAGATAAAAGGCAGTCTTTAGCATTGCCATTGGGTTGTTCTATAGGACCTCAACAAGACCCAAATCTTAAGTTTTCTGTAAAAATGAAATTTAAGGAAGAATGCAACAAATCTAGTTATTTTGGCAGAAATTCTTGAAGCAAAGATTCTTTAGCTTGACAAAGCTGCACATATGCCTTTTTAGGATGTAAATTCTATGTATGTGATTCATTGGTTGTGTAACGAGTTTTTATTTTTTTGGTCTATTAGAACTATAGATGTGTAATATACAGAAGGGCGATTTTAGTGTTTCAAAAGGTATTTTATCATGCCATAAAGGTATTGGTGGGCAGAGTAAGGTAAAAGTCAGGGTGGCTATTTAGTAGTCCACACGTTTTCTGTTATTACAATGATTAATGGTATCTTAAGCTTTGGAATTTCCATCTTCACTACTTTGTGCATCCTTGTTTGTTTGTACTTGGCTCTGCCTTGAGTTATCCCTTCTCTCCGTTGTGGTCTGGTTTCATATTGGTTGCTTCAGATGCTGCTTTTGTACGTTTCTGGTGCTGGTGAGCTTGGTATGTCCCTCTGGCGCCTCCTCCTTCCCTCCTGCCTGGCCTCCTGGGACTGGTCCTGGTGACCGTGACGAGCTTCTCGGCAGCGTCCTGGGGCTGTTCCTGGTGACCATGAGGAGCTTCTCGGCAGTGGGGCTCTGTGCTCAGCACCCAGGAGCCCGGGCAGCCGCTCCCGCGGGCCCAGCCGGTCAGCACTGCGAGTTGGTGTCCAGAGGCCTGGGAGCACCAGGGTTCTCGCCTCCCTTTGGTCTCCTCCTCTTGAGATCCATGGGTGAGACTTGTCCTGGTTGCCTTTGTTCCTGCGCTAGTGATTAAAGTAATAATCAGCTAACGCACTTGCGTCAAAAGCCTTTTGTCTTTTTTTCTTATGGAGGAAAAGACAGACCCATTAAAACATATCCATAGCTTTATGATGGCACGAAAGGGCTTTTGTAGCTTGCTGTTTACAAAGTCTGATCCGCATAGCTGTTGTCTTCCCAGAGAAGACTGAGGAGGATGTTCTTCATGGAGCCTTGAAAGGCCCCTGCTTTCCTTGGGAGATGAATAGGCTGGAGGCTGTGTAGGCTAGAGGAGAAAATTATTTTTTAAATGTATGTCTTTGAGAAGCCTCTAATACCTTTTTATAGCCTGCTGTTCAGGCGAGTTTTGAGCTCTATTAAATTCCACAGCGAATGAATGCTGCGGCTTCCTAGCTTCTAGAAATAAGATATTTGGCAGGAGCTGCATGGAATGTTCTTTCCTCCTCTCTCTCTTTTTTTTTTTCTTCTTTTTAAGAAGGCTTTAGACAAAATTTCAAAGCTTACTAATGTTATTAATTACAGGAGATGTCTAAAGCTGTGAATGGGTGAGTTGCCGCTCTGCGGGAGCAGCTTCGAGAGTGCTGCGGGACGCTGGGGAGACGCTCGTCCTTGCTCAGCCAGGAGGCTCCCGAGATGGGCGAGAGAAACTGCAAGGGCTCTCCGGGTGGCTGCTGTGACCCTGCATTGGCATCTGCTTCCAAGTGCAAAATAACCCTTTGGATTCTCCTCGAGTAATGCATTTTGGTCCTTTCAAGGGTGCTGTAGGAGAAGGGCCCTTTTCAGGAGAAGCTGGCTCTTCCCTCCTGCTTTTGCACGCCCACACCAGTGTGTTTGCAGCTCTGCGAGTGTGTGTGTGTGTGTGTGTGTGTGTGTGTTTCCCCTCTTCCTTCGCTTGCTTGGCTGTGTAGGCGGCCTTCCCAATCACAATGGAGCTTCACAGGCAGTCTTGAAGGGGGAAAAAAGGAGAAAAAAAATGTCTTTACACAGCAGGCCTGTAATTTAACACCCAAGGAAAGGAAAATGGAGAGTCCTGATTCAGAATTATGATGCGTCGCAGTACTGGTTGAATGGGCAAAGAATTTAGCCCTAATGAAAATGAGCACAATTTTTCTGGAACAGAAGGCCACCACCTGGGGAAATTACTTATTCACCTGCTGCCCAAATGACTGTTTCCAAAAACGAAGTAGTGCAATCGCCCAAGTGTCAGAAATATTTTAAACCTTTTGCCCTCTTCATTAGAGTGAGCTGGAATCAAAATTTTCCACTGCAAACTTAAAACATTTTTCTGTCTAAAAGAGACAGGCTCAGTTTATTGCTAATATGAAGCTTAAAATACAATTCTTCCTAGAATATTACATTGCGTTTGAAATGAGTTGAGTTTTCTGTGCTTTTTAGGAAGTGCTTTTGTCCTGCTTGCTCGTTATTTTTAATGCATCTCTTTTGATGATGCACCTTTTTTCCAAAGGGCTTAATTGAACCCCTTTTTTGTAAACAAATCTAAACCTAACTTGGGATCAGATGACCCTCAAGACTGGATCATTAATTGCTTAAATGGAGAAAGACTATAAATACTTTTTTGAGCTATGTTGTTAAGGCTGCCTGGCACTTGTTAGAGATGGTGGTGGCGGTGAGAGCACTGGAATCGACTGAATTTTGAACCCCTTCTCGTAACGTTGTTGGGGGAGTCACAATGAGCCAGCTCGTGATGTTGGAGACCGCCAAATGATCCTTAGAGCAAAACGTGGGGAACGTGGGATGAGTCTTTGTGGATCCCCGCACCTCCCCAGTCTCATTTTGGGGGCCTCCTGCCATCTCTGGACACAAACCTTTTGCAGCAAAGGCGGAGGTCAGGTGCCGTGGCTAGTGCTGAAGCAACACATTTTATCACAAAGCATGGTAAGGCAGGAAATGCCACCTTGGAAACTTGTATTTTTCCTTGCTCCTCTTGGAGTCCCCCCCCTTAGAGGGCCGCAGTTGGTGGCTTAGGATAACTTCCCTCGTGCTTTCCCTTATGTTCAGCGTGTGATCAGCTCTCTGCTGAGCAGCGAAGAGGAAGGGCCGCCGTGCTGCAGGTCAGGGTGGTTTTCGTGCTGCCTCGCGGCCGGCCTGCGGAGCGGCGCGCGGGCCGCCAGAGCAGCCCTGACGTGGTGGCTGGCGCTCGGGCCGCGCGTGCGACACTGCAGCAGGTTCAGTGTCTGCCGGGGCAGCTCCGAGCGCTGGCAGAGAGCCCTTTTCCAGGAAGGAAACGAACCCTTTCCAGGAAGGAGATTGCACTCAAGGGGTGAGATGGCTTTTCCGGCTGGTCCCTGGTGTTGGTTGGCGTGCCCGAAAGCAGTGGCTACACTCAGCACGTGCCAGAGTACCAGGGCCTGCCCCTTTGCAGCAGCAGCAGCAGCTTTTCCTGTGGGATGGCTCTTTAATGGACTTGTAGTTTTATTATTTCTCTTCTCCCCAGGGGTAGGCACAGGTAGATTAACTTTCAGGTGGATCACCTCCATGGACTAAACCACAATGCAGTTTTATGTCCATCTCTTCTATACCACAAAAAGTATTTTTGAGGTTTTTGATCTCAAGAGACTAATTTTGATCCTAAGCCCTGCATAGTGGGGCATGGAACTGGCAGCAAGTTAGGGTTGCTGGAGTGAGGAAATGAAAGCAGTTTCATAGCAGTTAACCTAACTTGATGGTGGAAAGTAAAGGAATAGATTTTTCCCTGCTGCTTCTGGCGCCTGCAGTTTGGCTGTGTCACATTTTCCATCAACGATGGCATGATGTCCATGCAATTAACCTAGTTTCACCAGTGACAGTGTCACCAAGTTGTAGCACAGCAGACACACGTGCAATCCTTGTTCATTGGCTGGAATTGTTTCCCAGGAGAGTTGGCTGCTTTTTTTTTTTTTTTTTTTCCCTTTTCATTTTTCTTATTTTGCTTCACATCTTTGCATTCAAGCTCTTGGGCTCTTAGCAGATCTCTCTATCAAACATTAATTTCAAACTGAGTTTGTTTCATGAGTAGTTCCAAGGTGTTTCCCGAGCTGTGTTCCTGGAGGCTCAGTCTTTTTCTTATTAATATTAGTGAACAAGCTTTATGGGTGGCAGTTAAACCTCCTGGTAAAGCATAATCACAGTAGCAGGCAATCTTTAGTCAAAGCAACGTGCTCCAATAAAGCTAACTATTGTCTGTTTTAAAAAATGGATAATAACATATGTTATTTAGGTACAAGATGTTCCACAGCATTAACTTAAAATTTTGTTGTATTCTCCTTTTTTTAATGAAGCATATAACTTTTTTAATACTGATGAGATGAAATTTCTCAAATTCTGCCTGCATCTTACTGGGAGGCTCCTTGTTTCTCCTTGACCTGCTCTTGAAAAGGGCTGAAGGGAGGAAAGCGGAAGGGGATGGTCAGTGTGGTTAAGTGGCTACTGTTGACCTTAAAGTTATATTTTGTAGGAAAGTGCTTGAAGTCCCTGGTTTATCTGTACTAATCTTTCCTGTTGACAGACTAAAGTCCCGTGGTTTCTTTCATCTGGGGTAGTGAAGCCTGGAGCGGAGGGGGCAGATTTTGTCTCGGTGATGCTTGTTCTTTCACAGGGGTATGTTTAAGAGCTCCCTAACATGGGAGTCAGCAGCTGTATGGAAAACTCTTTGTGAAATGACAGTAGAAAGTGGACAAAATTCTGTTCATTATTTTTTATTTTGTAGTTTTCTCCTCTCCATAGAAATTTTCCTGGGGTTTAGCTGGTAGCTGTACAAAGGGTTTCTGTTGTTGGTGTTGTGCATGTTTGTACTTCAATCTTTTCCCACCGAGGTTGCCAAAGAAAACTAGGAATAACCCCTGTAATTACAGTTTCCAGCGCTGCCCAAAGGAGGGATGGTGCTTGGGGAGCACGTGTGTGTGTCCGTGTTTGCACGCACCGACCTGTGGGGAGGAGGAGAAAGGGAAGAGGATGTTAGAGGCTCTCATTGATCCATAATCCCCTCAACTTAGTGATCATCTTCCATAATAACTGTGTGTCCGAATGCTGAGATGCTACCCACTGTTGTTATCTTTCTATAGAAAAGAAACAGAAGGTACATGGTGTATTTTTTTTTACCTTCTTTTATGTTGAGAAACAGTGCAGAGAATTGCCAGGAGTTAATATGCTGCAGGGAGAGTAAGTAATGTGCTGTAGAACTTGAGAACAGTTGCAACAAAACTGAATCATGTTCTTAATAGCAAAATATGCCTGTTAAATATTAGTGGGTGATCATGGAGTCTATCCTCTTCTCATTGCACATGCGACTTGAAAGAATTACATTCTTATACAGAAACTAAAACTGGATGAAAAGAAGGTCTAGATGATGATAATTTTGGTCTTCTCTTTGTTGGGGGGTGGGGGGGAAGCGGGTCTATACAGCCGTCACTGCCTTGTACCAGTGACTGAGACTTCAGCTGCCGGGGCAGCCATGGAAATTGAAATTTTGTAAAACTTCATTTTACATTAAGTTCTATAGCTTCTGTATGTGTGGAGAGCTATTGGTAGATAAAATACATACACTGTACTGTTGGAGTTTTCCCTAGTTTTTACCTTTAAAATGTACTATGTAGTATTACTTAATACTGTGTATGATTACAAAGATACCTTGATTACGAAATGTGGTGTTTTCTGTGATTGATATTAATGTATTAACATTCTGTGGCACTGGTTAGCAATATATTGTCAACCCTCATCTGCTGAGTTTCTCTGGTTCGGTGTGTGTACTGATATTGAAGGATATTGCGCTGTGCTGCTTAAATTTCAGTAGCAACAGATTTCTGCAGGTAATTGTTTTTCTTTTTTTTGCAGGTTTGAGAAGAGAATTTGCTGTTAAATCTTCATGATACTGAACAGAAGTGGGATGTGTGAAACAGAAGGAAAAGTAAGTTCATGGACTGACGCATGTTTTTAAAGCCAGAAGGGACCATAGAGCGGCATAATTGTACCTGGGCCCTGTGAACCTCATCACTGTGCTGCCTTTGACTCTGCCTCGGGTTCTTCTGTAAAGCGAAAATGCCAGATTCCCTTGTCAAGTGTTCTGGCATCATGTTTGTTATAACTGCCTTGACCACTGGGTTTTCTGATTTGACATCTGAGGCAGAGCTGAAATAGAGCATTTGTTTGGAAAACATCCAGTTTCAATAAAAACACTTTGTGAATTTGGAAATGAGCAATTCTTAAGAGAATCAAACTCTGAAAACAAAAGAGGCCTCATTTCTTATCTGATTTTGTTTATGTGTAGTTTCCAGTCATTGAGTCATTCCTTTGCTAGATTAAAGATCAGGTTCCTTCCCATGCTGTGCACATAGCAGCATCATACCTTCTCTTATTCTCCTAGTTCTATAGACATTTGAATTGTTTTTTTCTCCATATTTTTTCAGCATCCTTGTTGAACTATGAAAGCAAGAACTGAATCAGTTTCTCTGTGCCAAGCAGAGGAGCAATGCAACTGCTTTGTTCTCTTATTTGATATTCTTCCTTTTTGAAACATTAGCGTATTGCATAAGATCAGCCACAGCTGGGTGTTGTGATCTTTGCAGGTTCAAGGAAGCCAACTAGTAAGTCGTGATGCACGAAGCTGTCACCTGCCAAGATCAGAGCTCACACTTTTCACTTGAGATCAGAGAAGATCAGCTTGCTTTTCAGTCTAATTGTGCTCCTGCTTATGTATAATGCAAGACCACAACCTACCTCTGCTCCATTTGATGAAAGAGAAAGGTCTGAGTCTACTAGACGGTTACAGATCCCGTCAGCATGAGGCATTATGTGTGTATAACATAGCATACATCTATATACACAACACAATGTACACAGTGAATGTTGCCGTATGGTTTTAGAATTGTAGTAACACAGGAGACACGTTTCTTGTTCATCTTCACTCATACACTTTTTTCACATGTTGGTCTCTAGTCTTATGGCTCTTGTATATAATTTTAGATGAATTTCTGCAATCTGTCCTAATCTATTCACTGATTGACCCTTAATAGCAATATCTTAATTATTTTGTTTGCCTTTTTTTTTTTAATGTATATAAGTAACTATTGAATTTTCAACTAAATCTGCAACTTGCAGAAGTTGCAAATGATTTCCCAGATACACAGGATTGCAGAAAACTCAGCTTTGCTTTTATGAATGGCAATTCTTTTTCAGGAGTAAGCGCAGTGTCTTGTTGTCAGCTGAGCTCCAGGCTCTCCTGTGCCTGCACGTCCCCAGAGGGAATGGAAATGGAGATGGAGGATGTTTTGCTTAAATTCTAGGTTTTTGAATCTGTGCAGCTTGGAAAGTCTGCGAAAGGAGAATATCTTCCGAGTGGTCAAACTTAAGATGCCAACGCTGGGAAACTGGTAGAATCAGATGCTGTTTTGAGGTGTGCTCCGGTGGCCTGTTTGTGTTAATTATTTTTCATTATGTATTTATCAATTGATGTTTATTATTATAGATGTTAGAAATGAAGGATAACTGGCGAGGGGGAAGTTGTGCGAGCCCCAGCAGATGAGCAAAGGTGTGTGGCAGTGACAACAGAGGTCACTAGGAAAGCAGAGGCCTAGGCTGAGCCTGGACAAGGAGACCGCGCAATTACCCTGGCCCCCTGGCATCCCTAGCAGGATGCTGGGGCCGGAGCATCGCCAAGGATCCAGCCTTGCCCACGCGGCCGTTCCTGCCGCCGGGAAGGAGCGGTTGCTGCTTTAGCCTGGCCTTCCTGACGAGGACAGGCTGCTGGGAGGGGTTGTTTGCAAGAGGAAGAGCTGCAAGCGGCTGGGACGGAGCGCCTTCCCGGCTGGGATTAATTTAGAATCACAAGTTCACTGCATTCCTTCAACCTTGCGTGCCAGGGAGGGAGGGAGGAGGGACAGGCGCACAGCGCGTTCCTTGCACATCTCTGCTCCTCGCTTCGCTCCTTGGCTTTAAAGGGGGGACTAGGGGTAGATTTGGGAGCGTGGAAAAAAAAAACAAGAGGTGAGAGCAGGGGAAGGCTGTAGCTATTAAATATTTTTGCCCTGAAGAAAACGCGTGTTGTCTTTCAGCCGGAATTCAGGTGTTATGGTTAGATAACTGTAGGTCTGGTCAGGTGAAAGCTGCGTCTAGCCCAGCAGTGCTGCCTGTGAGGGAGCCCCGCGAGGGCTCGCCGGCGGATGCAGGACAGGTCTGTAGCTGTTGGCTCTTATCTGCAGCCCGGGCCGTGAGCCGTGGCGTCACTGCAGAGAGCAGCTTCGCGTGGTTTTATCTTCTTCTGGCACCTACCGCTTCCTGTGATAACGAGACTCGTAATTTGAGTTAAATTGAATGAAAATCTGCCGTCTTCTGTTGGTGTTTGAGGCTTGTTTTGGTTTTGTTTGCAACGAGTCACACACACACCCAGTGTGTGATGAGTCAGTTTTACCCCATATATAAAAAATGTAATACATAGGATTATAGTGTGTTTCTGTGTATATATACGTTATAGGTGTGCACTTGCAAACCCATCCTATAGCAATGCTAGCCTCTATATGTGATGCCATATGTGAGAAGGGAGTGCAAGAGAATCAGAAGTCTGAGGGCTATGTCAGCACAGTGAGGCTTTTAGTGACAGAGGGGCAGACATGGTTAGAATTTTTTTTTCCCACTTACATAGTTTAAAAAAAGAAACAAGCTGCAAAATATATTAAAGCACAGAGCACACAGAGATGTTATTTTGTATCTTGTATTCCAAAAATGTTATGCTATTTATTGCACAGAAAGATGTCTGATGAAGATTTGTTCCTGGTCTGAGCAACTGATAAACTCATTCTTCTCCCCCCCCTCAACATTTTGCTGTCTCCCAAAACTGAGGAACTGGAAGCATTAAAAAAAATATATGTTGAAAACTTTGGAGGTGATTTTTTAAGTTTAAGCGTGCAGTTATTGTACAACATGTTTCTTCAAGCTTTTGCTCCTGTGGTTTGCTTTCTTTCTGGATCAACTAACTTATAAAATAACAACAGCGAGTTGCATTCCACAAGGCAATGTTTCTTAAAGGAGGAAAAAAAAAATATTTCAAGTATTTTAATTGGAAAGCTGCAGAGGGATCCCTTGGAGATGCAATTTGGGAGGCAATGTGCGGGGTGCTGTTTTGTGTGATAGTGCCCCCTTCGTACAAGCTGCAGGGCTCAGCTCAGAGGTGCTGCTGCCTGTGCAAGTCTGCCCTGCTCCTAGCAGTGCTCCATAGCACTTCCCTGCTGCTGGAATTTGAGTTCTAGCCAGGCACAGCCTGTTCTTCCCACCTTTGCTTTGTGGAGAGATTGATGCTGCGCGAGCTGAGCTTCACAGCAGGTGCTGTTGTGTAGAGCACTGCACGTGCTGGGCCTGCACGTCTCTGCTCCTGCAAGTCAGTGCATCTTAGACCCAGAATTGTTGATCCACATGTAACTTAAAATAGTCCTGGAGATGTAATAGAGCATTTGTGTGTGTGTTGTCTCCTGTCCTTCAACAAATATTTCCATCAAGAAATGGAAATACATATACATATACCAATGCAAATGGAAATATAAGCAATGGTGATACATCAAGAGCTTTGAGTTTTCAAACTTTTGTCTGTGTTATTGGAGCTTTTAGATCTCTGAACTATTAAATACACACATCTATAAAGGAAAGAGAGAATACAGTCTGTCTGCAGGTTTTGGCTATTAAGGGCTATTATTTGCCACTTTTTTCCTCTCGTACAGTTCATAGGAAGCTAACCTGTGTATGTAATAAGTTACTATCAAATCTCTAACAGACAGGAAAGTTGGCAAAAAATGTGGGAGGTTAAAATCTAAACAGGAATTACTGAAAGTCTGTTTTTTTTAAATGGCTGAAGGATGGTGTCATGCTTTGGTGTATGCTGTTAATGCTTCAGCTCTGATAGATGGTCTGAATGTCATTGTACTGATGTAGGGACATCAGCTTTTGGCTACATATGAGTTGGAATAATATTGCTGTTTCATATGAAAGGTAGGAAATAAAATCAGGGCTAAAATTACATGAATAGGTGCACACAGAACAGAGCATACACATAAACTAATGTCGGAATATAAGCAGTTGCTTTATAAAAAGAAAAAAGAAAATTTATGTGGTTTTAAACATGGTTTAAAATCACTACTGAATAGAAATTAATTGCCAAATGTGGAAAAGCAGTGGATTTTATCCAGACACCAGTATTAGTGTCTGTAATAGTGTCTCTAACTTTTGTAGATGCACTGATCAGTTCTAATCCAAGTATTCTGTGTTAGTACTACAAGAGAAATGAGAAGAAGCTGGAGTTAGAAAGAAGTTTCCTATTTGAGACGGGGAGATGGAGAGGAATCAGTTCACATATTTTGTCACTTGTAATATGTGGCAAAAATGTGTTTATGCATAAAGACCATTTCTGTTTTTTCATTTACTATAAACATGTCTTAGAAAATTCAAATATATGTAACTGTAAGTGTTAACAAGATGAGCTTGTGTTTTTGATGCTGTCAGTCTCAGTAACTTTAGAAACATATTTTAGGATGTGTTCTTCAGAATATGGAAGCCTGGTGTACGGAGCATTTGAAGGCTCAGCTGTGCTGAACAGGGAAATCCTTGCGTGCTCTCCCCTTGTGCTCAGGGGTTTTGATGCCTTCCGGAGTGATTTTTGCCTCTCAGGAACATTGTGTTTGAGTCTTAGTCTGTGATCCAGCACAGCCCCCAAGCCTCTTTTCTGCTATATTGCTCTTTAGCCTGTTAATTTTATTGGCTTTAACCCTTTCATTCTCCCATTTGGATTTGTAGCATTTTGATTTTGTCCTTGTTGAATTTCACTCATCTGGCTCTGGGATCTCTGACTTGCCAGTCTCGCTTGGAATTGGACCTTCTCCTCCAAGCTGCTTGTGACCCCTCGCAGGGTGGTGGCCTTGCTGCTTGTGTGAGTGGATTCCTGTTTGGTCATGCAAGTCATTAATGAAAATATTGAATGAAATTTGTTACAGGAGAAGTTCCGGTTGTTTTGTTTGTTTGTTTGCTATGGTTTTCTTTGTTTTTAATATTGAAGTATTGTTCCTACTTGTCTGACAGCAATTTTTCCAGTAGTTGTCTTTGCCTCTAGTGATTATTTCTGGTCTACAATTTCCAGGTCATGTCAGTTAGTGTCGGAAGCACTTTCAAATTTAACTTAAAATAATCCTTTTTTTTTACCTTGTTCATTTTTGTTGTATGTGAGTGCAGTTTGTCTCCCGCTGCCCCCAAAGCTATTTTGAAGAGCCTTGACAGACTGCAATATCCCCCAGGAAAACTCAGAGGAATTCTTGATAAATAATTTTAAGCTGACTTGAAGATTTTTCTGCCTGAGTCAGAACAGTGTTAAAGAGAAGAAGGTTCTTAGTTGCTGTGGAAATAAAAAGCCTGAAAAATGAGTGGCCTGTGTGAATGTTTCCAATACATCCATCAGTTCAGTAGTAACACGCCAGATTGCTCTGTGTCTTGCGAGGGCCCAGTAAAACATGGATCTTGTACCTGATTCCCTGTGATAACCGGGACTTGGCAAAGTACCACGGTGGGAAAATGCTACCAACAGAGCCCTTGGACACGTCCATGTGTGGAGAGCTGAAGGCATCGTAGTGGGATGCTGTCCAGAAGTCTCTGGTGTCCCCTTTCCCTAAAGATTTGCTGTTTGACAAATACGATGTTTCTGAATTAGAGAGCCATTGCTGAGAGTATTATTATTACTATTATTATTATAATACAAGTGGTATTCGACCACTTAAAAAGTTGACAGTGTGAATATGGGAATGGCCTTCAAGCAGCCCTCTGAAAACCCTTTGCCCAAGAAGCTTCTGTGCCTCTTTATTTACTCCAGTGAGATAAACTACACCATCAAATCAGTCAAATCAGGATGTTTAAGTGCAATGGAAAACAGAGCACATGGATGGGAATTCAGCTTGATTTAGTATACTTTTCAGCGCCCGTTTTCTGGTAATTTGTACTCAAAGAATGACCTCATGTTGTAGCTGCAATACAGCTGATCCATGATAGTTAAAGCCATCGTCTGGCAAAGTATCCTAAGTAGGAAAAGAGCAGAAAATAAAAATCACCGAAGGATGACAACTGTAGTTGCAGAGTGAAGAGGGTTTTATGTTATGTGGCCTTGAGGACATGTGCGCCCACGTAAAAAAAATAATTAAATAAAAATTAAAATAAAAAAAAAAAAAAAGAAGAAAAATAACATCAAACCCTAATGCAGCGGAATTGTTAGGGACAACAGGAGCAGCTTCATTTTCCGAGTTAGGGCCTGTTTTCTTTGCCGCCTCCTTGGCTGTAGCTTGGCCGCCTGCCCCGGTGCGGCCCAGCGCGCTGTGGGGCCGCCCGCTGCTCCTGTCCACCCTCCTGTCCCGGGAAGGGCGGGCTGCCAGGGATGCTGCTCCCGGGATTTTGGCGGGTGCTTCACGCGGGAAGTGGTCGCTTCAGGACTGCCCTTCGCCAGCTCCTCGTTGACTGCTAGGTCTTAAAGTCGGTTAACTCTGAATCAAAGTATTTTATCCGTGTCCTTTGTTCAATTTTGTCCCTCTTTTTTTTCCAGCTGCTTCGCTTTTTTTTGAAGAGAGGTTCCCCGTACCCTCCTTCCGATGTCTGTGCTGTTTGCGAGAGGAACCTTCTTTGTGTAAGTGGAGCACTTAAGAGAATGTCAAGCTCACAATATGAATTGCTTTGAATGCATTAATGGGAACATATATTTGCAGAGAAGCCTGAGCAGTTTAAAAGGGAACGTTTTAGTACATAAAATCACTGCCTGGTATCACTATTGTCTTGAAGAGAAATTATGTGTTTTTTTCATAATTCATACTTGAAGATAATGAGACATGCTCATGGCAAACCTTTTTCTGGTTCTGGTCATTGGAAATTAATAGTATATTTCCATTTTAAGCCTAGACAGTGATAATAAAAGCAGTACTTGTCTCTGTCAAAATTTATTTTTAAAGAAGTCTCTGGAGACTTCTTCTGCATGTTTTATTTAATACTGAGAACAGTAAATCTGTCCTGTGTGGTGTCTGAGTGAGCTGTCTTATATCCAAACATTATTAATTGATTTTATACTTTACAGCTGTGTTTTGGGAATAACTACTGGAATGAAAGCCAAATGCTTCCCTCTAGTTTGCAAGAATCGTATTAGAGAAGTGAGGGACTGATTTTTTCAGTTCAGAAATCTTGAGCAGGAGGGAAAGGGGGAAACGTGGCCTAACTGGGTTTTCCAGCTGTCTTAAGACCTACTTTAAAGTGGCGGGAGGACAGCTCATCAGGTACATGTGAGTACTTACGTGCATGAAGATGAAGATAACGTCAAGTGCGAAACTCATTTGCACTTAGATCCATTATTAATGTTAAACAGTGGCGGTAGGTGTGTACTGGGATTGTCAACAAATTATACATTTGTTTCAGTAGGTACAAGTACTGTGAATGCCAGTCTCTAAAGCTTCTGTATTCTAAAAATACTGATTTTTGTAGTCTGAATTGTATGTTTGTATTTTCATTATATGTTTCCATGAGTTCTTTTAAACCATTTTTTTTCTTTAAACTGCAGCAGTGTGAGGTCAGTAGTAGTGAGGCGATTGCAATGGTGCCTACAGTACTTAGTAAGTGTGTAAAGAATATTTGCAACAACTTGAGTAAGAAGAATCATGGAAGTTCTCACATGTCCTAGTTAGGAAATTTCCAGAGTAATAAGCTTGACAAATATCTATGTGATGGAAACTCGGGGGCTGAGTTCTTAAAAGTATTCGTCCCCTCTCAACAAGGAGAGAAACCCTAGGTATGGTTTAATGAAAGCTGGTAGCAATTTAGTCAAGCTGTGAATTCCCTATATGCAAGTGTTACGTGATGCTTTTCTTCGCTTGGATTGGAAGGCCTACACATCTCCTTGTAATTTTCAGGACGTAGCAGTTTCCTGAAAGTGTCTTGCCTTGAGACACTTAAACTCAAGGTCGGTAGTTTCACGTCTCAGCTGAGCGATGCTCTGGAGGATTGGGGTCCTGCCTCTGCTCCCCCCTGCCCAGCTTGGACATTGTCTCCCCATTGGCAGAGCTGATGCATCAGCAAGGGACAGGGAGTTTGGGGGCTTTGCTCTAGGATTACTTCTCTGTTGATTCAGAGGCTGAGCGGGTTTGTAACGTGGGGAGATGGATGCAGGCCAGGAGTGGTGAAGGGAGGAATGGGGCCCGCAGGAGATGCACAAATTCAGTCTCCTGGTTCTCAGAGCAGCAGGCTGACAGTCTGGCGCCAGCTGTGACATTAAATTGTAGCCTGGGGCTCCACATAGGCCCGTAGCTCAGTCCTGGTGCTAGGAGCTGTCAATAGTTTCCTTTGTCCACAGTCTAGATCGGACTGATCAATATGGTGGCATTAGAAATCCGTAGGTGACAGGATGCACCATGGATGCTTGGCGTCGTCTTGCGGCACGGGAAGACGTGAAAGCCCAAGAGGACAGAGGTGCAGATGTTTCTTTACAAGAGAATTTTAAAATATTGTGCAGCAGCGTATTCCAGGAGCCCGCAAGACTCAACTTGCTGCTGTCATAAGCTGCTACAAGTTAAGGCTGCATGTAGTGCCCTGTTTCCTTTTGTGTGCCTGTATTATGATATAGTTGTGTTATATTTTGCTAGGTGCCATATGCTCATGGAAAAGTCTTCCATGACTTAGGAAGGGATACATAAACATAGGTTGCAGGCCCTTGAAAAATAATACACTGCTTATCAGATTAAGCAGCAGTTCCCTTGCTATGAGATGAGCCTATGTACACATACAGAATGTGGAAATTGCTAAGGGATTTTTCCTCCGCTGTCTTCAGCCCTTGAGTTTTCTCCTCTCTGGAAGCCATGTGAAAAATATCCTATTATTTGAAGCAGGAGGAGCAGGGGACCAAAGAGGGTCAAGGGCTGGTGCTGGGGTTGTGATGATCACAGTCAGTGCTACTTTGGCTGGTGTGTTTTTGCATATGTGCTAATGCTTGGAAATACTTGCGTGAATGGGTGGTTCTTTATCACAATGAGTAAGGGCTGTTCTTTCTGCAAGGATTTTCACATGAAAAACAACAGAATGCTGTTTGTCTTATACTAAAAACAAGCTATTGTATTCAACTATTAACTAGAAAAGGCTTTCGTTCAATGTAATGTAAATAAGCAGCACAAACAGCTAAAGTGAACAGTGTGTGTCACACCCAAAGCAGAAAATTGCATCTGAATTGTCTGGAGCATAATTACAAAGTAGAACTGGACTCTTTCAAAATCAGAGTCAACTTGGGGGCTGGTGAAACCGGGAAAGGAGGAGAACCCTCTGCAACAGCCGAACTGTGCTCTGATGGACTGGGACCCTGGGAATAACAGCAAGGGTAAAAATTCAGTAGTCAAGTGGTATCATAAAAGTGGCAGCTGTGAAGTCTCCTGCACTTTACATAATCCGAGTTCAAAAAACCTCATCAGTTTCGTGTTCATATGAAGGACATGACCTGGGAGGTTGATGTAGTAAACCATCTAATGTGATGGTAAGAACAGAAAATGATAGCAAGATTACTGAGCCCTATAACACAATTCCTAATCTTGCTTTCCTCCAGGAAAAAATACTTCATTTTTATTGGCCTAATTAATGTGACATTAATCATAAGCCATTTATCATTGGCTTAGTATGTAACATTAAAGAATTTAATAGTTTTTAAAACACCTAAGTGATCAGATTTTTAGATGTGGAAATATAGAAAATAATTTATGTGAAGAAATTTGACCTAGGAGGTAATTTGATAAAAGGTTTGTTTATACTGCCTTCAACCAACATTGCAACCCTTACTTTTCCCTGCACCTGCTTTATGTAGATGTGCAATGCTTGTGATAACAAAACAGTGTTGGAACAAATATAATAGTCTGGCTTGTCTGGAGTTTCCTTTAATCCTCAGGGTTATTTTTAGTCTTTAAATGCACTAAATGTGCTTTAAAAAATCAGATTCTTGTAAACCTGAAGGAGTCGGTCGGTAATTGTGGAAACAGCCATGCACAGTGCAAAATGTGGAATAGCAGGAGAATAGTTAGAGACAGTCACATGTCAGTGTTAAAATAACTGGAGACATAAGTAAACAAGTTATTTGATGGGTTAGCAAAGAGCTTTGCTGGAGAAAGTTGAAGAGAAGCAAGGACAGCCAACAATTTGTCAGTTTGATGGATTACACCCCAAATTTACTCTAAAAGAAATCTCAAAAAAAAAAAAAAAAAAACCCAAAAAGTGCTGCTATTTTCATATGGTTTCCCAGTGTTTTTGTTCATAGTTTCTGGTCTGCAAATGACCAGTGGGTTGCAGGGCCCATCCGTCATATGCAAAGTGAAGTCTTTTCGTTAACCATACGATTCAGCAAGGGCACAGGAATAAATCTTCATCTGTCTTAAAAAGTGCTGAACAAATTAATTAGCGAATGGAAAGCATGGGGGTCAGCGAGAAGCATCTGAGAATATTTTAGCAGTATTTTTCCCTTGGCCCCTGGGGTATGAATAATGATGGCAGAGATTTCAAAGCAATATGGCTGCGTTGAGAAATTGTTTTGAAAGAAGGGAAGTAGATACTCATGAGCTGGTGCTGACTACCTATTTCCCGAAAAATTTCTTGGGAAAGAGGAACGTAACCTTCTGAAGTTAAATAGGAAAACAGCTTCCCAGCAATTGAGAAGCTGATTGAACAAAGCTTTAGGAATCTGTGACAGTCCTAAGATGATTTTTCCTGCTGTTAAACTTGTGGTTATGTTAATGGGACCTGCTTTGCATATCAAGATAGAGGTGAATCAAAAATAATTGTAAATAATGGTAATTCAGCTTTCCAGTTGGTGTTAGCTGCAAGTTGGGTCATGCAAATTGTGACATGATTATTTAAAATTGCTGGGTTTTTAAGAATATCTAAACAAACTTATCACATTGTGAGAGTCCCAGCAGGCATAGGAATATGAAAAGTTTTCATGAGAAAAATACACAGATGCCCTTCTGAAGTGAGCCTCACTTTGGTGAGGTTTATTCTCGTCGTTTTTCCCCCATCAGTCTGCCATTTAGTGTGAGTATGTGTGTGTGTCGGTTAATTATGGAGTGGATTTGTACCATTAAAATTCCTAGTACTTAAGCTGCATTTAGTACTTGGAGAGGTTGGGCATGATAGCCTTATATCAAACCTCCAGAGCAGGGTTTGAGAAGAACTTTTGCACCTCAAGTGATTTTGTTGTGTTTAGCAGCAGTGTTTTAAATTGCTTTGGAAAAGGAAAACAGCTTCAGCACTGTGTTTTGACAGTCAGGTTTAGCTATAACCAAATATACTTGTTCTATCTATTTTCAGTTTTTGATTACTGGAAAATATTTTATCCTTTTACAAAGGTCCGCTCTGTCAAAATGTTTTTCAGCTGGTTGTCAGGATATTGCCATAGCTCGTTGCATGTCTGCGCATTGTATTCAGAGGGAAAATATTCTAATTGGAGAATTTTGTGCAGATAATAAGTAGTCTCCTCTGTCCCTGAAAAGAGTGGATACAAGAAGATACAGATAAAGCAAAAACCTAGATTTACTTCCCCTAGACATCCAGTCACAATATTTTTCTTATTGTGCTGTAAAACTTATATAGAATTTCTTTTGTTGATACTACAGATTTGAGGAAGATTTTTATATATTATGCTGGCCTTTCTATAATGCTGACTTGCCCTTCTGGCTTGTGGGTCACTATTATGAATAGTGTCTTAAAAATTGTATTTGGGTTGCACCTGTCTCTGTATCATTCCACGTATCATTTCCTTGGGCCTTTGCAGGAAGGCAGCATATAGAAAGGCAGACACAATAATGTCTTGGAGGCTGAACTGCTGTTTGGAAAATATCCAGTCGAACTTTGAAGTTTCCTATGTGAGAGTAAGTTCACAGAAGGATTCAATACTCCATTGAAAGAAAAGGGGGGCTTTCTATTGCTGACTCTTTCAGGGTTAATACCCCTCTCGGGCTCTCCTCTTGTATAGATGAAGAGATTTCAAGCTGTCTCCTCTCGCTGTAATCAAACTGGCTGCAATTGCCATAGTGCACCTGCAGGCAAAGCTAAACCTATCAGTGGTCATCTCTGACCTTTCAGGAGATAACCCAGAGGTTTGTGGATATGGTCTGGGTGAGGCTGGACGGCTGAGTGAGTCAACGGAGCACGGGCCGGGTTCTCCGTATCAGCCTGGGAACACCGTGTTGTGAGTAAGGACTGTGGGATGTTGGTCACCTCAGCTCACGTTTTATATTTGTCAACAGCAAAGAACTGATTTATAAAAATGGTATTAATTTTAATAAAATCTTTAAATGCTTGATTCTTTTTCTAGTTTGGAATGCTGTTGCAAAAATGGCTTATGCTTTTGAACAAAAAGAAGGGACTGCTAACACATCTTTGGTAAATTAACATCTGTGCATAAACATTTGATGTATTTGCTCATATGACATAGGTTCTATGGACTCGTATTAAAATAACATATATGTGGCAATTTCCAAAACAGTAATAACCACATTTTTGGTTCGGAAACCTTTGTTGGGTAGTTGTTTAAGAGCCATAAGAGCACACCTTGGGCCAGGCCACGTGTGCAGCAACCTCGGCATCTGCTCGAGATCCCTGCTCACTCGCTGCCCGCTGACCACAGCCTTGAAGAGCAGGGTAAGGCCGCAGTGATCTCGCCCACCTCAGCTCCTCTGCCTTGTGGCAGCCTTAGCTCCTGAAGGGGAGGTGGCCTCTTATGTATGATTTGATTTAATGGATTTCTCTTCTGTTAGTTGTTGTAATAGATGATTTTTCTGTGTGTCTGTCCACCGGCATCTTTTCAGAGATCCGTGTTACTCGTGGTTTGTAGAATTCCTGTTGGCAGCCTAAAGGTTATCAGTTTATTTTATTTGCCCTTCAGCTTTATTATGTTGAGAAGAAGCAAATGCCCATTTCCTGTTCCTCTTTTGTGTGCTCTCCGTGAGTTTGTAAACGTTTTGCTTGCTGCCAAGTGCCTTTTTTTTCCAGAATGAAATTTCAGCCAGTGCTGACCCTGAAAACTTCCTCTGTGTTTGTACTTGCTTCCCTTGCTGCCATAACAGTTTATACAGTCAAAAGGGCCTGATCTGGCTGAGAAGTGACTGTCTGCCCACCCATCAGTGCTTGAGCAGCTCCCTGGGGCCACTTGAGCTCCGCGTGCGGATGCGGGCCCTGGGGTGGCAGGGACGGGAATAAAACAGTGGGAAAAGGGAGCCGAGGAAGAGCCCGTTCCAGTGCTGCCACTACCAAATGTCACTGACTGATTTACAGTGCAGGTAATAGCTGTCTTATAAGTGAGCCAATATAATGAACATAGCTTTAGAATTAAGTAAATATTGCTCATTTAAGTAAATGTTGATAAATATTACTGATCTTGCTTTTTTATTATTTCTGTGAATTTTATATTAAAAAAAACTATTAATGCTGAAGACAGTTCATCTGGTTTGTCCATTAAAAAATTCTCAACTTTGGGACCTTCCCAGACTGCTGTTTTCATTGCTATAAAAATTTTTGCATTAGCTCATTTTTTCTTTATTTTCATGAGTATTCCTTTCACACGTTGGTTATCTGTCTGGCTTGTCTTTCTGCCTCTGAGGCTTTCTGCCTCTGATGTGCTCCAGGAAGGAGTTAATCTCTTAGACTATTAGTAAGCTTTTCTGTGTGGATTTGTGTGTGTGTGTCTGTCTGTCTTATGGGGACTTTGTATTTTATTTGCTGAAGCTCGTCCTTTTCAGACCTCTGTTTTGTTCATTTGGGTACAACTTGTACTGTTAGGGATGTCTTTTTCCTTCTGACAGTGTGTTATGTTTTGCTTTATCCAGCCTTCTATCTCATCTTTTTGTAAGTATTTTTGGCGCATGATATGCATCTAGGGACGCTGTTAGTGTCTTGAACACACCCTGTTCCATGTAAGCATATTACTTTTTTAGCAGCTCTTCTTGTTCCTTTTAACAGACTTCCTTCAAATTTATTTTCTCTTTTGAAAGTAAACATTACCTTAGATTTTTCCTTCTTGGGCAAGGGCAGTGAATCATGTGGTAAATAAAAATAACATTACAGGAATGTTGGAGACAGTTCTGTGACCTTATCAGTTGTGTCCTTTTCTTTAAGAAAGCGGTGAATTCTAGATGCTGCTCTTTGATATTCTGCCTCTGTAATTTCTTGATTTTCTACATGTTTTGTTTCATTTCACTGTTAAAGATTATTTTCTCAGACCTGGGGTTTTGATGGTTGCATGAGATGAATGGTGTTCCGGGGCTGAAGGTTGTTTTGCAGAGGAAGAAACCCTTGGCCAAGGGCTTGTTGTAATGTTCCTTGCACACCTGATGTGCATGGAGGGTTATGGAAAGGTGGGCAACTCTGGGAAGAAAAGGAACAGTCTCATGGTTGGGAGGATAAAAGTTCTTCTGCAGACGTAGATTTTATTTTTCTTTGTTGCAGTCTTCATAGGATCTCTAGTCCAACTGCTGAATCTGTAGTGTTGGTCAAAGCAAACTCTCTTGGTACTCAGTGTGGAATTCAACAGAAGAAAAAGCTGTGTTTTTAAATGCACCCAATGTTATGTAATGCAAACCGCTGTGAAGTCTCAGGTCATGAGAATAATAAAATGGGCACTAAATATGAAGGTATTTTTCATCTTATACCTTTAAGGAAAAGTTTCTGTAGTATTCTGGTCCTGTGCTAATGACTACCATGGAAAAATACTTCAGGAAACAAGTGGCTTTGAATACCAAGTTATGTTTGGCTAGGATGCAATACCTAATTTTTGTTACAAAACAATATTGAATAACCACTCATTCTGCCTTACAACAGATGAGGATTAGCTATGATACCAGCTTATCAGCAGTATGTTTTTCCTCATCCCTTTAAAGAGAAGTTTGCAGAACAACTTCTGCACTCGGAGAAGTATCTGTAAAGTTTGGCGTGGTTTCTTGTATCGGGGCCCTGGGGTTTTGCTTCAAGTTACGTTTCTCATCGCTTGCACGACCCAGGAGGGAAGCGTTAGTTTGTGCTGGCAGGCAGTTCAGAGGCAGGCCCGTGCTGATCGCAGCCGAGTTTTTCTTCTCTCGGGCAGCGGAGCTGGCTGCCCTTTCGGGGGCCTGTTACACTCATCTTCAAACTATGAAGTCATGAGACCCGAGGGGTGTTGGCAGCAGAGTTTGCTCCAGCAGCCTTGGATCCGTGGGGCTGGGCTGTGTGAGTCCTGCTCTCCCAGCGCTCTGGAGCGGGATTCGCGCCCGTGGTGAGGCGGGAGCCGCCTCGCTCTGCTGCTGGGTTACTGAGACTTGCATCTTATTTCTCCACCATTCCCATACTAGTACTGTAACCTGCATATGCAGTATAATGCCTGTGATGCATCAACATCTTTAGTTTTCTCTTACCCCAAAACCCGTGTTCTTTTGAATATTCCCGGGCTTCCACATGGCAAGATGCATGTGTTGTGGCCACCTCCGAGGCTCGTTTGCTGCCTGCCTGGCAAACGGATCAAACCAAAAGCTGTTGATCTTATGCTGCAACTTCCTCAGTGGTGATGCTAATTCCACCTCTCATCTACCAAACTACCAATTTTCATTAAGTCTGTAAGAACTCAATGTTTTTCACACCTCATACCTGTGTTGGAATTGATGCATGAAGGAAGGAACGGTGGCAGTCATGACTGCAGAAGTCTGATTTGCTTAGGAAAACAGAGAAGGGAAAAAGCAAAATTCTTTTTTTAAAGCCTTTTTTTTAAGAGAACCCTCATATGTTTTCTTCATTTCCTTTCGCCGTGCTGTTTTCATTTCTTCTGCACAGAAGTTTTCTTCTGCTGTTTTCTTTGTTTCTTCTACACAGCATCATGGCCTCAGCAAAAGATCTTACTGAAAATGGCCCCTTATCTGAGCCTGCTGATTTCTTCCAGTTTTCCAGTTTCCAGATTTCCAGCTACATCTGCAGTAGCTTTGCTTCACGACCTTAACATGAAGCAGGGAGTTGTCCATTAGCTTCGTAATCGCTGTTTTTGCAGTTTAGTCATACTTGCATTTGGAGGGCTTTTTAGAAGGCTTTTTGTTAGTATAAAGATTGTGGAAAACACAGTATTTAGGACTATAGTTTTCAGTAAGTGTACCAGACACACTTAAGCTGGTGTGAGCTATTTGTTTTGTTAATCTTGCTTTGTTTGCATGAGGCTTCAAAACTTATTTATCAGCAGGTGGGGAAATTACAGGGTCATAGGAATTGCCATACAGGGTCAGACCATCTGTTCTTTAATTAGAACTAGTAACAGATGCTTGGGATGATGATGCAAAAAACTCTACAATAAGCAGTTGTGATAAAAATCAGCTCCTGGTTCGTGGTAGTTAGGCTTGTGCCATAAAGCATGAAGACACTTGTATCTTTTCCAGCTTTCTAAGTATATTTTCTAAGTATTATTCTTGTAATGTAACCTTGTCTCTCGCCACCTTTGAACCTTACTAAGCATGTGGCTCTGGAGCCTGGTAGCAGAGTTCCCTGTGTAGTCAGATGAAGAAATGTCCTCTTGTGTTAATAGTGGACTCTCCAGTTTAGTTGGATACCTTATCTTGCTCTAGTAGCATTCCAGGAAGGAAATCCTTCATTTGCCTTTCCTGTACCATTCACTGTTCCATATCCCTTTCTGGGGATAAAATCACAGTCCTCCTGATGCCCATTCATGCTGATCTTTCCACACCTCTTGTTATTCTTGGTTCCTGTGTCTGAAAAGCTTTCAGCTCAGTTCTGGTAATTGGATGACTTAAAATTCCCAACATGCCTCAGTTGAGAAAACACCATTAGCTGCTAAAGAGAAATTTTCTCATTTATGCTGCTGTAGATGTATAGCTTGTAGGCTGCACCTTCAGAATTCAAAGCTTTCAATCAGATGAGATCAGGGGTGTTGTAGGAGTGAAGGTGGCATCTCAGCAAGACTGTTGAGTATATCCCAGTGATGAGTGCTGCAGCAAAGTGACTTTTATATATATAAACATATATATGTATATAAATATATGTTTTTGTTTTCAAGGTTGCTTTGAGAACCTGTATCAAAGGTAAAATCAGAACCATTAGCAGCTGTTGCTCTGTGGAACAAAGAGCAAAGCAGACACTTGTGTTACTTAGCAGAAAAAAAACACAGAATTAAAGATTGGATAGAGGTGTACCCAGGTCTGCTCTTTGGCAGACCTAAACCCAGAATAAGAGGTAGCATTTTCTCTTCTTGCAACTGGAGAAGTGTTTACGAAGCTGTTGTGAACTAGGGGCCAAACTGTTTGTGATAGTCTTATGTCTAAACATCCCCAAAGTCAAGATTATGGGTGCTATGAGTAGGCGTGGAACCCAAAAATAACTTGCATCATATTTCTGCACCATTCTGCTATTTTTTTTCTTTTTTATGAACTTTTGTGATCTTTTGTGCTAATCTGAAATAAAATTGAGAAAAATTGGTCTAGAAACCAGGCAATCACTGATGGAGGTAAGTATAACATTTGTGCAAAAGGGACTGTAGTTCTCTTCTTCCCTGACATTTTTTTTTAATGGGACCTTATTTCTCTATGGCTTTAGTGTTTGAGTAATGCTGGTCTTGTCACTCACATTTTTTTGGCATAAGTGCTTAGAGAGCTAATTAAACCTTGAGGTGAGTACAAGTTAGTTGGAGGAATGCACCCAGACTGATAGAAAGGATATGAAAGCGGGTAAGAAAATCATGGCAGGGTGTGGGGAGAGTGATGAATGTTAGATACAGTAATAAAGGGAACTGCAGAGCAGAAATCTCATCCTTAGTAGTGAAGGGAATGCAGTTCTTTTTCTAATCTGCTTCGAAGTATTTTGTTGTGTTTTATTCAGGTTTCCAAGGAGATGTGAGATATTTTTGTGAAACTGAGAAATCATAGGAGGATGTTTGAAATTGCACGTCAAACCACAAAGTGCAGCAGCAGGAAAGGTTTATAACATGAAGTACTTTAAGGGTAGATCTGAAATGCCATACAAGTGAAATTGCTGTTCGCAACAGTGGTAATGATTAGTGGTTAACTGAGAGCTATTTTAGGGTGATAAACAACATTCTTTTCATTTTTAACTGCTTGGAGGGAAAATAAGTGCCCAAAAAATCCATACACACTTTGGAATAAATAGTATCTATTGATACTAATAGATACTAATAAATAGTATCTATTGATACTATTTATTCCAAAGTGTGTATGGATTTTTTTATTCAAGATTAAAAAACCTAAAAGATTATTGAGGAATTAAGAAAGCTTAAAAATATTGGAGATGCAATTCCAATTTCAGTTGAAACACCTTCAGTTGAAAGTGTTTAATTTATACATACATACATACACACATATGTACGTTGACATTCATCTTACTGCAGAGCAAGCTCTCATGTCTCAGGGCAGCACTTTTAGATGTGTGGATGTGATTTCAGAACTTTTCTGTTGACAATAAAGTGAAGATTTTTCGGCATGTGAGGTGCCAGTGAAACCTTAAACGCTGAGAGGAGTTTCAAAATGAAAATAAGCAACCATCTGTCAGGATGGATGCCTTGACTTTTCTTCAGAATGGAAAACTGCAGGAATGCTTGTGGCCAGCTAAATGAGTATGAATGTGTTACACTATTAGTTTTTCCTTTCATGTGTAACAGAACTTGCCTAAATCAAAATAATTTAAACATGGCCATAGTTGACTAATGCCCACTTCATGTTTAGAACTTTCTGAAAGAATGTTTTAGATTATGAGTTCTTATCTCTTCTGTTATTTCCGATACAAAACTCATGTCAAGTTTCATTCAAACATTTCATTTATGACTGCACAGGGGAGATGGCCCTTCCTAAAGTGTAGTTCTTCCATGAATTTATCCCTGATGACCAGTGAGCAGGGCAGGTCAAATAGCAAACATACAGTTCAAGGAAAGGTCTTGAATATGCCATATAGTTTGATATAAGACAGAAAAAGTACATTCTGCATTACGTTTCATGATGTCAATAGTGAATATAATTCTGCAACATACTCTTATTCTAGAATATCTAAAATATCTACAAAAACTAATGTAAATAAAGCAAAGATTTTGTAGGGGAAAACATGCTATTTGAAGAATTCAAGTATCAATGCAACAACTTTTCCAGATTTTTGTATTTTATGGTTGTGATGTCTTAAGTTACATTTATCATTTGCTTTAAGAGAACTTTAAGTGGTTTGCCACTTGCGCAACAACAAAATGCTGTGTTCTCATGTATCAAAAAGAGGAAAGCTTTTGACCTCTCCTTTTAGTTTTACAGCAGAAACAGTCTCTGCCTTTTACGTGTGTTTTATAGCTGGATGGGAATTGCACTGGCAATAAATAATGCCCTTTCTATACTAACCTGTCACCCACCCCCAGACCTGTCGGTTCCCTGTTAGGTGTTGGCCCTTCTGCTCAAATGCAGGAGTGTGTGTCCACCAGTGGCAGAGCTGGATCTTAGAAAGGTCAAGGGAACACAACTAATTTGAAAAATCAAGGATTAGCTGCTTAACTTGTGAAAGTTATTGTGTACCACCCCTGGAAAGTGGAGCCCCAAAGGCTCCTCTGTGTGAAATCTGAATTTGTGCTGCAACGGGAAAGCCTTTGAGCAGTGCAGACTTCTCACATCTGTTGTTTCTTGAAGCTATTGTGTGCCTTTATGTAGACTTTCATCTTTATAGATGCGAAGTGATAGAAGGTGGTTTGTTTTACACCTAATTATGTGTTATACCTTATACAGTGACTTGGACTTCCTATCCTGTTTCCAGGAGCATTTTGGAGGTGTGTTGTGGGTAGCAATGCTGTTACAGGGACATTTACTCTCACCTAACTTCTGACTTCTCTCCTAAACCAAAGCCTACATTTGAGCGAGTTGGACAAAGAAAGGAGCCCAAAGTTATCTTAATTATGACATTAATCAAAAGCATACTTTTAATCTGGATCAGTTTTCAGTGTAGCAGTTCTGCAGTAAGGAAAGGGTGATGCATATTTTTGGCCTGCTCCTTTTGGTGGTAGCATAAACACAGTGCCTTGTTGAGGGTCACTGCTGAAATACAATCCGGGGATAAACCTGGTAGATGGAAAAGGACTTATAGATGGAAAAGGTCTATTCACAGATTATTCCATGGAGATGTTTGGCAGGTGCAGCTTACGCTCCACAACACTTTGGTTCAGATGAGAAGTGGTATCCTTTGGGTGCCCGAAACTGCAAAAGAAGCCCCTGTAGGCCAAGGGCAGCTGCTGGTGTTGAACTCTGGCCAAGGCACTGGAAAATTTCAGGTGGTTCTGAACTTTTTGATGTTCTTAAGAGCCATTGGAGGGGTGTGTGAACCTTTTTTTCATGGGAATTTGAAAGAAGCCTCAAGTCTTCATTTCATCTCCGCTTACTGGGCTTTGGGGATTACAGTTGTGCTGAGTGGGGATCACTTTGAGTGGCTTTCCTTGTGTCAGCAAAAGCCTCCTTTTCCCTTTCTCACTGTTAAAAATTTATTGCAACAAATGTCATAGCTGTTCCGTCAGCCCAGGGTTTCCTTTGGAATTCTAGCCAACCATAGGAACGTGGTTGTGGGCTGATACCGTGAAAAGCGCCATCTAAGTATAACTCTTCCTTCTTGTGCACAGTTTTTTTCTTTGTTACTGCCCTTTCCATGTGAATCTTGATGCATTACACTGAAGTCTTGACATCCAGACAGCTACGCCACTGTTCTTCAGAAATCGCTCTGTAGTTGCATCTTATCTGAAGGAGCAAGAACTATGAGAAAGGGCTGAGAACTGAGAACAGTAACAGTCCTCCTTGGCATTTGAGATGGGTGGTATCATTTTCCTATATGTGTTTCTGAAGAAACATTTGACCCTTATCTCTCTCGTGATTGTTTGTGTGTGTTTCCGTCCCTCAGAGAGGTGCCAGTGATGAAATTGTTGTCTGAGAGAATTCTAGTTAGAAAGGACTGACAATTTGGGCTTGGCATTTGATGCACGTTAATGCACACATGGGTTGTCAGAAATACTCACAATTCTGCATAAACTTTCCTATTTGCAGTAAGATTTTTCCTTAAGGCTCGACTTTGCTAGATATTGGCTTTGGTAAGAAAATGTTGAGGGGTAATGAGCAGAAAGGAGGGGGACATATCTGCCAGCACAAGGAATGTCATATAAAGTAATACGATAGTGTAGTAAGAAATAGATGGAAAATGCAGTGGTGCAAGGTAATGCATATAAAAATATTGGTGAGGCAATATAGCTTCTTAATAGCACACTGTTCCTTTGAGATCTTAAATGTTGACCTAACTGTGCTGGCACAGCATCTGTATCTGGACTTCTTCCTTCTAATTCTCCTTGAGGCTTTTCATTGCCGTGCAGTTAAAGTCACCTTTATGGTGCTCCTCGTATAGCGTTACCCGTAATGTTTGCATTGTTCCTCAGTTGGTAAAATGAGGAGCTTGGGGGAGTCTGTGGAGCTGGTTAAATGTGTTTTACCTCGGGAGCCCAGCCTGAGCTAGCTGAAACATCAGGGGGTGCTGGGCGCTGTGCTGAGTCCCAGGGAGGAGGCACCCGTTTTAGCAGCCACATGTACATGGTGGGAGCCCTAAGCAGAAACCTCAGGGCACAGTAGGGCTTGATGCATAGTAAGTACTCTTGGTGTTTGTTTAAATACTAAATGAAATGTGCATTTTAAGTTTTTAAGATGACACTTTTAAGTATTTGATACATCTTTAAAACTCACTGCATCTTTAATGTGTTTCTTAGAAGATTTGCTTAATAAAATGCGTTTTCTTACTAAAGCTGTCACCCACAGATTTAGAAAAATATCTGCTGCAGTTGAAAGCTGGTTAGCAGTTTAGTAATGGAGTGATGACAATAATGAAGCAGAAGTGTTGAACGGTACGGATCAGTGATGGCTTTGGAAGGCAAGGGAAAATGAATCAGCGCTGCCACCTCCAGAAGGTGCCTGTTTGCAGTGTGGGCCTGGCCGTGGGACGTGATGGGCCGAGGAGAAGGTCTCGCACTGTTTGTTCACTTGGTCCAGCTGCCAGGGTTTCCTCTTGTGTTACTTGAGCTGTAAAAAAATGACACTTTTTATAGCTGTTTAACCTGTAAAGGGCTAATTATTTCTGCTTGGTGTATGAAGAGCATGCTGCATCCTACATGGTTTTTTTTTTTCTTGTTTTCCAACAAAATTGAGGGAATATTTGACTAGCTCCTAACTAACTGCTCAATAGTTATCATCAAAATGTTACTGAGCAAGAAGAAAACAAGAGTTTGGTCTAAAACGTTTCACTTGCGTGGCCCACTTTAACTGCTGTCTTGTTTGCCACCAGCCCTCCAATTGATAGGGTCTGTTTCAGCTAAGAACACCCAAGCTGCTAGCATGAATAGACTGGGGAGTAAATATTCCCATCGGCCTACATCTATTGCTTTCTTTAAGTGAAGATAATTCTTAAGATTCTTGAGTTTTGTGGTGTTTTAAAGAAGAAACCACACCGTTTTTTCTCAATAGAGGAATGACATCCTCCTTTTCTGCATTTAGTTCAGTCTCGTGCTTCTCGTTGCTGGCTTGGTAGGTGGCTCTGGTGATAGCATTGGTAGCACAGACCTGGAACGTGAGTGCGTCCGTCCAAAAAGCATCTGAGGGCAGGTTCCTGTTCTCTTTCAGAGTCACTGAGCGTTGCTTTCCAGTCGTTTTCAGTGTTTGAACCCGGGGTTGTAGCACACAAGATGCAGTGCCTCCACTAAGTGAACAGTCTCTATAATGAATGGCCCGCGTCACGTCCGAGCCTTAGGGAAATCGATTCCAGCAGATGCTCAGCTGTCCCCTGGCCTCCAGCTGCTGCTCCCCTTCGGGCTCACACCCACATGGCTAGGAAAGTATTTGTGGGAATGGGGAAGGTGGGCTTTGCATTACAGGCAGTTTGGACTAAAAGTTTTGGAAAAAATTCCTGCGAGACTGTTTTGGTCTAGAGTAGTTCAGTCTGAGCTTTATACTTTTTAAAATGGATGACAAAGCAATAGCAATGAGCAAGCCCTTTGCTTTTTGTTCTTTCAAGAAGAATGTCTTGAATTTCCTCTGACCCGTTATAGGACAGCCCTTTATTTTTTTACACAGTGCTTCTGAATGCTGCAAAAAAAATCACAGAAGAGGTTAACTTTGAGCCTGGGTGTGTGTACAATTTCAGTGCAATATCTAGAGCTTTGTAAGATTTGCCTTTATTTGAGGGAACGTGTGCCAGCATTCTGCTCTACTAAATCCCCTCAATATTGGGAAAGTTTTGCTGTCAAGTGATGTTTGTGCTTCCTTTCTAACTGAGCTGCTGGTTGATTTCAAAGGTATCTTTGGGGAAGAGAAGAATATTCCGGTTCTGTTACTGTGATGCTCATTTGTTATGTGGAATTTTGGAGTGAACAATTTAATCTCTGAAGATTTGTAAATTATCGATAAGTTCAATCATGACTTTAATGATAGTATTGAATAAAGAAGCCTTTTGCAAGGAAGTTCAGTAATGTCTATATTCTTTTTTCCAGCTGTATTTATGCACAGCACCAATTACAGCACATTAGAAAAATAAAAGTGACACGAACTTGTTCCAATGAAAACGGCCTAAAAAACAAGTTAGTCAATGCCAAAATTTATCTCTTTAGAACACAAGTGTAAATAATTATTTTAAAGTTTGCCCAAAATTAAGGGAAATATAAATGAAATTTCTTCAGCTTTTCGTTAAACCTATCAATTTATTTCTCAGAAGCTCAAATGGTCCTAAGCTTTGGTAACTTCACAGAATTAACTTGATTAAATTACTCTATGGTTTTGAGATTCAGCTATGGAAAGGAATTACATTTTACCCTGACTACTTAGTTTTCTGTTGCTCCCTTAATCATTTTTGGAGCTTCACAGTTAAGCTGAATATGCTTCTATTTCAGGTCTCTGTTGCTGCTGTTCTAATACATATGGAATCAGAGTAGGTTTTATTACACGGAGAAAGCCTGGGCAGGCAGCTACAGACCGGGTGAAGTATTTCATATTGGCATGAAAGTCATGCTGTATCTTCTAAATAGATGGGCTCCGAGCTCCTTTCTCCTCCTCTGCTGTGGTGCTGCTGTCCTGGCCGGAGCAGAACAGATATTCTGGGGTAGGTTTGCTGCTTGCTTGGGGTTCTGGCCTGTTTTTCCTCTTAGCTTGTGTTTACTACTGTTTTCTGGATTTCTCTTTTTGAAATGCTAAGTTTGATTGTTTCTGCCCTTTGGTGGTGATTACTTTCATAGCTCTTTTCCTGAGGAATACTGTTTATCTGTAAACGTATTATGTGGTGGGTTTTGTGCTCCAGCTCTTGCTGCTGCCCAGGACTTTATTTGCAGAGTGTAGCATTGCTCACTAGGGCATACAGGCTTGCCCTTTGCATGCATTCAGCTGCTTGCTTAGAGCATCAAGTATCTGAGTTGATTTATGAGTTTTCTAGAAGGGGCTGATCTGTACTATGTTTGCATCTATGCACATATTTTTAAATCTTTGTATACTGTTACTCCGTTTCAAGTTTAGCTGTGTAATTCCTATTTTTGTGTTCAGATGTCCTGCTTGGAACAAAGTTGCTACTTTTGTAAACTTTACGGACATTTGGCATCAGATATGAAAGCAATTTCTGTTCCAACCTTGACAGTAAGGATGATATAGCTGTTTTTATGTAACTTTGGGTTGAAAAAGATTGATTTGCTTTTCAAAGTTCTACAAAGGTATTTGAGCATATTAAAAAAGCTCAGGAGTCACCTGGGAGCTTTGGCTCTGATGACTCACAGTGCAATGCAGGAACTGGGTGGGGTTTTACTTGAGTATTTTTTCTTGAAGATATATCAGTTTGCAGCATTTAATTTTACATTGTATTCCTCATGTTACGGTCATCTTAGAGCTGTATTGTTTTCTCAGGTACTTTATGGCATGAAGATTCACTGAAATTAGCACTGTGTTCGTTCTGTAACGCTATATTACACTTGAAGATTGAAGTAGCTCTTCTCCTGATGGCTGATTGTATTGAGAAATAGGTAATTGAGCAATGAGGTTATTATATCAGTCCTCTCTTTTTGGAAGTGGTACTTGCTTTTTCTTAAGCTTTAGTTAAGAAAAATAAATGGCTAGCAGAGTAAGGAATTCACATTTTAAATGCTTTAAAGGGAAAATTCTCTCATTCTGCAAGTGATTGTGAAGTATTAAAATAGCTGAATGTGGACCCACATTGACTGAAAATGAAGATTCAGGGTAGATTCTTTTCTATGAATGGAAACCATACTATTGAGTCTTTTTTTTTTCTTTTTTTCTTTTCCTCTTTATACTAGCAGCCTTTCAGAGCTTTGAGAACCACCTTCATTCTTTGAGACCAGTTGTTTTCGTGTTTTTAGGGAGCTTGGTTCTGCAGGAGTAGCTTGAGAGAAGATTACCCAGGAACAGTTTAACAGATTGCGTTAGAGCTTGGATAGTGAGCGGGCTTTGCCTCGTTTACCTTGTATGATTTAGTGTGCATGAAATGGCCTGGACCACTGAGCAGGTGTCAAGTTAAACACTTGCTTCCCCACCTTACACTTAATACACGTAGTAGATTTCTCACTTAATACATGGTTCCAGCTGTGCTGTACTGCAGTGAAATCTAAAATGTTAGATTTTCAAAGGTCTAGGAGGCCCTATTTAGCAGGTCTAAAACAGTTTCCAGAAATCTCTCATCTGGAGTTTAGGAGAATTTGAGGCAGATGTTGATAATAGCTGTATTTCAGTGATCAAGGAGTGTTTTTTCCTCAGCCTTTGAAGCTGATGCAGCCCTCATAAACTTGCAAGTCCAGGAGATGGAAAATATCTGATGCTTTCCATTCTTCAGTTTTGGGTTTGATAACGCAGCATCTTAGCCAAAAGTATGACTTCAGTCCAAAATATTTATAAATATGCTCTTTAATAGCAAGGTTAAGCTCTCGGCACTGATGTTGCTCATTCCCGAGTCATTATCATTTGCCTCAAGTATCTTACATAGTGTGGGGCAAAATAAACTAAGGGTGAATGTAAAGTGCTGATGTGTTTGTATGTGCAGCGAGTTGTGCACTACGGCTGTTTGCACAGAGTTCTTCAACTCTGGTTAGGATTAGGGTCACATGTTGTTAGATGTTAACGGAGGTCCTTATCATGTTCGTGATGTCATATCACGTGTTATCAGATGTTACGCTGACATAAAGTTGGAAGCCTTATATTTTCACTCTAGACTCCAGAAAGAAAGGGGAGGAGGGGAAACCTCAAAACCTATGGTGGCTTAAACACTCTTCTCATAATATCAAGTTACCATGAAATGCTTCTTTCAAGTCCTAGAGAATGAAGTTTTCTAGGTATAAAATGCTTGAAAAATGCTCAGAATTTGCTGTGATCATCATCAACTTAGATAAAGCTTTGAATATATTGTTGATGCAAATGACCTTTGGCTTTGCTGTTATTCTGTATATTATGTAAACCGAGGCTTTAGATTAGCCTTCTATAAATAAATGTCTCTTATATCTCAAGGTTATATTTTTCATTAGCATTTTTCTATCAGAGCGCTAATTGCTAGAGTCCTCCAAGGGTCACAATTAGGGATTCTCATTATATAGTACATTGAGTCCTATGGCACACTTTATTTACAGTATGTGCCATTATAGAAAGCATCTTAGAAAAAGATGACTGAAAAAGCTGTTCTGTAAAGCATATGCAAGGTACTAGGTTAAATGATTAAAGAAATCTGTTTTATGACAATAAGAATTATTAGTGCACTTTTGACAAAGTTAGTTTTGCTTGTTTTAATGAGGTTTGTGTGTGTTAGGAGGGGGGGAAAAAAGGTGCTGATCTTTGAAGTGGAGACTACCATTGTGCATTACCTAAAGTAAGAACCTAAAATTAGAGAGAAGAAGGTAAGGATTTGATGTTATCCCCCAAAAATTTTCTACAAATGTGGACTTAAAAAAGGAATGCTTGCACTTACTCAGCCTTCTGAGAGCTGAAACACTACTTTAGCAGTTGCCATTTCCACAGATTGGTTTTGATTCCTATTGTTGACCAGCCGGTTCATCTCTGGGGCTGTCCACAGCCCCCAGGCAATCAGAACTTTCCTGATGTGTTTTTCCAAGCTGCTTGTACTGAGCTACTTCTGAAACTTGCTTTAAAGATTCTAAACCTCAAGGCTTCTAGTACCAAGACAGGTTTCTTCTCTCCACAGTCTTTTTAAACTCTCAAAATGGTTCTGAATCAGCGATACCCAATATTGAAGCCTACGCGTACTGCTTAAAATGCCGATTCCTGTCCCTATCCCTAAACAGTTGCTATGTATATATTGAAAGGAGTATCCTTTACTCTTTATCTCAATTCTTGCAAAGCAGATTCTTGGTTTGCTGCTTATTTTGTTCCTCAGATTTTCGTGCACTGTCAGTATAACTTCCTAGTAACTTTCGGGAGCAAAGATACCAATGATGAATAAAGAGGTCTTGGCTTGTCACTCTCTCTTCAGTGTAGTATCTTGCATCCTTTCAGTCATGCTGAGATTCGGGCCATTTTCCAGCCATGGGTCCAGAGAAACCGCTTGAGGAGGAGAAGGTTCCTTGGGAGCTCCTTGAGAGGACACATGGAGCCCCTTAGAAGGCCCCGTGGTGTCACAGAGCAGCCCTGTGTGTCCTCCACAAGGATACTTGTGGAGGACTTGAGCTTTGCTTCAGCTCCACACTTTAGCCTCTCCGTTGGTGTTCTGAAATGTTTCCCAGCATCTCAGGGGGTGGTGATGCTTAGAGAGCTATTGGCATCCGTCTGGTCGAGTCCACAGCAGAGGAGAGAAAAGAAATTCCTCTGCAGAGCTTGTGAGGATTTGCTGCTGCTTTTTCCCTTTTGCTCCTGCTTCTCCAGGCTTGTTTAGTTACCATAACAACACGAGGTAATTGCTAAATACATGCCGAGGGGTTTTTTTTAGATTCTTTGCTTGTGTTTAAAAGCCTATAATATGTAAAATAAGACCTCCTGAGTCGCTCAGGAACTCTGTGATAATTCTGCTAATGGATTTTATTCAGGAATGAAAATATTGAACTGATAAACATGGTGAAATATTTAAAAATAGCATCTTTTTATCTCTATATTCAAACTAGCCTATGGTGTAGCACCTATCAGTTTATAAATCTGGATTGGGACCAAAAAAGGACCTATGAAGTCTTGTGATTTCGTGTCTGATAGCAGTCCTTTCTGAAAAGTAAAGTCCTAATCCCTCTGAGATGCCACTAGGATTTACATAGCTGTAACATTGTCATGTGCTGCAGCTTGAATGCTTACCTATGGCTGCTTTCTTCAGCAGTGAACATTACCCTTCTTACATACCTATCCAAAAGGAGGAGTGAAGCAGATCTCCAAGGATATTCCATTTTTCCCGCTGCGTGCTGTTATTTCCTGTGCCTTTTAGCGTGTCAGGGTAGAGACTGTAAATAAGAGTCTGTACAACAGTAGCCCCTTTGTTGCTGGTCAGCAAACAACTGTGTTTACACGTTGAACTCTGTGTTTGGCACCGGCCCCTCAAAGCAAGGAGTGCAAATGTTTACCAGATTTAACTTAATAGGGGCTTGTTCCAACTGCTGCTGAATGGAGCAGAACATCATGGTGGGAAACAAATGGGTTTTTCTTTGTAGGACTTTGTAGTGGGCAGAGTGCTGTATTGGCTTAACTTCAGGTTTCCACAAAGGACGTCCTTAGTTGGAATTCAAGCCAAAACGCCAAGTTCTTTCTCCATAAAGGAAAAGCAAACGTTGCACTTGGATCAATGCAGAGTGCTAATGCTGAGGAGCAGACACTTCGGCAGCAAAGTGATGTCTTCATAAATATGATGTATATGGGCTGAGTCATGGAATTTTCAGCTTTAAAAATTACAATTAATCCACTCTACACAAAGACTACGATTGCTGCCAATCCATCTGAGAGTTAAGCCACAGCATGACTTGCAAAGGTGAGTTACCATGAGGAAGGGAAGGCAGGCTGCGTGCAGAGTTTGCTTTGCCCCTTGTGGAAGGTCTGTGTGGGGTTTTTCTTGACTGCTGGCAAAGGGTTTGCACCTAAGCTGTGGCAGTGTCAACTTTTCTCAGAGGTCATTATGCCAATCCCTTAGGAGCTTCAGGGTTTTCCTCTTCACAACCAAAAAGCCTGACTGAACTGAAGAGCCTGCCGTAAGAGACGGGCTCTCTCGTTTGATCTCTGATCTGATCCTCTCCCTCACTGCTGGGGAGGGCGTTTGACTGCCCTGTGAAGTAGGACACCCTTGATCCCAGTGTCAGGCTTCACAGGATATCCATAGATTTTTTTATAAGGTAGAGGCAGAATAGCTGGATTCCATACAAGCCTCGGAACCAACAAATTATTTCTTACATCTGAATGAAATAAAAGTCACTAGACAAAATGCAATGTGAAAAATGATCGTTTTCCTCTCTTTTAACTTGCTGATTCTTTTTTAACCCATAAGCAACAATTATTAAATCAGAGTTATCATACCAAATTTGAATTTTCAAACACAGCACAGTGCTATACTTGATATAAATTTCCTGCTTAGAGAGTACTTTTTAAAAATCCTCGCCTCTCACAGGGTTTTGAAATGAATTATTTTTTTTCTTCTGAGGAAACGTCCTGTTTTACAGCATTATCAGTATAATGCACCAAAATCCCAGCCACACTGAGATAAGTAGCAATGTTTTTTAGTCAAACTTAAATTTGTATTTTCTAAATCTTAATTCACCTGACCAAACAGGACCATAACCATTTTGTATGACAGGCTCAGTCTTTTAAGAATGACTGTCATGTGAAGTTTCCTCTTTGTGATTTAGCTGAGTTACCCCGTAGAGTGGAAGCATCGAGTTCGTTTGGCTTGTCTCCAGAAAGCAGTTCAAGGTTGTGCTTTCATATAAAGCATCTGACTCATCACATGGGACCATTTTTTTTCCTTCACTAGCTGAGAAATAGTTTTCTGTGTATTTGCTTACTTTTGCTAGGATTTAACATGAGGCAGAACCTTAGAAAACCTGCATAAAATTGTCATTTTCAAGTTAGACTTTTCCTTTCAGAAATATTTAACTGCACTGTTTTTAAAAGTAGCTTCTCTTGTATATTGGTTGCTTTTTATGGTCTGCTGCAGTTATTTAAAGACTGTTGAGCTTTGATAGAAAAACTTTAATACTTCTCTTGGAAGACTGATGCTTTTACTCATCTATAACCTAAAAGATACCAATGGATGTTTTTGACAACTCTATCTTCAGAACACTTTAGAAAGGTATTTTGTATTCTTCCCCATTTCCCTTCTTGTCTTTCCCTCCTCCCTGACATCTTGTCTGGTGTTTTTGTAGATGCTCAAGGTGAGACTCACATAGTGATGAAAATGTCATGAGTTGTTGGCATTTGTTTTCTGTTTCGCCTTCTTGTGTGTCTTCACTGCTTCAGTTTTCAGTGCTTGCTGAACAGAGAAGTCTTGATGTTGGTACTGAATTATTCCACTATATAAAGCACAATCAATGTTATCTGCTTAGTCACATACGATATTAAAACACACAGATCATATCTTGCCACTTCAGTTAGACTTCCAGCTTTCCAGATATACAAGGAAATCCTTTTGGAGTAAAATCTGGACATGGGCAAGGTTGATTAATATCACCTTCTGTCAAGTAGCGTGCACCCCTGGCAGCTCTCTGTAAATGCTAATCTCTGTTTTATTTTTAGCAAGCCATTAGTGTCTCGCAGGGAGTGTAGGGGCGATAGTCAAAGCTGGCAAAGGAGACTCTTAAACCCAGCTGGTGAAGCAGGTGCTGGGTGGTATCCCCTTCTCCTGGTTGGCATCAGCGGCCTTGGATTTTAAAGGTGTGTGAAGAGCAGGCCCTCTCTTGAAAAAAGAGGAAAATCGAAAAATGTCTTCCTTTTGGCATTGTTAGAATGTGAGATTTGGCATACTTTTATTTTTTGTCGACATACACAAATTTTCCCTGTTTTCGGGTTCACTTTTCGGGGATATTTTTAGGGATCTACTTTTAGCCTGTGTTCCTCAATGAAGTGAGGGTAATACGATCAGACTTGCCTACCTGTCAGTCCCTTTCCTTACCACTCTTCCCTCACCCCAAAAGAAAACAACCTCCAACGTTTTGGGTGGCAACTAACTGCCAGTTTTCATTAGTTTTGACAGAGGAGTGAAATGCTGTTTTCTTGAAGCAGGTTACAAGTTGTTTTGAATCTTATCAGATTTATCAAAAATGTTGATATTAATAGTCACAGTTTGCATTTATCTATTGCAATATGTAAAAAAAAAAAAAAAAAAAAAAGACTTTACAGCTGGAGACAGATGTGCCATCCTTGGGATTTCTTTATCTGATTTACTATGAAGTTGCTGGGCATATCAGTTTTTATTTTTGCAGACCATTTTGGTTTTGGCCAACAAATAACCTTCCTAAATCCGGATAATCTATTGCTAGTGTATCCCACTGTCTTTATTTAAATAAATGTTTGTCTTGTAAGCAGTAGGGGAGGCAGCCCTTGGAATTAATCGCTCCATTTGCACTCAGCTGCATAGGTGACATTCACGTGTTCATTTTTTGACTTCATAAATGAATCGGAATAGTTTCTATAGTGCAGAAAGCTTTGGGGTATTCCACTGTGCGTGTGTCTCCTGCAGAAAGAGCCTGCTGGAGAGTATCAGTGGATCTGCAGTTCCTCCAAGGCACTGCCTAAATTTTCTATTTCTTTTACCAGAATCAAATAACCCTCAAATGTATTTGTGTTTTATTAATGCTCTGTGTACACTGGTGTATGCTAGTTGCATTTCCAGGCTGTGATTTTTTCATTTCTTCAGCTGAGGATTAAGACTAACTCTATAAAATATTTTATGGAATATGAGACTGACTTTGGCCCTTTCTTTTGGGAATGGTGTAGTGTTCTGAAATAATAGGTAGACTTTAAAATTGGGTAAGGAATACTACATGCTTTTACCTTAGTCAAAAGCTAACTTGCTAATCCCTTTGCACAAGATCTTTAAACTTGTATTAATGGCTCAATGTGCCACCTTCCTTTCCTGTTTGTAAAGAGAAATGCAGAAAGATATTGAACTTAGGGAGCACTGTACCGGTAGGAAGCTTAGGTTTATTTTAGCTAATGATGTCATCAGCTTGCTACATACCACACTAGTGTGTTCTCTGACCAAAAACATAGTAAGTTATCACATCAACTTTCTAGTGCTTAACATTTCTTCATCTACCAAAAGAATTTAATACATTTTGTTTTGGCAAAATTCTTGTTTTTCAGGCATTTGTTATGGCAAAATCCATGTCAGACAGTGTCTCAGGATGTACATGTACCTTGTCCTGTTTGGTTTAGTTTTTTGGTTTAGTTATGTATAAAGAGGTTATTTTAGATGAGAATTTTGTTTGCATTAAAATTCATCCTTGTCATGCTAAAAAATTCACTTTAAACTTTTTTTTTGTAACAATAGAAGACTTGTCATCTTCATCTAATCCCCACGTTAATAACTTGAGGGTTGAAGAAGTTGGAAAATGTATCCAGTCAAGTTTTGCAAGTAAAGATTCTTTTAAAATCTTTATTTTTCATTTATTTATTTATATTGATTTTTTTTATGTATTTTTCCTGAGGACTAGTGTGAATATGGTTTGAAAAACAAGCAGCTCACCTTAAAGCAAATGCTTAGGATCCTAGATTTTGATTTCGGCTTCTTAACCCATTAATCCCTAGACTCTTTGCAAGGATGATCTTCACTCAAAAGGACCTTTCTGTTCCTTGGGAACATATGATCAAAAAATATGATAAAAGTCATAAGGCAGTTCTAGATCCAAACAAAGGAAATTCTTTATCTCTTTTCCTTCTCTTACTCCAATCAAGTCTTTCAAAGACACTTGTAGAAACTCTGTGATGTTCCTCCGTTTTGTGGTCATTGCCCTTCAGCCTACAAGCATGGGAATATTTGGGGAGGTTCATGAGGATTCAATTCTTTTAAATTTCCAAGAGGCCAAATGAATCTGTTGAAGGAGTTTCTACCCTATGTGAATTTATTTGTATGAAATAATTGAAGCTAGGTACTGTCTGCTTGCTTGTGTTCTGGTTTGATTAGTGATGTGAATAACAGTTTTAAATTATTTACATCTCTAGATTATGCATTTTTTTAATTGAGCTGTTGTCCCTCTACTTTTTGTTTAATGTAAGCATGTTTGATTGTGCGTAAGTATTTTGAGATATTCCTGTATGCCCTAAAGGCTTCCCTCCGTTTCTTTTCTCCTCTACTGATGATCTATTGATTATTAGCTGCAGGAATTGTGTACTAGGACAGCTTTGCTGCAGGAGAGCGAGGATTTGGGTCTAAAAACTTGGCTTTTTGTACTAGACCTGAAAAAGGCTGCTAATCTTTCTAGGTAATCAGATTCATTCACTGTTTAATTTGTGCAATAGATTATGAAGCGGTATAGGGAAAGGCAAAAAATAACCCCTAAGCTCTCAGGCTGTAGTTAGCTTACTTGTGTGAACTGTCACTGCTTTTTTTTTGTCTGTTATTTGTTTTTTTTCAAAGACTATTTAAATAATACTGCATTCACTTTTATGCCTGTATAGTAATTGATTGTATATAGATCTTAGTATCTTTGTAGATGAAGGTATGGGGTATATTGTGATGGTCTCTTGTGCAAGCTGCTGAAACACCATTACTGCAGCCTTTTAGCTAAGGGTATTTTGCTACTAGTAAGTTAATCGGCTGGAAGGAGCCTAGTTGCAGCACACTTTATGCTGAAAAGACTATACATGGTATTGACAGGGCAATTGAGGATGCTTTTCCAAATGTGTGTGTGTGTGTGTGAGAAATAGCTTCGTTAGGTTGAAAATGTCAATTTGTATCTGAACATGCTCGACTTTCAGGCCTACAGTATCGATGGATGTTCAAAATGTCAATGCCATAGCATTTATAAAATTGCATTTCTTTTTGGAGCTCAGGATTTGAGACAATAACACCACTTGGGACTAAGCAATGCCGATCCATTTAGAAGTTTGGAACATTCATATTCTTGAATCAAGTAGTATCCTCTTAATTTCATTTGGATATATAGTTTATATGAAAACATAGGGACTGTCAGTGCCGAGTAAGAACTGATGAGTGAAGATACTTTGAATCACAGAATCACAAGGATGCTTGAGGTTGGAAGGGACTCCTAGAGATCATCTAGTCCAACCCCCCTGCTATGTTCCTGGAAAAAAAAGAACAAACCAAAAATCTCTATGGGAAGCAGAAGTATTTTACTACATTTTACATGTAACCAGGTTAAATCAAATGTAATTCTCAGAGGAACAATAATTGTCACATTTAATCTATGAAATGGAATAAACCAGGAAACATTAGCATCATATAACTGAGTGTATTGCATGTTTCCAGGGCTATAGTCTGCCCTGCTCCCAGATGTGGCCGTCTCTCATTACAGCAGTCATTTGCAGGAGTAGTCAAAGGAGATCTGTTGATTCTGCTTTCATATTCATTAGGGCTAATGCAACATCCTTTCCACGTGCTTTTTATCCGGCTTAATGTCTTCTGTTTTTTCACTTTTTTCCACTCTCATCAAGCTTTCTTCCCTTGTTAGCATTCCACATAGAATTGCGACTAAAATATTTTCTCATTCCTTTTTTAAACTGTGGATTTTTTTTTCCTTTAAGTTAAATAAATAGTTCTTGGTGTTTAATGTAATAACAGTGGGAAGTTATCACGCTATTGGAAACTTTTCAAGCAATGTTGTTTTGCAGAATGGCAAGATGAGTCTGTTCCAAGTACACTGTTCATGCACTTGATTTATAACATTTCAGCATCACTAATTTTGGGAAAAAAAAATCTTATGAAGTATTCTGGAATAGTAACAGTGCACAGCTCTGTAGTATCACCTACCTACTTAATACATGCTGGGTTTTTTTCTGTTTGCAAGAGAGAGACTGTTGATGCTGTAGCTCTCTGTAGCATTTTTTGTTTGTTTTTGTTTTTAGGCAAAAAAAAATAGAATCCAAAGCTTTCTTTTCTGTTTTAGAAGGGAGATTTTGTTAGCTTCACTATCAACTGCAGTGGATAAAGGTCCCTTGTAAAAAGAGCTATTATCTTTTATTTTTCTCTTGGTAATTTTTTGTTTGGTTTGGGGGTTTTTTGTTCCTCCTTATCTGATCATTTTGTAATTCTTTTTGTCTAAGAGATTTTGTACATTTCCTCTCTTCTATTTCTGGTTTTATTTCCCTGTATGGCTTTTCAGGAAGGTCTTCTATTGAGGAAAGTTGGCCTTGGCTTCTCCACAGCTTCTCTGGGCAGCCTGTTCCAGGGCTCTGCCACCTCAGCATCAAGAATTTTTCCTTAAGTTCCTGTGGAATTTTTGTTGCTTCAGTTTGTGGCTGTTTCCTCTAGTTCTGTCAGTGGCTATCACTGAAAAGAGGCCAGTCCTATCCTTCTCACTCCTTCCCTTGAGGTATTTATATATGCTTATGGGATCTCCCCTCAACCTTCTCTTCTTCAGGCTGAACAGGCCCAGCTCTCTCAGCCTTAAAGCTTATCCCTTAGCTTCAGCAGAGTACAGACGTACTAAGCTTTATGTGGGGTGGAAAAAAGGGGATTTTATTAGACCAATTGCTGTCCTGAGCAAAATCCACCAACTAGCCATTATAATCTCCTCTTAAAGATACTGCTGTGACCATGCTTGCCTATGTTTGCAGGTTGCCAAGATGTGAAAGCCCTCTCCTCCTGTGATTTGACAGCCAGGGCTGTGAATAGGTGCTATCTGAGCAATAGGCATGAAAAAGGGTATTCTGAAGTCAACTTAGTGGTGCAAGTAAATTGCTTTCAGGAAGTATGGATGAGCTGGAATTGCTATAAAAGCTTTGCATCGAAGAGAACCTGGCATTTTAATAGCTAATGCTTTGAAGCACTTCTGTAATCCTGGAAGCCAGCGCTCACCAAGCAGTCCCTAAAGTTGTTTTATATATATATTAGTTGTCCCATCTCTTGATGCTCAACAAATCAATTTTTTAGCTCACTGGATTTGGAGAAGAAATGACTTCATGGTTAGGATGTAAGACAAAGTATTAAAAAGGCATCTGTAGAGCTGGCCCCAGTATTCTGAGGTGTAACAGCTTTTTGCTGCGTTTGACCTACTCCAAATAGATTCATCTGCTGTAATCACGTTGCAGTGCTCAGGGCAGGCTCGAGGATTAGAGGCGGTTTAGTGAGAATTACAACCCAAACTGAACTGACAGGGTCTGATTTTTCTCCTCCTTGCCCCCCCACAGCCACGTACGCATGTGTGAGCTTAGTTATCCTGGCATGTTTCTGTAAAATCCTAGAGACTTAAACTTAGGTACGTATTGAAGAGGATTTCCTTCAATGACAGGATAAATTAAGTTTAAAAGCTCTGATTTCCCTATATGCTTGGACTCTTTGTGTGTTGAAAACCTTGGGAATTCTGAAAATGTCACTCCTTGGAAGCAAATGTCTTTTTTGCTTTGTTTTTGTTTTAAGTTTTGGGGTGGTTTTTTTTCATGTTTCCAGCCACAAGGACTGTTTTCAGTTCTGTCTAGATTCAAGGTAAGCTTGCCATGCTGTGGCACACTGAAATGATGGCAACAAAGAGCAATTCTAAAAATGACATCGAAGCAGAATTCCAGATGTCTTTAGCGTTGTGCTTTCACAAAATCTTGATTTATATGTGCCACTGCCATGTTTGCTTTACTTGGAACATGTTTGCTTCTATTTAGAACAGAGATGATCGTGTTTTGGGAGTGAGTTTTGCTGGAACATGTTTGTCAAATTATACTTTGCACTGCTGTTTCCTTAACCAATGGAAAAGTTTGCTCTTATGATGAAGAATTAACAGTGCTAAAATCGTATTAGTTACAGCTACTATAATTGTCATAATTGACATAGAGGAGTACTTTTTCTTTAAAGGTTGTCACCAAAAAAAACTGTTTAAAGCAGTGTTCAATCTCAGACAAGTTAGTTGATCTTAGCTCTTGTGCTGCATAGTTTCCCTTAATGTGAGAAGACTTAAAATCATTTCGGTCTTTAGACAGTGAAATCAAGACATGATTTATGCTTTAAACAAGCAGATGGGGGAGTGGAGATACAATGGCTCTTCTGTCAGAAACACGTCTAAATTTATTTGCAATGTTGTCCAGTTACTGGCATTTTCACGTAGTTTTCAGGTATTGATCTCAGAATCACAGAATGTTCAAGGTTGGAAGGGACCTTCAGAGATCATCTAGTCCAATCTCCCTGCTCCAGCAGGGACACCCAGAGCACTGGGCACAGGGTGGAGTCCAGGTGGGTTTTGAAGACCTCCAGAGAAGGAGACTCCACAACCTCCCTGGGCAGCCTCTTCCAGGGCTCTGTCACCCTCACAGTAAAGAAGTTCCTCCTCACCTGGAGATGGAATTGCCTGTGTTGCAGCTTGCACCCATTACTCCATGTCCTGTCACTGGCCACCACTGAGATCTCAGAATCACAGAATCTTCAGGGTTGGAAGGGACCTCTAGAGATCATCTAGTCCAACCTTCCTGCTCAAGCAGGCACACCTAGAGCATCTGCTTAGTAATATGTGATATTTGTAATACTTTGGGTAGTAGAAGTATATATAAACATAAAAGTAATTTAAAAAAAAAAAAAAAAAAACAGCCTTTGCATTTGACTTACCTTGAGAGAAGAATGATTTGGATTCAAGGGCGGCCTGTGTTGCCCAAAGCTCCCGAGAAGCCTGGCAAGCCTGTGAGGATGTCAACAGGATGCTCCTGTTGTTTCAGCTTGGGTGAATGCATGGGGAGAGGGGAAGGTGCTTTAGTCTCCATGGGCTGCCTTCCATGGAGCCTCCAGGCAGGATCGGATCGTGGGTTTCATGGATAAACTTCCTGAGGGAGGATTTGCAGGTAACCGGTTTGAGCAGAGCAGTAGGCCCCGGCCTTGGCCGCCATGGCTCAGGCTACACCCATGGCTTGATGTTGGCTCCCGACGTTGTTCCCGAGTGGCAGCTTCACGTGCCAAAGCTGCTGCCACGAGGTGCGTTTGCCCCTTTTCCGAAAGGGTTAAGTTACTGAGCTATTACCTGTGTGATTTTATGTAATGAACTGTAATCAGAAATAGTGTGCGAGGCTGATTAGAGCTGTTGGTGCAGTGAAACAGGAGCACACCCACACATGTACTTTTTGTAGGTAATTTGCTTGTGCAGATTGAGTGTTGGAATCTAAATGATTTCGAGTCTGTTTTCATTTTACAAAATGTTGTGCATGCCTGCAAATCATCAGCACATGTACATATTTCCTTTTACCTACCAGAGATGGAGAAAATCAGACAAGGCAAATAAGTTTTTTTTTGCATGATACTTCATAAGCTTTTAATGAAATAAACCCAAGTGGACGTGCTGGACTGCATGTGGGACTCGGAAAGCACAAGTTGCATCTCTTTTGGTTTTTGCCAGAATTCGTAGTCCAATATACAAGTTAGCCAATAAATCTTCTAAACAACAAATTCCCTGGTTCTAGTGTAGAAGCACAGCTGGAGAAAAGAAATTTCTAGTATGTTATGAAACCTCAGTGTGTCCTCACTGTCGGGGTAAGCAGGTTGGAGAGCCCCAAGTTGCTCTGGTTTTGCTTCGAGATAACTAGCAGTCTTTATCCGCAGGGATTTGCTCTGTGGCCATTCCAGGTGTCAGGGTGAAGCTGCGCTGTGTCCTTGTAGCAGACTCCTCCTTGATGGAACTGTGTGTACGTTTTAGAGGTGTCAGGGTCACCTTAGGCCTGCTGTTCAGTTTTACTTTGCCAGCTTGACTGGCTGCGTTTGGAGCCAGCCTTGCTTAGGCTGCTTCTCCCTGAAAATACAGGGATCCAGTCTTTTTTAACATAAATTCTCACCACGCATCCATAGGAGTTAATGTACGTGACTAGGGAGATGTGGAGTCCCTCTGACTTCCACAGTGCCTTCCGAGGTGGTTTGTAGATATCAGTGCCCAAGACAGATGTTCTCCATTGCCTTTGTTATCCAGAGTATGTTAGAGCTATAGGATGTAATGCATCAGTGTAACGAGATCATAGGACAGCACGTTCTCGTTGATCATTGCTGAGGAATTTATGCAAGAGAGTATTTTTAATTAATGAAAAACTCTTTCCTTAAAGATTACTCTGTTTAGGTCTACTGCACAGAACTTGAACACCCACTCCTGGTGCAGTGAAATAAGTCAAGAAAAATATTTGCATCCGCTTTTGCTGTTTTTTAAGCCATAAATGTAGCGATTCTGCAGCATGCAGATTTCTGCTGAGTAACTGCATATTTTAGTGGGGCCTTTTCTCCTTTCTAATGGTTATATTCACCTTTCATAAGACTTGAGATATTTTAGAGTTAGGATAATTTCATACATACTTCATTTCATACAGTCTGACATGTACTCTCCATGTACATTCCCATATGGAAGAGTACACTCAGAACATTCATTATTTTAGCGAAGCACAGGGCTTGTGTAAATGTACTCTGTTTTCTACTAGGTTTTAGGAACTATTAATTGGTTTCTCCATCTGTCTTTTGATTTTACTGAGAAAGCTTCAGGCTATCCTTTCAGTTTTCAAGGTGATGTTATTAACAAATGTGATATACTCAACTTTAGCACCAGATGCCTGGTGCTCAGAAATTAGTTTCAGTTGTTTACAGATCACAGGCATATTTTTTTTACTGGAATTTCATATCCTGAATTTTCTGAGTGCTTATTTAAAAACATATAGTTGTAGATATTGGAAGCATCTACAAGAAAATGGACAAGAGAAGCTATATAGGAGTGCTATGTGGAGACTGAGCCATTTATTCCTTTACAGTTGTAAAGACGGTGTTGTGGAAAGTAGGCACTTAATACATGTGACTGGGAAGGACAAAAAGCTTTATATGTGTTTTTTCTAAAATAGCAAACTGAATTCTCCCCAGGGATCTGTGCTGTCCTGCTTACATATGTTGTATACAAGTTGGAAGCTTAAAAGGCTTTTCTGGTGGATTTATGGTGACTCTTAATTTCAATATATACAGTATGTTTGTCAAATTGTAGCCTAAGAACATTTTTCTTTTTGGTCTGTGGGATGATCCCTGTGGTTAGTTTTGAGCAGAACTAGCTGTAACAACAACAGCGAAAAGGATCATGAGCTTTTCACTTTTGGGATACCTGTTATTATTGGAAGCCTGAGAGAGTTTCCACAAACTTAAAAAACATGCAGTGCCTTTTTGCCTCAGCTGCTCTATGAAAGGATGGCCAGTTTTTATTCACACATATGCACAAAGCAGGCTTAAGAAAAGCTGAATGTGGTTTCAGAGAGTTTTCATGCACTGCTAAACTCCCGGATTCAGGAAGGTATCAGGGAAATCACCATTCAGGGAAACTCGCCGTTCAGTGAATCCATCTATATGAGTTAACACTGCTCTAAGTATTTGCTGGGTAAAAGCAAATGATTCAGGATCTCTCGGAAATTTAGTACTTAACTGATTGTGAAGCTTGTTTGCATTGTTCTTATATCACTATTTAAATAAGCATACATTGATCACTCTTTTATTCAAACCTTCTAATTTAACGTCATTTTAAGGTTTTTTTTTTCCCCTTCATTCTACCCATTTAAATCAAATTTGCTCTTGCATGGAGTAGTTTTTGAGGGCTAGAAAGTAAAAGTCAAATGTCGTCATTTTAAAAACTGTTTTTGGAACATGATTCAAAACTATTACTGAGTATTTAGGATTTATTTTAGTGGAAGACTAGAGGGTTCAGCTGGACACACTTCATTTGATATATTCCAGTTTGTCCAAAATAGTATTTAAAAATCCTCTCTAGAATATTATCAAAGCTTTGTTTACAAGTCTGTATCTTCTTATTTTTTTTAAATTGACTTCCTTTCTCAGTGTTGCACACTTGTATTTGGCAGTGCATTGAAACAGAAGATTCTGTACTTCTTGCAAGGATTATTTGGGGATTATGTGCTTCCATATATGTTCGAAAAAGTAAGCTGTTTAAAAATAAATGAAAAAAAACCACAAACACACCCATCTAATACTCTAACCCATGTGTTCTAGACTATGGTTTTTGTGGTTATTATTTCTCTTCTGTTTTTGCTAAACACAGTGTGACAAATACTAAGGATTCATATTTTTACGTAGGTTTGTAGAATCTATCTGTTAGGTATGTAGTTCAATATTTGTTTTTTCACAGAATGAAAATTGGGTTCTGTTTGGAGGTGACTGCATATTCATTAAAAAAATAAATATTTTCTGGTTGCAGCAGAAACAATTGTTAAATGACAAGATTACGTTAAACATTCGCTTTACAATTATATGCTCATCTTCTATATGCTCAAAACTTGTATGCAAAAATAAAATATGAGTAATAAAAATATATAGGTGCACAAAAATAAAAAGTCTTTTTTGAGGACCAAGTAGATTTTAATTTTGTGCGAGATACCATAGAAGATTACCATTTAATGAAGTGTTTTAATAGGGTGAATGAAAATTGGGCTGTGCAGATGATCAAGTGTCTTTCATTACCTGCTTTTTCAGATGCAAGTAATTCTATAGGGTGTTCAAGGCAAGCAGTGACATAGGTCACTGCTGTGTTTGAAAATCACCAAGTGAGAGCCTGGCTGTGGAAGCTGCTTTCGTGCTGCTCGAGTGTGAAGCATCAGCAGAGATGACTCTCTACAAGCCAGCAGCGGTCACTTATTTCCCAGTGAACATTCTAACAGGATAAAAAGACATTGCTATTTTAGTTGTCTGCATTCAAAATATTGATTTTTAAGAATAACTTGAAATTGTCTCTTTTTAAATATTACTTGATTTTTACCTTATACCATTAATTTGCTCTCTTTAAGTTTTCTAATGTGCAAGGACTGCATGTAGACAGCAGCAATATAATTTGTATTATCAAAACAGCAGATAGAGGCATAAAAACAGTATATTTTGATAAGGTGCTCAGCTGTCTTTTGAGCAGTTTTTGGTGAGTGAGCAAAGTGAGCTCTGGAACTGAGACTGTTGGTGTTGGTCCTGCCCTGCAGACCCTTAGGAACTGCCTCCCTGCTCGTGGTTTCTGAGCTCCTGCATTGCAACAGACTCCTTAAATCAGGAGCTGCAGGAGCGTGTTCAGGAATGCGTGTGGATGTGGAACGCTCTCCAGATGGTTGTTAGGAAGGTGGTTTGAAATGAAGCCTGTTAATGTTAGGCATGGCTTAACTTCAACTTTTAAAAAGCTGTTCTTGGTTTTCCCCTAGGTATGTGACTGTATAGTCAATCAACCTATGGAGAAACATTAGCCTGCAGAGATTTGGAAATGGCTTTTCGTGAGGACAGCAAAACAACTATTTTGCAATTCTTCTGGCACACCTTGAGTTTAGGGAGAAGCAACTGCAGTGATAGATCAAAGGAATCGAATTGTTTCGGAAAAAATTCTGAATTCTAGAACAGTGTTTTTATTCTTTTAGTAATCCTGCTGTCCAAGTTGAACTCGGGCAAATATCCCTCATAGAAAAAGAAGAGCTTTAAGAGTTATACTCTGTAATACTTAAAAGAAGCAACCTAATAGAATGGGCTCCACCAACGCTTATTTGCACCTCAAGGGTTGTCATAGACTCCTCTGAATTGCTAGATGGCAGAATTGATGCAGAGAAGTGGGATATAATTCTGGCTTGAGATATTCCAGTGTTTAAGTCAAGAATGATGGAATGATGGAATTATGAGTGGAAATGGCAATTGAGCAAGAATGTGCTCTAATTCTAATCGAGGATCCCTAGCACTTCCTTCCTGTGTGTGTTCACACACCTTTTGGAATGTCTTATGTACCATCCTGACATGTCCCAAACACTGTGTCCCTGCAACTGATGGTGAGTATGACTGGCCAGTAACATCTGTATAGTGTTTTCAAACCAATTACTACTAAATCTTAAAAATGGTTTTAACCTAGCGTGGGTTAAATAGAACATTCTTGTGTTTTAAAGTACGGCACATCAGGGAAATTTAAATGGTAAAGCCCAACAGATCAGCACAAGTAATTGCAGCAGATAACACTGCATCTTCTGAGTACAAGTGTTCTCTTTCTAGGGTTAGGGAACAGTGAATCATTTGCAGAAAGAGGTAGAAATGCACGATTACATGTAAATAGGTGGCAAATTTTCACAGAGCAACATAAATCTGGGTGGAAGTAGACAAAGATGCCTTGATAAAACACTCAGGGGACTCTATCCTGCACTCTGTGCAGCTCTGGCATCTTTCATGAGTCCTGTTATCATAGACAAAACCCAACAATTCTTCAGAACATAACAAAATTAAAGCTGAGAAGCTGGTAAAGTATCAAACGTAGTTCTACTAATAGCCTTTCAGCTCGTGAAAACTTCCCCTGAATGAGGAACCTTTCAACTTGTCTTTGATTATAATGATGAAGTTAATTTCAGAAAGAAAAAGATCAAGTTAATAGCTAACCATATAAAGCTCAAGTAGTTCTAATGATTAAATTGATTTTCTCCTCTGAGAAATTCATTTTATGAAATTAGACATTATTTTCTGCTTACATAATAACTCAATTGGCTGATACATGAGTATTTTCGTCCTAGAATTTTGTTCTGTGTTACAATTCAGGTAAGAATTTCTGATACAAACAGCTGAAGGTTTTTCCTTTTTTTTCCCTTTTCTGTTGGCAGAGAAGCTGCCAGTTTTCAGCTTTTATGGTTGTATAAGTTCTACTAGGAAAAGTTAGCAAGGGTTACTGACATAACATATGTTATATAGTTGCATAATTTCCCAAGTGGACTAAATTTCAGTAACCATTAAGAATAGAGGTGATTTTACTTGATGACTGATAGCTACTTGATTTAATGCAATTCTGGACTTCCTGTCCTAAAATAAGGAATATTTTAGAATAAACCTGGTAATGTTGTATTACCATCCTCATTATTATATTTTCCCGAGACTTTTTGGAATTTAGAAAGCAGATTCCCCATTCCCAAACTCTTAATGATAAAGTGACATTTGTTAATGAGGACCGATGCCAAAATATGAAGTCTTTCCTCTGGAACATTATCACCCATAAATAATTTGATGCTGAAAAATCAATCTCTGCCAACAGCAGAAAATTAGAATCGTGAGGATCCACAATGTGACTGTCTAAAATCCCAGTGTGTCTCTAGCAGGGAACAGAGTATCTAGTAAATCCTTGCTAGGTAGAAGATGCTCAGGTTTAAAAGATAAGTAAATAAATAAATAAAAAGATCAAAAAGAAAAGAAAACCTCATTGAAGATTGTATGGGAAATATATAGGCAGAGTAGAATTGAAGTAACAAAGTTTAAACCAGATTAAAAAGCAGTTATTAAAGAGAAAATTGAAATACTAAGTTAGAAAGCATAAAGGTCATTCAGAAATTTGCACAGGAACAGAAGAACAGCAGGCAGCTCGCTTCTCTCTGAAGAACTTTGCTTTAGGTGATTTGATTCATATCAACTAGACCCAGGCAAGGGAAGAATTCAGTTCTCATCAGAATAAAATACTAAATGTGACTTTAATCACTTAGTATCTGTATTCCAGCTGCCCCAGCAGATGAAGAAAGACGCTTATGGAAAACTGCAGAACATGAAACAGCTGGTTCTTAGTGTAATCCATCCGTGATGCTGAGGAGCAGGAGAAATACTTCCTTTGGAAAAGGCAGTGTGAGGCTGTAGAACTAATGGCTGTACTGCATGTACAGCAGGTCAGGAGCAAGTTCCCCAGAGCACTTACATTTCATGAATTACTAGGCAAATTGTCTCCCACCTTTTTGTTTCTTTCAGCCTGTTTTTGCCCTGCGCTGTATCGTTGTGGGTTTTGGTGTTGTCGTTTTTCCTTCCTTTCTCTAAAAATAAGAAACTCTTTGGCAATGACTCCCCAGTGTTCCCATCCCCTGGAGCTTCGTGGGCGAGGGCTGCTCGGCTGCACCGTGGCTGAAAAGTGTCCATCAGAGCAATGTGGTGTTTGCTTCTTGCGCTCCCTGATCCGGTTTGTACACACAGGTCATCAGCTTAATTAGCTCTCAACCAGAAAAGTGTTAGAAGTGCATACAACGTTAAAAATATTAATTAATAAAGCCCTAAATATAGGACTCTTGCAACAGTTAGATGCCTGGACAACCTTTTAAAATTACCCTTTAGGTAGGAAAATATGTTTATTTTTTTGACAGTATTGGTGCAGCAGTCTTATAAGGAAAATACTTATGTAAACAGCTGTACAAACAGAGTAACCGTGGATTGTTTGTACTGGTTTTGTCATCTCTAATGCATGCAGCTTGTGTTTTAAATATTCCTTAAGCGTTCAACTTTATATAAATAGCAGCTGCTATTTCAAAGCAGCGTTGTCTATGGCAAGTGAGGTTAAACTTGCTGCCTTTGGGGACAGAAATATTCTGCCTTGGTCCTCGGTTTTTGTGGAGGAAGGGACGCTGTAGTTTTGAGAAGAGACTATGGAAAGTAACAGTTTTCCTGTGAGCATTAGAAAGCCTGGATTTGTCGATGATTCTGAATTGTGCAGTGTGGGGCTCTTGGGGTGCTTGTTCAGCAGCATTTCCCTGCACGTTTGGCAAGTTTTTAAAGGCCATGTTTTGTGTAATCTGTGCAGCCCTTGAAAGCTGCGAACTTCTTTGTGTTAAAGGCTGTAGGTGGTAGGGCAGGATTTTCCTGACAGTCTTGTGGTTTTTGTCTTCTACCGAATATAGTATATCTGTAGAATTATTTATTTTTAGTTGTAGCTCTTCAAATGATATTGTAAAGGTTGGGTGTGCCAAATGCTTTGGCGAAGCACTTAATTTCTGTGGCTTTGTAGCAATGAATTGCAGACAAACTGTATCCCCTTAACAAGGGAAATAACTTGGTATCAAATGTTGCATTCACTTGAGTGTGATTCTGTTTATTTTGGGTTTGTTTACGGTGTGAAATGTGTAGTGAGGGGATGCATGGTTTCTGTAGCATTCGGATGATTTGCAAATAAGACTGTGCAAAATGGAGAGTGCTATCAACAGCCATGATCTCTGCTATCATTTTGTCATCTTTGTGCCAGTTGGCTTCTTTTCAGTTAGCATTTCTCTTATTTAACTTGATGGAAAATTTGATCTCTCTGCCACTTGACCTCTTTTTTGGTTAGCATTTCTCTTTTTCAACTTGATGGAAAATTGGAAGAGGCATAGTTAATACCTAAGAGCATCCAAGACCGTGCTACGTAGTGCTTTTGAAGTCTTTAGGAATGTCAGGCTCCTGATTTGGCTAACTATTGCTGATATAGTAAATTACTCAGGTGTCCTTCAGTTGTAGAAATGTGCTCTGTCCTCCTGATTTGCAAAACTCTCTGCAAACTAAACTAAAACCTCTCACCACTCAGTTCATAAGGTGAAGTTTGTATGTAGGTGTGGAATCCAAATGTAAAAACATTTTTCCAAAGGCAAATCAACAAACAGAATCTGGGAGCTTCTTTCCCATGGTTACACTGCATTCGTGAGATAATGGTCAATGAGATTTAAAAGTGTGTTTGCCAGAAGTCTTAATTACTTTGATAGCATCAGTTATGAAGCAAAGTTATATAAAATGATTAATGCCTTTATTTGTCTTTTTGTCTATTCTAGATTTAAAAGAAGCAGACTGTATTATTGGACTATAACTTCGATGTTTTGGAGTACAAGGGATGCTTAAACAATTTGAAGATATTGGAGCATGGCCACTCCTTAAAATGCTAAAGTTAAAGGAAATTCCTGGTCATCAAATCCTCCTGAATATCTGAATTTTCTTGATATTTACATTTAACTATCCTTAAATGTCCACGATTAAGATCTCATGCAACCATTGCATATTTTGGAGACCCTTCTCCAAAAGAGAACTGTCTATTTAAAAAGCAGAAATGACTGTATTTTCTTTTGGAACTTACTAAGGCCCAACACACCGAAAGATCATGACCAGCTTGAAGCGGTCCCAGACTGAAAGGGCTGTTGCCACTGGGGTAGCAGTTGGAACAGATGGCACCTCGAAAGTCCACTCGGATGACTTCTATATGAGACGCTTTAGGTCACAGAATGGTAGCTTAGGCTCTGCAGTCATGGCTCCGGTTGGACCTCCTCGCAATGAAAGTTCCCATCACGTTACCTCGACTCCCGGAGTCCCTAAAATGGGGGTCAGGGCAAGGATTGCTGACTGGCCCCCGAGGAAGGACAACATCAAGGACACAAGTAGGTCTAGTCAAGATATTGATGCAACGAGTTGCCTTGACAGCATGTCTTCTAAAAGCAGCCCTGGGAGCCAGGGAAGCTCTGTGAACCTGAATGCTAGTGATTCCGTCATGCTAAAGAGCATCCAGAACACGCTCAAAAGCAAGACCAGACAATCCGAGAACCTCGATTCCAGGTTTCTTACACCTGATGGCTACCCCAATTCTCCTAGGAAAGCTCTTCGCAGAATAAGGCAGCGCAGTAACAGTGACATTACCATAAGTGAGCTTGATGTGGACAGTTTCGATGAATGTATCTCACCTACCTTTAAATCTGGCCCATCCCTGCACAGGGAATATGGCAGCACCTCTTCAATAGATAAGCAGGGAACTTCAGGGGAGAGTTTTTTTGACCTACTGAAGGGCTATAAAGATGAAAAATCTGATCAGAGAAGCCCAGCCACGACTAAGCTCAGCGAACTCCTGATTGCCAGTGGAAGCAAGGGTTCGGGGTTCTCTCTGGATGTGATAGACGGGCCTATTACGCAAAGGGAGAACCTGAGACTCTTCAAGGAAAGGGAGAAGCCACTTAAGAGACGCTCAAAATCCGAGACGGGAGATTCGTCCATTTTTCGTAAGCTGCGCAACGCCAAAGGCGAAGGGGAGCTCGGGAAGTCTTCGGATCTTGAAGATAACAGGTCCGAAGATAGTGTCAAGCCTTGGACTTGCCCCAAGTGCTTTGCCCACTATGATGTGCAGAGCATATTGTTTGATTTGAACGAAGCCGCGATCAACAGGCATAATGTTATTAAAAGAAGGAACACGACGACAGGGGCATCTGCTGCTGCTGTAGCATCGCTTGTGTCTGGACCCTTGTCCCATTCTGCAAGTTTCAATTCTCCAATGGGCAGCACCGAAGATCTGAATTCCAAAGGAAGCCTCAATATGGACCAGGGGGATGATAAAAGCAATGAACTTGTGATGAGTTGCCCTTATTTTCGTAACGAGATTGGTGGGGAAGGGGAGAGGAAGATCAGCCTTTCCAAATCTAATTCAGGTTCCTTCAGTGGATGTGAAAGTGCCTCGTTTGAGTCCACCCTGAGTTCTCATTGCACAAACGCTGGAGTAGCAGTTCTAGAAGTTCCCAAGGAGAATCTGATCTTACATCTAGACAGAGTGAAGCGATACATTGTTGAACATGTAGACCTTGGTGCATATTATTATCGCAAATTCTTCTACCAGAAGGGTAAGTAGATCTGTTTCTCCCCATTCTACCGATCCTTTTCTGACAAAATTATAAACTTAGTTGACATGTAATGGTAATATTTGTGTATATTATATGTTTCTTACCATCAGTACTTGACCACCTTATTTTGCCCATTTGCTCCTTGAACCAGTGCACGCTGTGCTTAGTAGAACTGGTCACTGTCTTAAGGAGGAAAAAAATTATTGTGGTATCGTTATACAATGAATGGTTAGCAACAACTATAAAATATATTTGTCTTGAAATGCAATTTTGGCATCCACTTTGGGGAAAGAGGGGGGTTTTTGACGTTTGAAAGTTTTGCAGGTTTGTTTTGTTTGTTAAGCATTAAAATATGACTCTTTTTTGCTCTACATAAAGAGCTGAGTCACTAAGGATTTAGTGGAAAAGTGCAGCTTGGAAACTTAGATGTCATTTGCAATATTCTTCAAAAATTTTAAGCTATTAAAAGCAAATGAACCCTTGTATATTTTTAACATGAAGACTTTCTTCCTGACTTTTATTGCAGCCATCATCTGAGGAAAAAAAAATCTAATTTGTCAGATCTAGACAGAGCTGTGGGTTACAGCTTAGACCCTCATCTCCTGCTTTTCCCTTACAGTGTGTGACCTTGAAGCAGGTCTCTCTCCTCTTCCTACAGCATCCCTTGGTTGAGAGGTTCTTGTTACTTTCCCATTATCTTCTGTTTTGTGATAGTTTAGGACCGGGAGGTAGCCTGTGCTTTTGAATTCCCCCCACGATAATTGCTTAGAGAAGAGCCTGGGGAAACAAAAATGAATTCTTTTGCACGGCATAAGGTGAGTTCTGTTTGGAGGAGAGAGCCTGAGACCTCCAGCTCTGGCTGCAATTACCTTCCAATATCTCTCGCTTTGGAAGGATATGATTCCTTATTGCTCTCCTGAGTTGTGCAATCAGTAACTAAAGGGTCCGTTTCTTTCTACAGCTGACTTGATTTAACAGCATTTCTACAGCAAAAATGGGAAGACCTATTCCTCCTTTCCTTGTACCAATTCTGTTGTTTTCTGGTCACATGGCAGGCTGATTCAGTTTGCTAACCAAGCAGAAATCTTGTCATCACAATTCATTTCATTATTTTTATATTGCTTGTATGTTTTTCTTAAATTTCAGTGAGTCAAAGCAGCTTCCCTTGCAATCAGGGAAGTGCCAAAATCTAGTGGCAGGTGAGCAATGAAGGCACCCAGTGGAACCAGAAAGAGGTGCGAGTGGGATTTTAGTCCCTAGGCAGCAGCAATTTTCTGTCTTTGATTTAGCTAACCGTTAGGATGAATTAGATAAGATCTGTGTGATCTAGTCCTAAGGCTGTTGGTGATGCGTAACCAAATATAGAGGTGTCAGTATGTGGATGGAATGGGATTGGAGATAAGGAGCAATGATTTTCTTGTGCACTGAGACCCATTTTAGATTTCACTGTACTCATATTCAAACTACTTGATATTTATTGGAGACCAATTCTTTATTGGAGAAGTTGGCTGTATTTACAGAGTGTCATATTGGTGTGAGAAGAGTAAGGTTAGCTTTGGTGCCGTGTCAGCATGATTGCTCCTTTGCACCCCTATGAATGTGCTCTTTCAGCTCCTGCTGCTTGGTGTATGGCCAAGCACATGTTTCTGGGCACTCTGGAATGAAGTTGGAATACTTGCCAAAATAGATGAATATAAGACAATTAGTAATTAAAAATGTTTAGAAGTGAGTTGAAAAGTAAAGAGGAAAAAAAAAGACAATTACTGAAATAAAAGATTTATTCCCTAAATATGATATTCCTAGAATTAATCAGAATGACAGCAGGTTGGAAGTTCTTGCATCTCTTCTGTACGATGGCCCTGAGCGTAAGTAGTCGTGTTGCAAGCGGGGGAGGCATCACCAAGCCAGCCCTTCAGTGCCTGGACCGAGGCTTTGTTTCTGGCCTGCGTGCTGCCTTCCTTGTTGAGCTCCATGACCTTCTGATTTGTCTCATGGTTGTGATGGGAATAAGCTTTTGTAATTAACCTCCCTGAGAAAATGCACATTAAGGCAGCCGATTGCCTTCAGTTATGGGAAGCATTTCATGGCACGAAGGGGGAACATCAGCTTGTTCAGCCCTTTTTACTGAAGTGTTGAAAAGAGAGGTCTTAGCATGTGGGCATGCGAGACTCTCGCACGAGCACAGAGCTTTGCAGCCTCTCCCCACCCCTCCAATTAATTCCTTCCTATTAGCTGCAACACTCAGATACAAAAGAAAAAAAAAAAAAAAAAAAAAAAAGTGACTGCTTCTGGGCATAAAACCACACCCGTGGTCTCCAAAGACCAGAACAGTCTTTAAGTCATTTTGGAGCTTCCTCTAGCCCTGTTTTCTGACAGCGGGTCTGCAACGGATGCTCGAGGAAGGGTGAGAATAGGACAAGCATGAGATCCCACCTCCCAGGTATTCTGTCCCAGGTGAGGGGGGATCTGGGCAGTGTGTATAAATACCTCAAGGGAGGGTTTGAGGAGGAGGGCCTCTTCTCAGTGGTGACCACTGATAGGACTAGAGGAAAAGGCCACAAACTGAAGCACCAAAAGTTCCCTAGGAACATAAGGAAAGATTTCTTGACACTGAGGGTGACAGAGCCCTGGAACAGGCTGCCTGGAGAGGTTGTGGAGTCTCCTTCTCTGTAGATCTTCAAACGCAGCCCCATGCCATGTGTTCCAGGTGACCCTGCATGTACAAGGGAGCTGGGCTAGATGATCTCCAGAGGTCCCTTCCAACCTTAAGGATTCTATGATTCTGTGATTCTCTTGGACTTCCTAGCCTAGGGATAGTATCATTTATATTTAGTAGTCTTTGGACTTGCTGTTACCCATGTAAACTGTTAGTGCTCAGGATACTATGGCAGCCAGGAGTTCAGATGTGCACTAGCTGTGAAGAGCAACCTCCTGTGATCACTGTCTTCCAGTGTGACCGGGAGGGTCCTCACAGGAAATAGTAGCACTGCTGGTTTAAAAATGCTCCTTTTCCTCCTTTTTGCCCTTCCTTGCTGTTTGTTTTTGTAAGCCTCAAGCACGTTATCTTCTACAATCGTGTTTTGCTAGTCCTCTGAACCTTTTGCAGGTTGAGAGTGGAGAACTGTGCATAGTATTAAAGATACAGGCACGCCACCAGCACAGGTTTGCACAGTGGCATAACAGTGTCCTGAGGTTTTCTCTTAGTAATTCCTGATTTTTGACCATCCTTTATCAGTGACACACTGTTTTTGTTTCATCCTCAGCGCCTGACCTAGTTGCTCCCTCACTTACAAGGAATGCAAAGAAAAGAGGCGTGTGAAGAGAGGAGAATATCAGCACTGATGTATAGCTTAAAAATGTTTTGGAAAAGAATAGGAATGAGTATTTCCAGAGCATGTGGATTTTAAAAAATTAGTTTTAATTTTTTCTTGGCTGACCCCTTGAGTTGAAAATTTATACCTGGTACATTTTTATAATGCAGCTTTTGACAGAATCTTGACAGTGCATCACAATAAAGATAATTTTTGTTTTAGGCTAAAGGTTCTACAGAAACTTAAAAATTGATCCCATTTCCTCAGGTTGTTACTCCCGAGATGAAGAAAAGCCCCAAAGAAGGGACTCAGTTTCCAAACAATTTTTTTTTTTTTGATATTTATTTTTCATTATTATTTTCTGCAACAGTTCTGGTGTCAGAAATACCTGATATTGATTCAGGGCTGGATTATTCTATAACTGGCAAGATCTTTTATTAAAACATGAGAAGTTTTTTCTCTAAGATTTTTTGCTGTAGGAAAGACCTATCAGTGCATGCTTACCAACACAAGAACATTATCTTCAATGTGTAAAAAGCCCTTTTAGAAATTATTTAATTTTTATGCGTGATTTTTATTTATATAGAGAATATATCCATTTAAGATAATAGCTTTGCAGGTTAGATGTAGCCACCATTAGGAAGCATATACAAATTATGCCTTTATTTAAAAATCTTCCCATCTTGTTCATCCATTGAGCTCTGTGCCACTAATGCTTTGGAAATTGGGCAGCTTTTTCCATTACATAATATAATGGAATTATTTTTCCTCTACGGTAGCTATTTACTGTCTCTGGAAAGCGTTCAAGTCCCAATACCTGTGGTGATTATTTGACTTCCAGGTTGTTGCATTGGTACGTGACCAGCAGCTGCCCTGTGAATAATTTTTAACCTAATCATCCAAATGGCACATCAGGTGTAAAAGAAAAATATGTGCAGCTAACCACACTGAAAATAGCTTGCTTGAGCACGTTGGTTTGCCTGAGTGTATGCAGATATGCACACAAGAAAAGCTGTGCATTTGCCTGTAACTGGTTCTCACTTTATGGTAGGAAACAGATGTATGGTTACTGTCCGCTTCCGAGGAAAAGTGCCAAGTAAGGCTAAAGTGTAGTTTATGGATAGTAGAAATGGGACCTCACAGAGGTGTTTGAGAGAATATAGATGCTAATAATTGACATTCAAAATGGCATCTGTATATTTTGAAGTGACTTTATATTTCCCAGAATGTTTTTGCAAAGTCTTGACCGCTTGGAGTTTGATTCATTGATCTCATCAAGCTATGGAGAGGTGCAGAGGATGGAGAGGACACAGTGTCCAAGTGTCCGTCCCAGCCTGTGTTGCCACAGGAAGCTTCATCACAGAATTCATCCATAAATGGATCAGAGTGTGTTTTTAAAAGCACTTAGGTCACTTCTCTGTACCACTACTGCAAAACCATTTCAAAGCTTAATTTTCTTTGATAATTAGGTACTGTCTTGTTTCCAGCCTAGATGTATTTATGACCGATTTATCTGTTTGTTCTTTGAGAATGCTCCTCTTAAATCTGAACACATTTCTCTCTGCTTTACCCACCTGTCCCCAGAGCAGTCGTATTTCTTGAACGCTTCGTTTTGCTTGGCAGGGCTGGCTCCCTCGGGTCTCTTCTGCTGTTAGGGTCTTTTCATTTCGTATGTGATGGTTGCAGGCTTTCCCTGCGGCAGCCTCTGGGCTGAATTTCTCTTCTCACCGTGGGCACCAGGTTGTAAATGTGTTGTGGATGAAGTCTGGTAATGTTTGTGCAGTTGCAGTAGAACCACCCGCTCAGAATCGTCAGCTGGTTGATCAGAAAATTGTGAAAATGTCTTTCTGGTTTTGATGTCTGCAATACTTTATTTTCTCACAGTCATCCTATGACTAACTTGTATATCCATATGCCATCTGTCTGTTGGAGAATTTCTTTATATTGGCCTGTAAGTGCATGAAGTGATTTGTGCTGCCTTTACTCTCCTTGTCTTTGGCCATCCAGTTGTTCTTGGCTGATGTGCCAATCTTTAGCATGAGCACATTCTTCCTTCTCATGCTCACCTTATCATAAAAGGTATTGAGCAAGATCAGTTCCAAGGCCAGGCCCTGATCTCATCAACACTTTTTTTTCCTGCACCTAAACCTTTTTGTGTTTTAGCCAGTTTCTTAATTTCCTTTGTAGTAGTACTCATTTTTGACATCATCTCCACTTTAAATGTAGGTTGCATAAAACATTCTGGTTTTTGGTAGTCAGGACCAATACCATAATTGATGGACTTTTAAATCAAGAGATAGGCTTAATCTAAAACTGGTGCAGGGTAATCTAGCTTGAAACTCCATATTTTATTTTAATGTTTCCTACAGGAAACAAAGTTGGAGAAGTTAAGGCCATCTAAAATACAGTGGAGATATATTTAACTTCTCCAACTTTGTTTCCTTTGCAGTCATTTCTCTGTCCACCTTCCATTTCAGGCATTTCAGTTCAAAAACATTCTTAGTGAATAATGAATTAATTACCAGTGATATATCAAGCCTTTTTTCAAGGAGAACCATTTATTTGCCTACTTATAAATTCAAATGAAAGACAATTCATCAATAAAACAACCATATGGATGGAAACACTCATTTTTATCACCTTGTCTAAACATCGCTTAGAAAAGGCTGCCTGTACATCCAGAAGAACAGGCTGTTCTCTTTGCCCATCGAGTTCCTTAAGGATTTTGGAATGACAGTTTCCACGGGCTGAACCAAGAGCATCAGTTTAGTTTAGCTCAGCATCAAGCAGCAGCCACCAGTCTTGCTGCCCCTGTGGGCAGTTTGGAGTTGGTGGTCTGGAAGGATTGACTTCTCTGAGAAGTTACTGCTTTCCTGAGCTGCTTTTAGAATGAGAATGGGTTTTATGTTAGCTTTGCTTAAACTGTTGGCAGATAATGCAAAAAACTTTGCTTTAGTCCTTTATATAACTGCATTTTCTTTCCCCGGATCAGTACAATTTAAGTATCTGCCGAATATAAAATTCCCTCAGCAAGCTTTAGTGCTTTGCTTGTTCAGGATTAGACTGTAAAAGACATTATAGCACTGAGCTGTCCTTTTTGTTTCAGGAGGACTGCTTCCCTTTCCCGTATTGTGCTTATAAATTCAATATCCAGGAAAAGATCTTCTAATTTGTGTACCTATGTTTATGCAGCAGACTTTATTTTAGGTACAAATTTTTTTAAAAAAATGTGTTGTTTTTTAATGGTAGTTTATATGAAATAATCACAAGCTTTGGAAGTATTACCTCCAATGAGTTTTTGTGTGATTAAAAAAAAAAAAAAAGCTTTCTTTATTTTTGGAATAAAATTATTGAATCCAGTTGTAAAACAGCCCTTCTTTTAATTCATAAAACACTTAATATCCATTCTAAGGTTAATAAATTAAGTTTTGTTTACCTTAATTTCTAGCTTCCACTGCTACCTGAGCCAAGATGCATTAATCATAACCCGCATGTATATTCTTTGCAAATATGGATAAATTGCTTTGTTTCATTACTTACAGTATTTTCATTACTTAAATTTTCATAGATATTTTTAGCAATATTTTTTAAAGAATTGCTGTATTTTTTCACAGTCTGCATTTAACTCATGAATTATGAGGTTCCTCTTCCCTCCCTTGACGTGTCTGTTTTATTGCTGGGAGATAGAGCGCAGGGATGGTGAACTGAGAATTCGCTTAGACAATAAGGACAAACCTTATCAGAAGTGCTGTTAAATGGCTTCAGAATTCATTATCAACAGCTGGTAAAGATGCAAGTAGCAGGACAAAGTTCAAACTGAGAACAAAACCCCCAAGCAAAGCAGGATCCAGTGGTGTTCCCCAGCAGTAGTGGTTCCCATGCAGTCTGCATCAGAGAGGTGAATTCTCACGTAGGACAAATGAGTTTCTCATTTGGAAGCAGCTGCTGGTGGCTTCTCAGAAGCTCTTTCAGCAGGATTCATCTTTAGAGGTTTGCACTGTGTCCTTTACCTCATTACTCATCACCTAGGGCTGCCTTTATGCTCTGTGGGCAGCACCGTGTGCTTCTAGGGTTCATCATCTCTGCCCACGGGCTGGTGGCTCTTACTTCAGGGCACAGTTCATCTCATCCTAGAGTTCAGTGACTACTGAGTTGATCTCTGTGGACTGTAAAGGAAGCTAATTGGGAATAGCTCAGAGGTGATTTTTTTTTTTTAAGAGTATATAGGTCAAAAAAATCTAATCTTTCCTATCTGGAAGCAGTCCTTTGGATTGTGCTTATTCACAGGGGCCACCTCCTTTCATAGCTCTCAGTCGAGCTGAAGCTCCCAGGTGACCTCCTGTTCATAGTGAGCAGTTTTTCCAGCCCTCGCTCCCTCTCTGCCACCTCGACAACTTTCCTTATTTTAAACTCAACTCTTAGCATTTTAAATTTAGTTTTAGCATTATTGTTCAGTACTTCCCTTCTAAATAATTTAGCAAACTGGTCTGTTTCTTGCTTTTTTTTTTTAACCTTATTGTAGTTATAATTTTAGATTTGCTATAACCAAGTTTTCATGCCCCTTTTCAGCTTCCTCATTTTTTTCTACCTTTTGGAATTGAGTGACAAACATGTGACTTGTATGTTCTTTGCTTTTTCCATAACAAAATTGATTTTCGGCCTTTGTTTAGTACAGTTGTCTGTTGTTCACATTTTAATATCCTGACTGCTGAATTTCTCAGGGGTATTTTGGCTTTCTCTTTTTTTTTTTTTTTATTTTTAACGAGGGGAAATGGGCTGTATTTAGCTTAGGTGAAATTGATTTTGTTGCAAGAGGCAGTGTATCCTATTTTTGTCCTTTAAAAGAAGAACCAATGTTGAATTTCAGTCAACCTGTGTAAATGATGCTCCTTGAGAAAATTGAAGAACAAGAACAAAATTCTGGTACCACTGAAGGCATGTTTCTATTATCGCTAGTGGAGTCAGAAATTAATTTCTAGTATAGCAATTAAGCATGACAATACAGTTGCTATGCAAAGAGTAAGATGGACTGTTTTGTTCTTGTTTTAAACCCCAGAACACTGGAACTATTTTGGGGCAGATGAGAACCTGGGTCCAGTAGCAGTGAGCATAAGAAGAGAAAAACCAGAAGAAATCAAAGAAAATGGACCTCAGTACAACTACCGGATCATATTCCGAACCAGCGAGGTAAGTGATATAGGGAAGTAATAAAGAAGCTACCAGTGAGCAGAGAAAATCCAATGCTGTGTGTGGAGTTGGTGGGTTTTCATTGTCAACAGATTTCCATCTGGACTTTATAAATACTATCCAGCAATCTCCTGATCAAAAATGCAATATATTTACAGCAAATCAGAGTAGACAAGGATATCAATGAACTATTCCATAACAACACAGAAGGAAAGTGTGTGTGTGTGAGAGGGGGAATAGTTTAGGTTAAACTTTGAAAAATTTACTGGAGCTTTATTAAATGTAAGCAAGCAAAAGAGGGGAGAATTACTTCACCCAGTGTCATGTATGGCAGTGGGTAGATGGGAGGGAAGAACTTTGGAGTCCTGCACTGGAAATCAACAGGAGAATGGCAGAAATCAGGGCTTCTAGAGACAGACATTTATGGTTACCTCCAAGCGGAAGAGGTATGAGAAATTGCAAGTGGAACCTTTTCACTCAGCTTGAATTTTGCTGTTTTTTCCCTTCAGTTCCTACATTTACTAGTGGGATCTTGTGTCTCTTTATTTTTATTTCTTTAAGTGAAATAAAATGGAGGCATATGTTCTACCTTTGAGCTGAAAAAATTCATACCCACTTTTTTCTCATTCTATTCAAGACAATATGCCAAATATCAGTGCAGCTTTTAGCAAAATTCCTCTATAAATTTCCGCCTATTTACATTTCTACCTAGAATAGCAGCCACTATAGTGAAAATGTCCAGACTCTTATAAAGTTAATAGACTGCTAGTCTACAAAACTGAGCATCAGAAAGTAGGGATATTTAGCAGCTGTTAAGAGTATTGTGCTTGTGCTCACATGGCTGCTGCTGCTGCTGTCTTCTCCCTCTTTGTAAACTTCTCTTGCTGGTGAAAGTCTTGAGAAGCAAAGATGCAACCTGAAACAAGTGACTGCCTTCACTTACGTCAGTGAAGTGGTACCGGTCTCCTCTATAAATACTTCTTTTTCAAATAAATGATTCTTCGAAGAGTCTCATCAGTTACAGAGGGTGATACTCTTAAAGGGCTTTTTTCTATCCCTGCAGATACAGTTCAAACTGTTTCTGATTGAGATTTAGGCATCATGTAGTAACTACTATTTGCTAGGTGAGTGCTGCTCTGTCTCTGCCAAGAGCAAAGTGATTAAAACATATTTTTCCTGCTTTTTTTTCCAGCAGCTTCTTGCTTAGTTGGCATTTTTGCACACAGTTTGAAAAGCCATTGAAACTTTCACATAATTTTTTGAGTTAAGCGCATTTGAGGGAATAACTGTGCTCTGCTTAAATAAAAAGTCTGCTAAACAAACAACTGAAATGAGGTTAGCAGACTACCCTGAGCTTTACTGAAAAGTAGGCACTTTTTATGTCTAAGAGAGTAGAAGTCTACTTCGAAGTTGTGTTTCTTTGTTATTAATTCTAGCATGACTGTTTTTTTATTGTGAGCAAAAATCTCTTGTCTCTATTTAGTTTTGATCACTAGCAAAGAATAACTGATTGGGGGAAAATGTCTTTTGCTTTTTTTTGTGCTTATGTCCCTTGCATGGACTGAGGGGAGGAAGAAAAAAAACAAAAAAAATGGACTGAGGCGTTTCTGAATGTTATTGCTAATTTAAATCTGTCTGGTTAGTATTGCAGAAGCTGTTCTGTTACATCCTATATGCAGAATGGCTTTTTTTGGCTACTGTCTAGTTTTTAGCAAAGAATGTCTAAATCACCAAATAAAATTCAAAAGAGGAGGCAGAATAAATTCTTCCCCTTTTCCTCATTGTGTTATGTCTAGGCTAGAGCTGAATTATGTTAGCTATGACATGTGAAAAGTTCTGAATTACAGCCCCTTTCTATGAATAGATACAACGTTTAGTCTGAATTGCAGTAAGGCTAACACGTTCTTTTGTCACATTTTTGCTCAGATTCGATTAAAAATAAAATCCAAGATTTTAGCAATTCTTAAGAGGACATTTCTGGAAGTATGTGCTGTTTATACCTAGAAGTGAAGCACTTCATTTGTGTTACTTATCTACCTTAGAGGGAATCTTTTTTGTTTTGTCTTTCTTGAAGGAAAATAGTGTAGGAGTTGACAAAAACTTTGAAGTGTAAAAATGTTTATTTGTTGCTATTGTTTTTCCATGCTGTTTGATGGAAACAGCTCTACCAGGTGTTTTTTATTCAGTTTTTCTTGCTTCATTAAAACCTGAATTGAGTTACTTTTGTAAGAATATTTATTAGCCAATGTATAGATTCAAAGTACTCATTTGAGGTTTGAGTAAATTGAGGAATACAGTAATTTGTTTCTTGTTCTATTTACTGTTTGTCGTTAGCTGTTAGCTAAAATTACTTAAGGAGAAAGGACTGAATACTGCTATTGTGGAGTTGGTAAATATATTCCCTATTGGTCGTCTTTCCTTCTTTTTCTTTTTCACTTTTTTTCTTCCTTTGTGCATAGTGATACTGACACTGAAGAAGTTGAACATACCTGATAATCATTTATTGCATGATTTATGTAATAAGTGTGACTGCTGCCATATGTTAAAGATGCCTGCCCATATGCAGTGACACACAGTGCCATAGCCAAGGAACAGCAGTTTCTAAAAAGCTGCTTAAGGTGATTTTACGGTGCAGCCTGGCTGCTCCAGCAAGGTCAGCTCCAGCAGGTTGCCTAGGACAATGTCCACGTTTGAGTATCTCCAAGGATGGAGGCTCTACACCCTCTCTGAGCAACCTGCTGCTCCACTGTTGAGCCAGCCTCACAGTAAGGAAGTATTTCCTGATGTTCAGGTGGAATTTCCTGGTTTGCAGCTAGTGTCTGTTGCTTGCTGTCCTGTCTTTGGGGACCACTGTGAGGAGTTTGCCTCTGCTTTACATCCTCCCATCAGATATTTATCAATATCGATAAGGTCCCCTGAGTCCTCTCTTCTTTCTCTGTGGATATGCCTATATATAAAGTATTTTTGTTCCTTCAGCTTATGACGCTACGAGGCTCTGTGCTGGAAGATGCTATCCCTTCAACTGCCAAGCATTGCACAGCCAGAGGACTTCCCCTGAAAGAAGTGCTGGAGTATGTGGTTCCTGAGCTGAACATCCACTGCCTCAGACTGGCCTTCAACACTCCTAAAGTTACAGAGCAGCTAATGAAGTTGGATGAACAAGGGGTAAGTGCAAAGTCGTAGAATAAAACAAATGTTGTTCTCTTTCGTTCCGAGTAATTCTGTGATTTTTGTTTGCTTTATAGTTGTTACTGAGCATACTGAGCATTTTCACCAAAGCCTAAAATCCTAATGCTTAAACGTCATTGCTATCAATACAAATTTGGGGTTTTTTGTACCACAGGTATCAAACTTAATTGCACTGAGTTTCAGTTCTTTTATCTGGTCATTCTCTGTTATAGGTTCATTTAACTTCTCTCATAAATTCTCCTCTATAGCTCTCACAGCCTAGTGATGCCAGCAAATTTAGTCACCTCTCTATTCCTTGCATTTATCAGCTTGTTAAATTCTGCTTTAAATACTGAATGTCAGTGCTCACTCTACTCATGGTTTTATTCACTTGTTTTCTGTCATTTAGACAGTTATTTTTCAACATGAGAGATGTTGTGTTTCCATGGCCATATATTTAGGATTTTTTTGACTATTTAAAGAAGTATTTTGTTAAATGTCTTTTGGAAACAGTGTGTTTAGTAGTTCCATCTTCCATAGATGTTTATCAGTTTTTTAGAAAACACTGATCAATAAAACAATCAACAAAGACATAGGATGGGTGAAGGGAGATGTGTTACCTTACAGCCTGCTGAGAGAGAGAAGAGATTTTTAGACCTTTGTGTGCTTCAGTACAACTGTTTTTTTCATGTGATCACCTTAGAAACTGGAGACCTGAATGCTGTTCTACTTAAATGTCTACTTAAATGATGACAATGATGTTTGAAAATGGATTTCCTATTTATGGTCTGTTACCTGAGTCTAAATGTAACCTGCCCTTCAGCCAGAAGGAAACTTCTGTTAGACTCTGTAACTGATGGATAAGTCATGGTATCAGTTACAATCTCTGTCTTGATAGTGAAGAAAATGTACTTTAATTCAGCATGGCTCCATAAATGAGCGTTCAGATTCATAGGACAGTGCATTCCCAATATGCCCATCAACAGCTTGGAGTAAGAGTAGTGTTGCTTGCAAAAGATTAATGGGTCAAAAAATCTGGCAGAAAATTATATTAAAATAATTTCAGTGAAGTTATTTCAATTACCTGTGTTAGCATAATTTTCATGGAACTTTATAATGTCTGAAAAAATATCACATTATTTTTTTCTCTGAAATTATTCTAATGTCATATTCTATATTTCATTAATGCTCCAGTAAGTGGCATTGTACGTTTTCTCATTATTACTTGTGCCATACTTCTGAAAATCCTAAAGGGCAATGAAGAGTTAAAATGTATTTTCTACATCAAAGTATTTTTCTGTTTTGTGGTAATGAAACAATTTGACACTTTAAACAGAAAAAGATAAGCACACTCTGTACTAATTAGAAGCTGCCTCCTTTATCAGTTCCAAGTTACCACAAAAATTTGGCTAACAGCTGCTCCTCTAATTAGGTGTACAGACTGTTTATCACTTTTTCCTTTCGAGTGGCACACCGTTTCATTACAGCAGAACAGGTGCTTGTTTGATATAGCAAATAGGATGTTTTGTAAATTAAAGGTTTTATGAATATACAGTGACCTTAACCTGGCTTCTGTCTGGTGCACACTGTTATATTTCACCCCATAACACCTTCATTGAGCCAAATACACACGCTTTAATAAAGCTTAATTTCCAGGAAGGCACCAGTTTCAACTAAGGTAGACTGTCATTTTATTACCCATTGAGTGAGATTTTGAAGCAATTGATTATTTTCATGCTCTACAAAGTTATTCTCACTTCAGTATGTCTGGCTATTTCTTCCAGACTTCTTCTATTCTCTTTCTCTGCTATATTTGTAGATTCCTTTCATGAGGCTTATTTCCGGTGAAGGTTTTTGTACGCTGTAAATAAATCATCTGTCCATCTTGTTTCTGATAAACTAAACAGATTGCACTTTTCACATCTCCCGCTACAGCATATTTTCTCTGAATTTTGTGTCATTTTTATGGCTGATCCTTATCTATTCCAGCTTTTTAATATCTGCAGAATGCAGACATCTGAACTGCGTATGATATTCCGATATCCGCAGTGCAGAAGGAGGTGACATCTTTAGTCATCGTTGCCAATATCTGCTCGTCTGGCCCACGTGGCTTGTACCTAGCTGTACTTCCCATTAGCTTGATTAAAATTCCTTCATATGGATGTGGAAGGTGCAATCCAGCCTTCTGGGAAGCCTTGCGAGCTTTGTAGTTAAGTACTGCCTACTAGTCTGTCTTGAATGCAGAGTTCATTGCTAACTTATTTGAGGTTTATTTCCACACATGCTTTTAAAATTTAATTATCGTAGACCAATTACTGGTTTATCCCAGTAAAAGTTTATCTTTATGGTGATTCCTCATTCACAGAAATACTGTGAAATGTCAGCCAACTTTTAATATCGCTCTATAAGGTAAAATTGCTGAGTAGTTAAGTCCAAGATAAGCTTTGGATGGTCTTTCACCAAGTGCTGGGCACATATTTGAAGTGCACTTCTCCCACATCTATAATTAGGTAAAGACTTTTCTTTTTTCACTAAAATGAGAGTACTTTGGTGAGAGTTTAACCTCAGCATATTTCAACCTTCAACCCCTTCTTTCTCTCTTCCATCAAATTATACTCTTTTAAGGACCTTAGATTTAGCAGAAGGAAGTAAATCGCAACTATGTGCCCTTGAATCCGCTTTAATTCCGCAAGTTTAGCAAAAATAAGAGCATAAGTAGAAGACATTTCATTGCACAGTCTTTGCTAGTTTCTCAGGCTGACGTTTTCAAAGGTACAAGTACAGTCAGAGGGTTGCTTATGAAAGATGAATTTCCATTACTGCCTATATCATGGAAAAAAATTTCCTTCACCTGTTTTAATTTAAAAAAAAATTACTAGGAGAGAAAGCTGAAACTATCAGGACTTTTTGAATAGCACAGTATAAATATTAATTTTAGCTTATTATACGTCTAAATTTAACTACTTCTGCCTATATCATCCCAGCAGATGCTAAAACTTTTTGAATAATATGTATATGTGTGTTCTATTGCCCTTTTAAGACCAGTCACAATGTGCTTGGATGACTTCCTTTCAGTACCCTTGCAAATATCTGTTCCTACATAACTAGTCTTTCAATCTCATGAAAATTTTGATAGACTTTTTCATTATTATCCACTGACAAAATGGCATTTACTTAAAATGGAGCCTATACAAAAATTCTGTGGAGTAGGAGAGATTGCAATAAGTAACCTTGCAAAAAGCGTGCGTTCTTTTCCTAGGTGAGTTACCTACACAAACCCCAAGACTCCTTTGTACCCTACCAGTTTCTGCTTGTGAAACTGTTTTTGGAAACAGCAGTAAATGGCTGTTGGGTGCTGCTGTTCCTGCCTTCTGTGTCTTCCTTTTCCGTAGTGTGGCATAAAGTGTGCAAAAGGGTGCAGCCCCTTTTGCCGGGGAGTCGATTTGCCATCTGTGGAAACAGTTTGTTTTGAAGAATCACAGTTGAGGTCAGGTAAAACAGGCATTTTGTTTTTGTTTTTCACTTCTGCTTTACTAGGAACCTAAAAGTATAAATCAAATTAAAGCAAAAACAGAAGTAAAACTCAGAGGTATATTTGAATTTCTGTGTCAATAAATACAGTCTTTAAAACTGTTGCTTTTGTTTGTTTGTTTATGCTGCTGTATTTTTTAAGCCAGAAAGACCAGCTGAATGCCATTGATTCCTTCAGTGTTGCTAATGGATGATGGCATTATTAGTAGGTGGTTAACTTCTGTCTTCTTTGGAAAATGATATTGTTAATTTTGTGAATAATTACAGAAATGAGTGAATGTTGTGCCCTGTCGTTCTGTGTGGAGGGTTTAGCATGGTATAGTAACCATGGTACCCGCTGAAGAGGGAGAGTCAAGTTCCTGAATTTTCTCAGCCTACACTTGTGGTGTGATTCACTGCAAGACACAATTTCCGTGCTGCAGTGTCATCTTTCAGAAAATAAGGAACATGATTGTTTATTTCATTTTGGAAACAATTTGACATCTTCAGATGAAAGATGCCATAGCACTTACGGAGGAACACAATGGGAGTATTTGTTAGGATTTTTAGGTATCTTTCATTTGTGAATAAGAGTTTAATAAAAACATGAAGAGAATTCAGTAAATATGTTGCACTATCACTTGATGTAAATACAAGATTTTTTTCATCTCTTTCTCTTCACAGTTAAGTTACCAGCTTAAGGTGGGTATCATGTACTGCAAAGCTGGGCAAAGCACAGAAGAGGAAATGTATAATAACGAATCAGCAGGTCCAGCCTTTGAAGAGTTTCTTCAGCTCCTGGGAGAACGAGTTCGACTCAAGGGATTTGAAAAGTATCGGGCTCAGCTGGATACCAAGAGTAAGGCGTTTTTAACTATTCCCCTGAATGAACAAAGTTTTTCACTTGGTCTCTAATTGACCTTTTGCTCAGAGTTCTAAAAAAGTGACCTCTTTGCTACATAAAGTTGCTCAATCTTAGATGTCAAAGCAGAACAATATGCGATTTGACCCACGCCATAGGTCTTTCCTCATCTTGTTGATGATTGAATTTGGATGCTAACTCAGTATGAAATTTTCATCAAAACTCCAACATCTGTACAGTTGTTACTAGCATTGTGAAATCATCACCAGTATATTGTGTAATAAATGATCAGTAGAGTTGATATGTTTATGGGCTGCTACAAAAAAAAATTCTGAGAATTCATCTTCGTTGTCCACCTTGGCAAGTTGATCTGTTGCTTTTATGCTGTGGCTGATGCATGTAGTTTTTCTTCTAGGCAGTTTTGTATTACTCTTGTCAAATTATTCTTCCCTGTCTGTTTTTTTTCCCTCTACAGCTATTGAAAATAAACTGTTTTTGACAGTTGATTATCAGCTTTGACCATAAAACATACTGTAGCAAAAAAAAAAAAAAAAAAAAAAAAAAAAAAAAAAAAATGTAGTGAGAAGATGATCCTAGGTGGCAGTATCTATAAAAGATATGTTCTGGTTTGGGAGTCAAGCTTGTGAAATAACAGTTTTAACAACTTGGGCATGCTTTAAGTTTATTCAGTGTGTAGATCTATTTAAAACCTCTTAGCAGATCATTTTTGACCAGTCTTCCTTTGAATATTGAAACTAGCTTATGCCTATGGAAATCTCTTGTTATTTTACTCACTTGCAGCACAGAGAATTAAATAGAGTTGAGCCATGAAAGCAGAAAAACATTCATCAACTTGCAGTGCAGCAAAAACTGTCCTCTTGGGGGGTTTTTCTCCCATCACAAACGCAGTAACGTGCTTTGCTTTACTACTCCATTGCTCTATCTTGTGTCCTTGATTCTTACAGGCACCAAATTGCCATCCCCTCAAGCTGTTCTTGATCACATCATTGCTATCATCGCCCTTCTAATCAGTCCTCTGTGGAAAAGAAACTTGCTTCAGTTAGAAAACTAAATATACATCTTTTTCATGCACATCTGAAGTGATGTTGAGAGCTGACATGTCTGTCTTTTTCACTTCAAGCTGGGTGTGTGCCCGATAACACCTACCCGCTCCATTATGTATCTGAAAGAATACAAAGAGAAGAGAGGTTTGACATGAGGTGTTGCTGTGATCGAGAAGAAAGGGAGATGCGCTAGGCAGGAGCTGCTGGTGAAGGCGTATCACAAAGTGCTCCCTTCAGGCAAGGCTTAGGAGCTCCTCAGGGAGAACTGTAGGAACATCTGGGCTGTGTGAGACCCATAGGGTTGTGTTGTCTGCAGGATCATGGGGAATTGCACGGAGCACACGGCAAACATGAGTACTTCAGTAACTGCATTCAAGGGAAATAAAATGCTTATTCTGCGTGTATACAGATTAGAAATAAAGGATTTCAGCCTGGCTGACTGTGTTTAGCCTTTGCTAGAAACTTAGCATGGGGAATTAGGGGTTGCCAGGACTGAATGAATGCGTTACGCTGACACTGCTGTTCAGAAGAAAGAGCACAGGGAGGAAGGAGACAAAAGCAAAGCGCTCTCTTTGGCTGTGGTGTGTGTGAAATGACAATCAGCAGCCTGTCTCTTTGAGAGTGGCACAGAAAGCTAGGCAAGGCATACCAGACAGTATAGAGACACCTGAGAAATATGCAGGGTTATCCATTAAAATAGGTTTATCCTAGAGCAGTGTTTTGCTGGGTAGAATATCATGGGTGTATAGCTGAAGTCTAAGGTAAATGTATACAGCAGTTGAGCCATTTGTTCGTTCACCATACCAGCTGGGGCCTATGGCATGAGTAGCAGAATACATATGGGCAGTACATAAAGCACCAAGTAGCCAGTTTTTCCTGCCCGCTCGTCACACAGAAGGGCCTGGGCTGTTTGGGTAAGTGTGGTTTCCATCAAGTTTCAAGTTTATTGATTTTTTTTTTTTAGGATTTTTAGGATATTTTTAGGCAGCTAAGGTGTGTACAGGTAGGTCTGTGTGCAGCTAGGGAACCCTCTTCTCCCTCTCGCAGCTGTGGGCTCTCTCGTTGCTAGAGGCCACCACCACGAAACAGCTTTTTCGGTCTCATTACTCAGGAAGCTGTTTCCCGAGTGAACATTCGGTTTAATGTCAGCACAGTTGAATGCAAAGATGCTCTTAAAACGAATGTCTGCTCATTAACTTGTGCGAAAGGTTGGAGCAACGATGTACACTAATTTGCCAGCTTTCCATACCTCTGACCATGTTTTAGCGGCAACAAAAAGCAGACGCCTGAGTAGGACAGGAGGAAAGATTCCCTCACTGGGGAAGGAAGCTGCTTTGTATATACTCTGGGCAGATTTTCACAAGATTATATGTTTGTATTTTATGCAAACTTGGAAAAGAAAGACTTATAGCAAAGGAGTGTTGCAGAACAGTGGCTGTGCCCAGAAACTGTTTGAATTAGGGGCCTAATTGGTCGGTGTCCATAACAGAGCCAGTTTTTAGAAGAGGCAATCTTATGCATCTTAATAATTGAAAGGCTGTTTAAATACATTGCAAGGGTAATCCTTCAAGGACCCCAGCTTTGGCGCTCCGCCAGTGCAACTGTTGAAAAGAACCGCGACTTCTTGGGTTTGGCCTGTGTATTTATAGCATTACCGCAGGGGAAGCAGCCTATCTCCTGGCAGCCTTTGGATAGGAAATAGAGCTTGAAAATGTCATCTCTCCCACGGTCGCTAGGAATTTTACGGGCATCGTTTTAAAGAAATAAACATCAGAGTTATTGCTAAAATTGTAACTTCAGTCATTTTCCTTTATTTTTCGGTTGGACTGCTGGCTTTATTTTTCCATCCTCTCACTTATGCATAGTTCTTGGTATCTTGAATTTGCAAACGGGAACAGTTGCATAATGTTAACCCAGTAGCCTAACATTGATGTCCAGCAAAGTGATAGAATGATTGGTGCTGGAATCATGGATATAATATTAAACATAGAAGGGCTTTTTGGAGAATCTATTTGAAATTATAAGCTTACATAGTAGTAATGGTACATTTCTATGTAGGATTTTTATACTGCATGCCTTTTAGGTTGACATTAGAAGAATGTAAAAACAACGTGATGTTAAATAGATTAAAAACCTAGTGTATAATAGAAGAAAGTATGTTGGACAGATGCTGAAGCTGGGCAGATCTCTAAGTGAAACTAGAAATCATGTTTTTGTTTGTCTTTTTTAACAGCAGACGTTAAACTGAAACAGCATTAGCCTTGACATGGCAGGACCTTTTTGCTCTTGAGCACGGCTTTGATTTGTACTAGTGGCTAGTCTTGCTCCTGCCCAGCAGCATTTATTTTTGTTTTCCTTCCATTCCTTGGAAGATATTTTCTTCAAAAATGCAACTTGAATTGATTTTCTGCTCTTAAAATTTTTGGCATAGTTTTCTATTTCACAGTCGTTAAAAGCTGCAGTAGGTATGTGCTCGCAAAGTTATTTGGCTTCAGTAAGGCTCTGCTTTCATTTGTCAACAGTATATGGTTTAGGTGAATAACAATTTTGAGCTGATGTTGACAGAAATGGGAATCTGCTAAGACAGTCTCTGAGACTCACTGAAAACAGGTTAGAAGGACAGAAGATTTTGATGGGTGTTTAAAGGTAAATAGAGATGGAAGAGAAAAAAACTTTTTTAAGCTAAGCGAGCAAGTGCAGTAAATGAACAGAACTGAGAAGACAGCAGCAACAGGTAGGCAATGAACTGATGGTAGAAAGGGATGTCTTCAGTGTGGAAAAAAAAAGGTGTTAATGAATTTGTAGAGCTCTAGGTTAGCTGTTGAATACAAGGAGGCCAAATTAAATTTTGAAGCTCATTCTGACCTTGTCATGATGAATACTGTACCAATATGCAGTCTTGGATTTTGCTGGCATGAATGGCAACAATTCAAGTTAAGCAGCATCTGCAGTTATTCAACTTCAGTAGAAGTATTCGTCACTTGTAAGAAAGAAGCTATCTAAATGGTGAAAAAGATGTTTGCATTGGACATGGGCTTCCATTTGTATCTAAATTAAGCTGTCACGACTTTGCTAAACAGTTGAAATAATTAAATATCTCATTAGGAATGTAGCTTTGTTGCTTAATTTGCAGAACTGTTAGGAGAAATCTGTGTGCCTTAAGTGGGGAGGAGGAAACCCCTCATGCACTTGTTCTGTCTGCAGTAAGTCCATCCAGGAAGGTTGAATGCTTGACTTGAAGGCTCAGCTGTGCTCCTGGCAGTGCTCATTGTCAGGAATGCCCATCTTTTTTGCTCTCTCTCCCACTTCTTTTTTGGGGGATCTTATCATCTTCCCACCTACTCTCCTCTTGTGCAACTTTATGATATTCATGAGCTCTGTTTGTCAGGGGTGATATATAAATTAGCGTGTCTGCAGCTGGACCAAAAGAGCCAGTAAGGACTACTTACAGTGAGGTGTAGGTGACTCTTCAGTGCATCCAGCTCCTTCAGCGCTCGTTTTAATGATCAGGCAGAGGAAGAAGCTGCAGGGAACTGACTGCAAAATGAAATGATTCCCCTTCAGCTTTTGTGCTGCTATAATTACCAGAATGTATTTAGCATTTAGCTAGTTTTTCATAATGAGGATGTTGAGCATTTGAAACATTTACAGACCTTTTTTTTCCTTAAAATTCTAGGAATGCTTTTTTCCTCTCTTCCCTTTTTTTGAGTATAGGCATTTTTAAAGTGCAACGTCTCTTTCGAATCACAATGTAGAAGTCACTATATTTCGTTTTATTTGTCATGTTGCAGTTCTCACTGATTACATAGTTAGCATTATTTTATTATTCTAAGTCTGACCAAAAATGAAAACTCTTTGTAGTAGCTATACCTAAATTTGGGTAAATAAACATTGTACATTTATGGTGCTGTGAATTCCTCAAAAATACCAACACCATTATCTTTTTTGTAATTTGTTTTATCTGCTGATAAATTACACTGAGGCATAATGTTTAACTGAGCTTTAAAGAATATTACTAAAAATATTTGAGATTATATAATGGAGTATCAGGTTTATATAATTGTAAATAACCAGAATGCTTTTTGCTATATATAGATATAGTTCGTTTTCAGTTCTGTTTGAAAGCTGGCTTTTTGAACTGAGGACAGCAATTAAATTCAATGGAATATATTTACTATTTTCCCTTTAAGCATGCAGCTGTTTTATTTAGTGAAACATTTTTCAAGGTCTTTTTTGAGACAGAAAGGAAAAAAACAAGTTCCCAATTTGTCTGTAATCAAGTGTTGACTTGAAGCAAAGCTTTGCAAACCTACATAATATCCCCTCTTCTTTTATTTCTTTTTAAATTTGATAATCCTAGTATTTTTTGTTTTCTCTCCACCTGGAAGTTCTCCATCCACATATAATTGTTTTTGTGGCCTGTTTCTGGATCCCTTCTGTTTCTTCTATAGCTTTTAAAATAGGGTGACCAGCAGACAAAGCAGGTGAGAGCACCTGTGATTCATACACCCGCCCTGCATGGTCTTTGTTGTGGGGTTTTTCCCTTGTAGCCTGTACGCCTGTGAACATCCTGTTGGGGTTTGGTTTGCTCCTTTCCATTAAGCACTGATTTTAGAGAAGGTTTTATCTGGCTTCGTTACAGTTAATTTGGAGTCCTGATGTTTACATTCAAAGGAACCCGTTCTGGTCTTTCATATATTGTGTATTATATGTGCATCAGTATTTAATTACGTGTGAAATCATGGTATTCATTCACAGTCTCTGTCTGCCCTCCTTTCTGAAGTCCTTTCCACATTCCTTACACTTCAGTTTCATTCCAGTTATCCTAAAATATTGGGTGGTGCCTTGGAAACTATGCCTTTTGTTCCAGAATATAAATATGTCTATTAAAAACTGTTTCCAAAGAATCAATCCTTTTGAATGCACTGTGTATTATATTTTTTTTAAGTAATGTTGCATGTTGACAGGTGGTTTCTTCCCTTTATTGAAGTTTCCCGGTCAATGAACTTTACTTTTCCATTCCCATGACTTCTCTGAATTCCAATATCATTTTTTGTGATACATTTTTGTCATAGTTGGATTTGATTTTTCTTTCTCTCCCTTCCTCAATCCCTCTGCACCCCTAGACCAAAGAAGAAAGAATCATTTTTAGCAGTAGAAATTAAGCAGCAAAGGTTGTAAAAGTAGAGATGAACTAATGGGCCTAATGCAAATCTGTACTGGTGTGCAAAATGGAACCAGTTTATATTTTTACACTATGTATGTAACGTATGTATATTTGTGTGTGTGAACTTGCCCTTCTTTGCTGTGTTTGGCATTCTGCATGCTCAGATAGGCTTTCCTGGGGATGTTCTGGTAGAAATTCTGCATCACTAGCAAGTTCATCACTGACAAAAGTATCTTTGCAAAATCACACATGCCTCTGTGCGAGTTATTTGTTTTTGCAGGTGAATAAACTCTGAGACTTACTGTCATTTAAGCTAGGATCAATGATGAATAGGAATTATTTTACCTAGTGTTTGTCTTTGACAATAATGAAACTTTTTTTTCATAATTAAAAAGAATACTGTTTATATCTTCTTTTTTGTTTTTCTCTTCTTTAACTGCAGCTGATTCCACTGGTACTCACTCTCTATATACGACATACAAGGACTATGAAATCATGTTCCATGTTTCTACTATGCTGCCATATACTCCAAACAACAAGCAACAGGTAGGATAAACCATGTCTATTCAGAATGGGTTTTATTTCATCTCACAAATAGTTAAGCTATTCAATATTACTACAAATTTGATTTATTACTAGCAAAGAGAACACTTAAAGAACCAAAACTAAAATTGCATCCATTTCTGTGCCAGGAAGGGGAGCTTAGGAAGTTGTTGTAAGAACATGATAGCTGCGATGTGTATACCTTTTACTCTAGAAATGATGATGGTCTTTGTATTTCTACAAACAAAAATGAAGTTTTTATAGCAATGAAAGCATAGTATGCTTTATAGCTTCCTTTCATAACCTAAATTTTACTCTATTTTTTAGTTTATCTTTCTCATCTGCACTAATCTTGGATTTTACTTCAAGAAGGCAAGAAGAAATTTATTATAATAACTAATTTCAACTTGAATTAAAACTTGTCTCTGACTTGTAAAAAAGGTGCAAAATAATAAATATTTTCCTACTTTATGTATCACAGGTTGACTGGCTGATCACCTACCTTGGGGTGTTTTTGTTGTTTTTTAGATAAAATCTTTACCTAACAAATCCATTAGATAACTAACATTCTGCTGCCTATCATGTTAATCCACAGCTGTTTGGTTTTCAGCTTGGAATTATCACTTACGTAAGGGATTGGGCAATAGAATTTGATTTAAAAAAAGGGGGGGGGGGAATAATTAAAAGTGAAAAATTGTGGAAGGATTCTTAAAGATGATATTTTAACTTATGTAACCTCCTCCTCTTTTCCTTCCTTTTCCGCCCAAGCTTCTGAGAAAGCGGCACATTGGGAACGATATTGTGACGATAGTTTTCCAGGAGCCCGGAGCGCAGCCGTTCAGCCCCAAGAACATTCGGTCCCACTTCCAGCACGTCTTTGTCATCGTCAGGGTGCACAACCCCTGCACCGACAGCGTCTGCTACAGGTACCTATCGCAGCCTTCCCAGCTCCCGGGGAGCCTCGCACACAGGAGGGTGCAGTCCCCCATCTGCGGGGAAACAGCATGACACACTGGCCAAGGGGACCTTTGAATTTAGACCTTTTTATTAAAATAAATAATAATGCGCTGGCATGTAGTATAAAGTATTGATGAAGCTAATGCTTCTAGTATCTACAGTCAAGCCTTCTGGAATGGTTTCAGAATTCTGTTCTCACAGTCCTTTCCCATTCTCCCTTTCCTGTTTATTCTCTTCATAACAATATTCTGGAGAAGTGTTTCTGCTTTGATTTTTATGACTTGACTTTTTGCCCAGATTTTGGGGAATCTCTGAAATGAAGACTTTTCGAAATGAAGAGAAGGAAAAAGTATGGCTTAATCTTTCGCAAGAAGAAACTTCCCTAAAAGAAGTTCCTTGAAATATTAAATCTCTTCCTTTTGAAAAGCCCGGTGGAGGTTTAAACTTACTACTAAAATAAATTTAAATGAGATTTTTGTCACAAGTATGAAGCTTAATGATTTATGAAAAAAACTGTTTGAGTAGTTGAGTTTTGGTGACCCTACAGTCATAGAGTTTACAGGGAAGGCGAATTGGGAAGGGAAGGAAAACAGAACTGTAAATTGTCAATATCGGACACTTATTAGAATTGGCAAGGTGCTAGTCCAAGTCCTGCAGCTGTATCCATACTGATGGGCCTCCGGAGCCTGCCAGGACATTCTGTGCTCTGTGTGCTCTTTAAGCTTAAAATGCTCCTCTCCCTCGTTTCCCCGTCCCTCTCAGCACAAACGCTTGCTTTAAATTTATAGAATTCCATTATGAAACGTTTTTCTAGGAGACTTTTCAAAGTAAATTTGACCTCTTTTCTTCACTGGATTATTTGGAACAGTCTCATAGATTCATAATTCTAGACAAAACAGGAAGCCATATAGCATAAAATCGTACTGGAATTTATATTGAGAGCTACATAAAAGGAAGAAAATCAAGCACTGTCTTGGCCAGTGATTCTCTCTCTCGTCTAAGATCAACAGTCTTTGAAATGTCTGGCTTCTCTGTCAGCATCTTTCACATTTTAAACTTCTCTAGCATATGTTAAAAATTAATTTTTTATCCTCATGGTTGATGCTGTTGAAAATTTAATAAAAAGAAGTCGCCAACATTTTTTCATTGTAATGATATTTAACTCTAATGCTTCCGTCCCTTAATAAAGAGTTTATCCAGGGCTGCTAAAGATGATGAAGAGCTGGGTAGCTTCATCATGAGGAAAATTATAGCTATATTGGCATATATTTGCAAGCCCTCACGTTACCATATCTTTGAAATCATTTGCTAGGAAATAAGATTAAGAAAGAAGAGATCATTAGGGAGTTGTGTAGTCTTTATTAGTGTTTCTGCCTCTAATTAGGGTTAAGGAGTTGGATTAGAATAAAATATAAAAATAATACTAACATTCTAGTTGAACCATCACACAGATTTCCAGTGTATTGAAGTCCTTCCATCATATTTTTCTTCATAAATTTCTATTGCTGTCAAATTTGGTTGAAAATAAATCAATAAATTATTTTTTTCTGCCTCTGTCACAAGATCTAGATATAGTTATGTGATAAATGAAATTTGAACAATATCGAAGCAGTTTTTGTCACAGAACTTTTGCAGTACAGTTGGTGATCTCAGCCTACGGCAGACTACAGAGTGACTAGTAGAGGACTGGAGTGCTTCATTTTCAGTGAGGCCAAGAAGCTCTCAGCTGCTATGAATCAGAGAGGAATGGGCTGGAGAGAACAGCTAGGCTTAACAGCACTGCCTGAGCACAGTGTGTGGTCGGTCCTTCACTTGGCATGAAAACTGAAAGAAAGTATTGAAAAAACATCTATTTCTAGTACGCATCTCCAATCTTTTAAGAAGTTTCTTATTTCTCGTATTTTTGGAGCAGCTTCTGATCCTAAATTTTGCCCAGCTAAATTTTGCCGAGCAGTGAATACATTCCTTGTGCTGCTTCTGTTAGTTGAATGCAGTATCGGGTAGGGCACTTTTGAAGGAAAAAAATAAAATGTGATCAGTAATGTCACATACTTTAGTGTTCAGTCACCAGATGCTGACCCTCACAATGAAGTTAGCCATCTGAGATGACTTTAATGTCTCTGTCTTTTTAATATATCCGTTTTTCCTGCATCTCTTGTATTTTTTTTGCATATACTTGGCATTGCTCTCATCTGAGAGAGATGTGTTTCAGCATTAGGTACCTACCTCATCTGCTAGCCTTTGTGTTATGGAATGCATCAGAAATGTTGTGGTTAGGGAAGAAAGAAAAAGAAGGATAAGAGAAAAGGATAAGGAAAAGGGAAATATACTTTTATTCAAAAACTGATATATATTCATATGCAATAAAACACTATGCTTTTTCCTTGCTCCTTTATTTCTTTTAGTGTTGCTGTGACAAGATCCAGAGATGTACCGTCCTTTGGACCACCCATCCCAAAAGGTGTCACCTTTCCCAAATCAAATGTGTTCAGGGACTTCTTACTGGCCAAAGTCATTAATGCAGAGAATGCTGCTCACAAATCAGAGAAGTTCCGGGCAATGGCCACCAGGACCCGACAAGAATATTTGAAAGACTTGGCAGAGAAAAATGTCACCAACACTCCAATTGACCCTTCTGGCAAGTTCCCGTTCATCTCCCTTGCTTCAAAGAAGAAAGAAAAGTCCAAGCCTTATCCAGGAGCAGAGATCTATAGTTCTGGTGCTATTGTATGGAGTGTCCATGCTAAAGACTACAGCAAGGGTATGGAAATAGACTGTCTCCTTGGCATCTCTAATGAGTTTGTAGTCCTCATTGAGCAGGACACAAAAAGCGTGGTGTTCAATTGCTCCTGTCGAGATGTGATAGGGTGGACTTCAACGGATACAAATATCAAAATATTCTATGAGAGGGGTGAATGTGTCTCTTTGGAGAGCTTCATCAGCAACATGTCCGACGATATCAAAGAGATCGTCAAAAGGCTGGAGGTTAGAATGTGTTCTTTTGTTTGGGTCCCCTTCTTTGCTTTCTCCTCCCACCCCCAATTAGGACTTCAGTAAAGCTCGGGGTGCCTACAACCCTTCTAATTATATATCCTTAAATCCATAAGGACTTTTCTGCCCTTTTCAAAAATCCGAATTGCTTTGATATTTATCAGATATCAACCATCCTCAGCTGGTCATCTGCACATCAAAGATGTCTTAATAATAAAGGCCATACAGTGCCTCCAAATACATAAATTGCTCCCACAGTAAATACTGAAGTACCTTACTTGCTTTGTCGTATTTACAGTTTATATGCTTGCTGTGTCTTGTTTCAAATGAGGCTGTAATATCTTTGAGACTGACTTACCATTTTGTCAGCAGGGTGCAATTGCAATCTCTTTTGCAGCCTTCAGATAGTCTCCCACTGCGTATGATGAAAAGAACTAAAAATGCAGTGAATCATAATATCTGTAAAACATCTGCCTGTGTTCATTTTTTTTAATCCAGTTGATCATGATGGAATGTGTTGTCTTTACTGTAATTCCACCACAGTAATTGTATAATGAATGACCAGGAAAAAGGGGTAAAGTATGTTCTGTTAGGCCACTTTTGACTCTACTCTTGCTCCTGGTACACAGAAGAGTTGACCTGGAGTCTCGCCTCCTGAGCTGAGCACCCGTGGACCACCAGATTGTTCTTCTGGCTAGCAGTAGTGTTACAGTTCACAGAAGCAAGTAGAAATCTAGTGTAGTTGCTTTGCTGCTGAAGTGTGAACTGTGGATTAAATAGATAAGTTTATGCATCTGTTGTGTGATGCCATATTTCTAGTAAAATTGCTGTGGGTTCAGTAAAAAAAAGTTTAAGGCAAACTATGTTAACCAGACACTAACTCAAAATTCTAGTTTGAGTGAAGGGATTCATTTCAGCTGGTTGTTACCTGGGACTGGGATACATTTTCCCTTGATCTTCTCCCACCCTTGTCTTGGGGGCATTTTTTTTTTAACATGTAGTCCTCAAACCTTTATTGCCGCTCTGTGTATCTCAGTGCATTAAATTCTCCATTTCACGTCCCAGCTGGTGACCAAGGGCTGTGAAACGGTGGAGATGACTCTGCGCCGCAACGGCCTGGGGCAGCTTGGCTTCCACGTGAACTACGAAGGCATCGTGGCCGACGTGGAGCCCTACGGCTACGCGTGGCAGGCAGGGCTGCGGCAGGGCAGCCGCCTGGTGGAGATCTGCAAGGTGGCCGTAGCCACGCTGAGCCACGAGCAGATGATCGACCTGCTGAGGACCTCAGTCACCGTGAAGGTCGTCATCATCCCGCCCTACGAGGACTGCACGCCGCGCAGGTACTGCACGGTAGTCACCTTGGGTCAGAAGTTAATCTGGATTTAAAAAGATAAAAAATAAAATGGTGACTTCTCTCCAAATAAGGCATAATTACCTTATGGCCTGCGTATTAGTGTTGTTAGTAAAAGGAGAGGGCAGCACAAACTGCCAATGTTCACGTGTCAGGCTTCACAAACTATTCAGTAATTACTGTGGTTCCATGAAATGTCCAAAACAGCTTAGGTATCATTTAAACCCATTTTCCTGTTCTTTAGTTATTGCACTTACTTGAAGTGGGAATTGAAAAACTTTTGAGAAATGTGCATTTATAACGCATCAAAATAACTATACTTTCTCCTCCATGCTTTTCCACTTGTTAATTTGTAAGATCTGTAGATGTTAATATCTGAAAACTGTGAATGGACACATGTTCATAAAGTCCATCAACAGTGTTTGTACAGGAAAATTGCTGCAAATTACAGTTCTTTGCTACAGTACATTTTATTGCCTCTCTATCATTTCCCATCCTTGCTGAGCTGGAGGCTTGTCAACTACATGATTGCTTTTATAGCTTTTTAAATGTAGCTTGATCACAACTAAACATTAGCATGCATTTTGGTTTGGTTTTGCTTTGGCTAAGTCAAACATTAAGTCCCTTGATTTCTTCCTGAACTCTGAAGCTTTTTATTTTTCCTACTCCCCTCTGAACTCTTTGCCCTTGTCTGAAGCTGAATCTGCTCTAGTATCCCCAACATCTTTTATTAATTACTCAAAAATGGTGCATGAATAAAATAGAATGATATTTAACAGAACAAATTTGCCTAAAGGCAAGCTCAAGATTTATATTAGGTTTGCCAAGGAGAAGCAAGTACAGCTACTGAAATTCAATGTTCTTTGCAGTGGGAAATGGAGAGGGTTTTGCCCTGTTTTCCAGTCATACAATAACTTCCTAAGGACAGGGAATAACTCTTCATATAGTTAAGGTCAGAGCTAAACTCGAATTCATGTTTATCACGTTGATATGTAATTTTCAGTTGTCCCTCAGTTGTCAGTGGAAAGTTGAATGGATGTCAGGGAATAAAGGGAGCAGTGCCATAAGGTCATCCATGAGGCACTTGGAAAGCTTTCGTGTAGTATTCAGCAGTCTAAGCAAATGGAAAATTCAGCTGCAATCATAGGAAAAGGATTAGAACACAAAAATCTGTGTGGAAAGCACAGATCCTATTATTTCTAAACTAAATTAAGTACAGTCAAAGGCGAGCTTAGCTTTGCTCTATCCATATTCACAGCATGAAGGGAAATCACTGCATTATTTTGAAATACAGTACTCAGCATCAGTGGGTTCTGTTATGGTCCTGGGGCGAGCTAGTGCTCATAGTACTTTATTACCTAATTATAAAGTTTCTTAAAGCAACAATTTATCCTGCCCACTGTAGCCAAGATCATTAAGGTTTAGAAACGGTGCCTTGAATTTGTACCTGTCCTGTATATATTACTGAAGAGTTGGCCTAAATTTTTGCACAAAGCTATTTCTCTTGGTGCAGAACAATTTCTCTTTTGGCAGTTAATTCTTCCAGAATTTAAATCTTTTAACTGTATTCTTAGGGGGTAACGGGTTTTAATGTTGATGTTAGGTCAACTTCTGGAAACTCTTTACTGAGAGGGAGATCTGTTCTGCACAGTGCAGTGCACACAGGAGAAGCAGTTCTCGTCCTCATAAACTGATTGGCAAAAGGTTGGGTAAAACTCGAGGTGCATTTAGATAAAATGACAAAATGTAGTCATCAAAGCTTTGTTACTGAACTCTTCTCAGTGAACCGATTGCTGACCTTGAAATTAAGGACACAGAAAAAAATGGGGAATTTATTCTTGTAACAACTTGTTACATCAGCAGGGCCAGATAACGATGTTTTGTTTTGTACTTTAACTGGAAAAAGACATTGATAGTCCTCAATGCTAATTGAGCAATCGCATAGAAAAAGAGTTGAAAGTAGGAAAATTTGCACTCGTTATTTACAGCGCAGGGCCTTGTTTGCCTTCCCATTAGCTAATGATGTGCATGGATGAGCAAAGTACCACAATAGAAATTTATTTCCAAAAAAAGGAGCTATTTTTTTTCAAGAGAAGTATCAAAACTGACAGTACCACAGCTGAAGGTCTAACTTGGAATATTTGTGGAAGTTCTCCCTGCATCTCTAATGGACTGCATTAGCTCATGTCCAGTTCCAACTGACCAGTTTTCTGCTGGCCTATTCCTGCACATCATCAGGAAGTAGAAGACAAATTTACCATTTGCAATTTTCAGCCAGTCTTTAATTTTCACAAAGTAAAGATTTATCAATCAAGCTTCTCCAAAGGTCTAAGTTGTTTGAAAATGAAGCATGATAAAATTTTTGGTCGATTTGAACCTTTTCAAGTTCTATGCTGGTTCAGATTTTTGTCTGTTTTGTTAACTTTGTAGCAATTGCCTTCAATGTGCTTCACACATTAGTACAGAAATAGCCACTTGGGAACTTGCTTCATTTCAGCGTTCATTGAATATGTTGTCTAGCAGAGAAACACAGGATGCCTTATGTTTGAATTCCTTGAGACCGTGTTTTTACTGCTTTTGAATCCATAGTCTTCAGATCAGGTTTTGGGGTGGGACATTTTGTTTTATTCCTAGGATAGAATTGTAGAAGGTAGCACCTCTCCCCTATGATAGACTCGTGGGACAACTTTATTGACCTTGTAGCTATTTATATCTTCATTGCCACAAACTGAAGGCAGCAGGGTGTGTTAATGGGCTTAGAAACTCCTGCTTACCTATATCCTAGAGAATTGCTTCCCAGTGCCTGTCGGTGTGTTTGCTTTGGATAGCAGCAGGTTCATTTTTCCCTTTGCAGAAGTTCTTCGGAAAACTACCGCCTGCCGGTGATGGAGTACAAAGTGAATGAAGGAGTGCCGTATGAATTCAAGTTTCCCTTCAGAAATAACAACAAGTGGCAGCGAAATGCCAGCAAAGGGCAGGGATCTCACGTGGCCCAGGTACCATCCCAGATGCAGAGCCCAGTCCCGTCTCGGATGGCCTCTGGGAAAGGAGAAGGGAAGATGCCCCCGCCGGAGCGAGCGGCCAACATCCCCCGGAGCATCTCTAGCGACGGGCGCCCGCTGGAGAGCCGGAGGTTTGTCTCTTCTTCGCAATTAACTTCCCATCCCTTCTGAGAATCTGCTCTAAAATGAGGCACAATAGCTTGATTTAGGCATCTGAAAACTGCTTTTTAATTTAGTAGTGCCTTTGATTAGGGAAGAAGTGCGATGAATGTGAGTGAGACATAAGCCAAAGAGAAAAAACGTGCCTGGCGTCATTAATCACCAACTGAAGTACTGTTGCCTTATAACGGGGTGTTTCACTGTGCTGGGTAGTATTCTCAAATCACAATGTTCTGAGTGAAGTTTTAAATGAGTTTAAACGAAAACCTCCTGAGGCAGAAGTGTCATATAATGTGTTTAGCAAAGCAGGCTGACCAGGACACAAAGTAGACTTATTTTTTCGAAGTTTTCAGGCTAGAGAACAGATAGCTTAAAGCTTGCAGGTTTTTTTTTCCTTTTAATGAAAGAGTAATTATTATTAAAATAAAGGTATCAGGCATGTGCAGTCACAATATTTTCATTCTTTATTGAGAAAGATGTGTGTGTTGATGCTGGAGCGCATTGTCATTGTTGTGGATGTCTGTACAAATCTGTCAGTGTCTCCAGCTTTACAAAGATATGTGTTTAGGGAAGCAAGCAAGGA